>NC_060077.1:46621959-46926156 GCF_922984935.1 Meles meles
CTTCTTGTAGGATAATGCTGTGTCCCACAACGTTTAGGATTTCATTTTTGAAAAGTCAAGTAGCAAGCACAAATTTAGTAAGTGTAAGGATAGAGTAGAATTGCCACTTATAGATGAAAGCGCCCAAGGCAATATAAATTGAATAGTCTCTGGCTAACCTGTCTTGCTTTCCTGGGAGTTGACAGGGGTAGTCAGTAGGCAAGGTCCTGGGAAACACAGGGCTTCACACAGGACCTCAGGCAGGACAGAAGTTGTGGCCTTGGCCAGGAATAGTTAGAGGGGATGAGTTACTATGTATTTTTTGTTTCTAAGATTACTGTGATCCACCTCAAAGTTTTATGAGTAAGACAAAGCAGAACATAATAGTGTGTAGTATCTTACCTATTTTTTTTTTTTTTAACCTGTGTATGAGGCTTAGGATTCTCACCCCACCACTATTATTGCATGTGTCCAACTAAATTGGCCAGTGTGAGCTATATTAAGGGGTACATACCAGCCCAGGCTGAGATTGCAGCCCTGACATGGTCTTTGGCCCACCACACACCAACATGTCCCATGATTTGAATGGTGATAACAAAGTTCGTATACAAAAATAAGCATGTCGGGGCGCCTGGGTGGCTCAGTGGGTTGAGCCTCTGCCTTCAGCTTGGATTGTGGTCTCGGTCCTGGGATCGAGCCCCGCATCGGGCTCTCTGCTCAGCAGGGAGCCTGCTTCCTCCTCTCTCTCTGCCTGCCTCTCTGCCTACTTGTGATCTCTGTCTGTCAAATACATAAATAAAATCTTAAAAAATCTTATTTAAAAAAAAAATAAGCAGGGCGCCTGGGTGGCTCAGTGGGTTGAGCCGCTGCCTTCGGCTCAGGTCATGATCTCAGAGTCCTGGGATCGAGTCCCGCATCGGGCTCTCTGCTCAGCGGAGAGCCTGCTTCCCTTCCTCTCTCTCTGCCTGCCTCTCTTGTGATTTCTCTCTGTCAAATAAATAAATAAAATCTTTAAGAAAAAAAAAAATAAGCACGTCAAGTGTAGGCTTTGGGAAACATGATGTAAAGACACCATGGAAATGTGTAGTGTATTTTTTTTTTTTAAGATTTTATTTATTTGTCAGAGAGAGAGAGAGCACAAATAGGGAAAGTGGAAGGCAGAGGGAGAAGCAGGCTCCTTGCTCAGCCTGATCTGTTGGGGGCTTGATCCCAGGACTCATCATGACCTGAGCTGAAGGCAGACACTTAACCGCCTGAGCCACCCGGGCGTCCCTGTGTTGTGTAGTCTTTCTTTTTTTTTAAACGATGTTATTTATTTATTTATTTATTTATTAGACAGAGAAAGAGAGATAGGGAACACAAGCAGGGGGAGCAGGAGAGGGAGAAGCAGAATTCCTGCCGAGTGGGGAGCCCAATGCAGGACTCGATCCCAGGACCCTGGGATCCTGACCTGAGCCAAAGGCAGATGCTTAACTGACTGAGCCACCCAGGCACCGCTGTGTTGTGTATTCTTAAAGGGTTTCTCAAATACCAGTACTCTGTTAGTATTTGAAAATTATTTTCATTTTATAAATGCTTTTGCATATGTGTCAGTTGTGTTTTACATAGGTTCATTAGATGTATTTCTTTCTTTTAAGAAACCTTTTTATTTGAAAAAAATTTTATTTGAGAGAGAGCATGTGTGCGAGTGCGGGATGAGGCCGAAGGAGAGGGAGAGAGAGAATCTCAGGAAAAATGCCATGCTGAGCACAGAGCCTGATTCGGGGCTCAGCCTCACAACCCTGAGATCATGACCTGAGCTGAAATCAAGAGTCAGATGCTCAGCCGACTGAGCCACTCACATGTGCCTAAAAAAACTTTTTATTATGGAGAATTTCAAACATACATCAGAGTAGAAAGAACAGTATAACAAATTTCTATGTACCCAAAACCCAATTTCAAAAATTGTCAATAATTTTTAAAAATTCCATTTATTTGTTGAAGAAATCAGGTTCTCTGGATTTTTCCTATTGATTCTTTATGGTATTCTTTTACTTGTTCCACTAACCCTCGTGTTTCTTATAAACTAGTTGTTAGAGATAGAGGCTTGATTAGATTAGGGTTCAATTTTGTTTTGGCAAGAGAATCTCATAAGAGTGCACTGTGCTCTCTGGTATCACATCAGGCATATGCAAAATCCGATTATCGTATTGTTAGTGAGGTTAAGATTGATCAGTGGTATTGTCAGTTTGTTTTCCTCAGCAACCTTTTACCTAATGGTTTTAGCAGCTATTCTACACATCTTTCTTAATCAGAATAGAAATTATAAAATTAATGTAGTTACTTTTTTTTTTTTTAAGATTTTATTTATTTATTTGACAGAGATCACAAGCAGATGGAGAGGCAGGCAGAGAGAGAGAGGGAAGCAGGCTCGCTGCTGAGCAGAGAGCCCGATGTGGGACTCGATCCCAGGACCCTGAGATCATGACCTGAGCCGAAAGCAGCAGCTTAACCCACTGAGCCACCCAGGCGCCCCATGTAGTTACTTTCTTAAGCCTTCCACTTTGTTCCCCCCTCAATAAGTCAGATCATATTAACAAATGAAGGAATTTCATTTAGGATTCAGAGCTTAACTAATGAACTTCCTTATATCCGAAGTAATTTGAAATATAAGATGAATTTGATTTAAATAAATTTTGTAGTCTTTGTTTTTTAGTCAAATGCATTTTTGTGCCCCTTATAAAAATACAGACTTATGGAGTGCCTGGGTGGCTCAGTTGGTTAAGCATCTGGCTTCAGCTCAGGTCGAGATCTTAGGGTCCCGGGGATTAAGCCCCACTACTAGCTCCCTGTTCAGCAGGGAGCCTGATTTTCCCTCTCCTTCCTGTTTGTGGTTTCTTGCTATCTCTGTCTCCTTCTCAAATAAATAAAATATATATTTTTAAAGTTTTTATTTATTTGGCAGAGAGAGATACAGTGAGCAAGGGAACAGAAGCGGCAGGGGGAATGGGAAAGGAAGAAGCAGGCTTCCTGCTGAGCAGGGAGTCTAATGCAGGGCTCGATCCCAGGACCCTGGGATCATGACCTGAGCCAAAGGCAGGCGCTTAACGACTGAGCCACATAGGCACCCCATAAATAAAATGTTTAAAAAAAAAATACATACTTACTTGATCTAGCATTTTTTAAAAGGATTTATTTATTTATAAAGATTTTATTTATTTATTTATTTAACAGAGAGAGAGAGAGAGAGAGAGAGAGCGAGCGAGCGCGCGCGTGTGCACAAGAAGTAGGCAGAGAGAGGAAGGGAAGCAGCTCCCCGTCGAGCAGAGAGCCTGATTTGGGGCTCGATCCCAGGACACTGAGATCATGATCTGAGCCGAAGGTAGAGGCTCAAGGGCAGAGGGAGAGAGAATCTTAAGCATGCTCCATGCCCAGCATAGAACCTGATGCGGGGATCTCATGACCCCAGCATCACACCCTGAGCTGAAAGTAAGAGTTGAATGGTCAACCGATTGGTCTCAATCCCAGGACCCTGAGATCATGACCTGAACCGAAGGCAGAGGCTCAACCTACTGAGCCACCCAGGTGCCCCTCATTTTTTTATTCTTTAAAGTTTATATGTGTTATGTTTTTGATAATGTATGATTTATTTCAAAATTAAAAATAAATAGACTTACATAATAACAATTTAAAATCTTTCTCAAATGTTTGATTAAATCTTTTTTTTTTTTTTAAGATTTTATTTATTTATTTGACAGAGAGAAATCACAAGTAGGGAGAGAGGCAGGCAGAGAGAGAGGAGGAAGCAGGCTCCTGGCTGAGCAGAGAGTCTGATGCGGGACTCGATTCCAGGACCCTGAGATCATGACCTGAGCCAAAGGCAGAGGCATTAACCCACTGAGCCACCCAGGCGCCCTGTTTGATTAAATCTTAAAGCCTTTTTATCTTTACAAAAACATCATAAAGCATTAACTTAGAAAATGATTTTTTAAATCAGGGTAAAAATAAGGAAGGATTATTATGTATCTTTTTTCAAATAGGTTATGCTTTAAAATTATGTTTTAAGGTCATGCTTTTAAAATTATATTTAACATCAGCTTGGCATTCTAAGTAACTGTACAGAGTGGCTGATTATATGTGTCAGGATGGAGAAAAGTAATGAGTTGCACATGTTCAACTCCCCATTCTTAGCTATAGACTGGCTTACTTGAGAACAAATTCAGCACTCATTGTGTATTATTTTTATGCCGTTGATTCTTGGCCCTTAAGGAGTAACAACCCCAGTTGTTATTGGTAGTGTTTTTGTTTTGTATTGTTTTGTTTTAATGTCAGAAGAGCTTATGAATCATCTGTTGGGTATAGGGCCTAGAGATTGTGTCTGGGTTTCCATTGTAGGCATGGTGTTTTAGCATGGGTTTCTTGCCTTTTCGGGCAACTGAGGGATATAGTGCTGGAGGAGTGATGTCAGCTCATCTTCCTTAAACATTGGCATCAAGCATTGTGCCTCAGCTTTTAGCTCACCAGAGAGCAGATTTATCTTAAATCATTCTGGGTATCTGGTCAAAGATCTTCAATTTTGTAATGAATAATGGGTTTAAAATAATACACTATTCTTGGGGCACTTGGGTGGCTCAGTGGGTTGGGCCTCTGCCTTTGGCTCAGGTCATGATCTTAGGGTCCTGGGATTGAGCCCCGCATCCGGCTCTCTGCTCAGTGGGGAGTCTGCTTCCCCCTCTTTCTCTGCCTTCTTCTCTGCCTACTTGTGACCTCTCTCTCTGCAAATAAATAAATAAAATCTTAAAAAAAAATAATACACTATTCTTAAAGGGAACACTTTAAGAATCAAAATTTAAGATTTTGTTTGAGTTATGTATATTCTGGTAATCTATTACTATAATCACTAAGCCTCCCAATTCAGAATTTCTATAATGATTTTAGAAATTATAATTCTGGAATTATATCTCTAGTTATAATTGAGTTATATTGTTAGAAGTGACATGTGTTTGACAAGTATTTTTCATGATCCTCTTACATAAGGTGATAGCTGAAATGATATGTAATATTTTAAATGTAATTAAAAGAACTAATTTATCCTCTCTCCTTTAAAAAAATTGTTTTCCATGACAATTCTCTTAGGTAACAGAAATCCAGGACTGGAGTGCATCAAGCCCACATAGTGCAGCATATGTTCTCTGGGACAATGGTGCTAAGAACCTTTACAGAGTTGGCTTTGAGGGCATGGTGAGTAGTAAGAATCACAAAAGATAAAAATACTGGATAGATGAAAGAAGGGAAATAAAAGTAGCCCTTATTGTAGTCCTTTATTTTCCTCTTATCATATTCTTTTGTCAGAATATAGCCATCTGAATCATGACTTTGCAGTAGGAAGAAAATCTGTAAAGTGAGGTTATAATAAAGTTTACATTTTTAGTACATTTGCTTATGCTGTTTGATAGTAAATTTGATTTTGTCCTCAGTTAATATTTGGGTCGCTTACCATATATTGACTGTGTAGAGCTGATCCCTTATAAATCTGAGTTAGGGGTTTATTTACTAAAATCTATCAAAAAGATTTAGAATCATCTGTAAGGCTGCTCCTCAGGATGGACATGGACTATAGTATTACAATGAGGTTTTCATAGGATATTCGTATTCTAGCTCTGGTAGCTAATAAAAGTATAAATTACAGTAAGTGTTACAGTTGTTTTTAAGGAGATTTTTTCCCCCTCTATTTTTAAAGAGTAGTGTTGGTAGTTGAAGATGATCTTGGGAATGCAAGCTGGTGTGGCCACTCTGGAAAACAGTATGGAAGTTCCTCAGAAAGTTGAAAATAAATACCTTAGGACCCAGCAATCACACTACTGGGTATTTACACCAGAGATACAAATATGGTGATCTGAAGGGGCATGTGCACCCCAATGCTTATAGCAGCAGTGTCCACAATAGCTAAACAACGGAAAGAGTCAAGATGTTCACTGGCAGATGAATGGATAAAGAAGTGTATGTTTGTGTGTGTTTGTGTGTGTGTGTGTGTGTGTGTGTGTGTGTGTGTGTAAAATGAAATATTACTGAGCCATCAAAAATGAAATCTTGCCATTTGCAACAACATGGATGGAACTAGAGGGTATTATGCTAAGTGAAATAAGTTAGTCAGAGGAAGACAATTACCATATGATCTCACTGATATGGCAGACTTTAAGAAACAAGGCAGAGGATCATAGGGAAAGTGAAGGTAAAATAAAACAAGGTGAGATCAGAGAGGGAGACAAACCATAAGAGACTCTTAATCTTAGGAAACAGACTGAGGGTTGCTGGATGAAGTGGCTGGGTGATAGACTTTGGGGAGGGTTATGTGTTGTGGTGATCACTGGGTATTGTGTAAGACCGATAAAATCACAGACCTCTACTCCTAAAACAATACATTATGTGTTATTAAAAAAAACAGAATTGGCGGGGAAAAAAAAAAAAGAAAATGATTGACCTAAAAACACTTCGAATTACATGCTTAGGAGAATAATGGTGGTTTATTCAATGGATTGCTCTATATTTCTGCATTTCATGGATCACTGTTCAAATGTTGACCTCAGCTATTTAATTTATGGAGTACAACTAAATATTAATGCCAAAGTATTAATACCTTTTATATCTTTTCCATCTCGAATACATTCCTCCTTCAAAGAATTCTTTAACTTTTGTTTTGTCCCAACTGTTTTATGCCCCATGGTAGGAGGGGAAAAATATCCCACTGTTCCTTTGCTTTTTAATTTATTCTATTTACATGGGATAATGGTTATCCCATGTCCATAACCCATATCCATAAATTCCATTTATGTGGAATAAATATATATTTATATGGGATAAATTAAAAAGCCAACAACGTGAATCTAAAAAAAGTACCTGATTTGTCAATTTTAATACTTGAAAATAGCATTAGTTTCCAGTTTTTCATTAGTGTTTTTATGCCTCTTCCTGTTTTTAAATTGTGAATTTTGGGGGGATTCTGATTATTGCTTCAGATGAAGCCTTAGAAGTTATATGTGGAGAGGTACTTAATGATGGTATATATATATATAGTGGTGTATATATATTATGTGTGTGTGTGTGTGTATGTGTGTATAGGTTGATCCTTTTTGATGGCTGAGTAGTCTTCTGCTGTATGGTTATGCCATTTTTTAATAGCTTCTCAATGGTATCTGGGTTGTTTTTTTTTTAATTGTTGCAAACATTTCAGTAAGCATCCTTGTGCACATTTATGCTTGTATTTTTTTAGGATAGATTTCTAAAAGTGGAATTATTGGGTTAAAGTATCATATTAAAACAATTTGATCCCTGTGTCTCTTTTGCTAGGACTGAGCGAAATGTGATGCTCTAGTGGCAAAGGAGGCTATAAAAAAGGGAGTTGAGTTGTGTGTGTGTGTATGTGTATGTGTGTCCCCCCCCCCCCCATAAGGGAGCTCCTTTCCTTAATACAGTAAGTATATACTGACCCCTTATACTATTAGGCACTTTAAAGTAAATCTAAATGTTTATAGTAACTTTCAAGGTTGCTCTTCTGAGTTCACATTTTCTGACAACTGCCTCCTTGTTGAGATACTTAAGAAACAATTTATTTTCTTATAAAAACTAAGTGGGAGGAACTTGAGTTGCCCATGTTAGGAAGTAAGGACGAAAGTTTACATAAATAGAAAAATTAACTGGCTAAGGAACCAAAAGACTGGATTGGGTCCTGTCCTTTTCTGTTTTTTGGCTGTTTAGTTTTGGATAATTTTCTTTATTAAATGAGTTAATATCTGCCTTGTGTATGTCATAAAATTGACTGAACAGAGCAAATGAGTTGTGCTGTTTTATTTTGTAAAAGTATCTTTAAAATGGAATGTGTTATGTACATTTTAAATACTAGGTATTTATTGAGGTCTTATATGCGTTTTTGTAAATATTTTAATGGGAAAAATCTAGGCATCTTAATTTTAACTTTCAAGGAAAGCTAAAGGTAAATAAAGTATGGCTTATCTGAGGATCAGTCTTCATTTTTGATGGGTGCTTTTGAAAGCAGTGTTTAGTGTGACTGTTAACCTAGAGCTATTAACTTTTGCTGAGGGTATGTTCTGAATGAACATTTTTGCCTATTTTAGGTACTGAGCTATACTTGAAGTTTTCAAGCGTGATTTTTCTGGTTTCTTTTCTTCTTAGTCTGATCTCAAGTGTGTCCAGGATGCCAAGGGAGGTTCTTTCTACAGAGATCACTGCCCTGTGCTAGGTGAGTCAGTAGACTAGTGAAAATTACTAAATAGTGTGTCAGAATTCATGAAATCAGAAAATGTTTAAATTAGGCTCTAAAAAAAGTTATTTAAGGAGATACTTTTTGGGTTTTATTTTGGTTTATGAAGTATGTGTTTTTTAATTTATTCAGACTCTGAAGAAGTTGTCATATCTTGAGAATTGATATACCACTTATATGTCATAATCTTTTTGAAACCTTTGTCTTTTGGTTATAAACATGTTGAAAAATTTTGTGTTAGACTTTCAGTATGTCTTAAATATTGATAATAGAATCTGACAACTTAATGCTTATAAATTCCTTAGAATTTTTGTAAAATCGCTTTCTAAATACAAAGATGAAAAATTAAGGTTATATAATTAACAAATTTTCATGTGTCATTAAATAAGAAAAAGATAAAATATTATCTTCATTTTGTGGATTCTTTATTGCTGCTGAGTATTTACCACATTCTTCTAATTAAGGCTTTAGTCTCTGAATGCTTGCCTATTGTTCCTTTTTTAAAATAGCTTTATTTCCCTTTTGGCTAAAAAGTGCTGTTTTCTTACAACATACCCTGATTTTTTTTTTAAAGGAGAATGTAGAAGAAATATTTGTATTTTTGACAAGATCATCCCTTTTTCTTGCTTTCAGAAACTTCCTTGTTTTGTGTCTTGCCTTCACAGGAAAAGTGTAGAATCAACATACATATTTTGGGTCCCTTGTCATGATGTTTTCTGATCATGAATCCTGGCCAGAACTAGTTTTGAAAATAATCTAAGGAATGGATTTTTAAATATTTAAAAATGTTCCTTAGGAAAAAAATCACAAGGGTCATTTGGTAAAAAATAGTACTAAGTAGTTCAGAGAAGAAAATAATTTCAAGGTTCTCTTTCATATTCTCTAGCTAATTATTGTGGCTGTAGTTAGTTATCGAACCTCAATAACTGTAATTGTAGTGTAGTTATTGCATGGATAGTCAGCAAATCATCCAGGCAGAAAAGTGAATGTTTTCAAAACCCCGAACTTTGATGGAGCTTTGCATAGTCTAATAGATTCTGCTCTTGTTCAATTGTTATAAATCATCACATTATTTGAGTTTGTGAGTCTGATTGTTTTCTTTCTTATTGATGCTAACACCAGAATCTGATACTTATTGAGTATACTCTCAAAACATTTTAAGATTAGATTAAGATGAAAATATCTAGAGCTTGTTTTTATTTAAAAATAATGCAGTTGCATGATATTGTTGTGGTTTTCCTTTTCCTCTCTCAACTCCCTCTGTAATTACAGGTGAGCAAAATGGCAATAGGAATCCTGGTGGATTGCAGATCGGTGACTTAGTAAATATAGATCTTGACCTAGAAATTGTGCAGTCTTTGCAGCACGGTCATGGAGGATGGACTGATGGCATGTTTGAGACTTTAACTACAACTGGAACTGTTTGTGGCATTGATGAAGATCATGACATTGTAGTACAGTATCCAAGTGGCAATAGGTTGGTAATATTTCTTAATTTTTAGTAATGGTAAATAAAGTCAGTATGTAGAGGAAAGAGCCTTAGAAAAAGCAAATAATGTGCTATAATCAAAGGCTCCTTAAAACTAGCTGTTAGATAGTAGATAAAAATCCAGAATATGTTGGTAAAATAGAGGAGAACAAATGATAAGAAGTGTGTGTGTGGTATGTATGTGAATTTATATGAATATATTTATGATACAGTGTTCTATCTACCTTTTTTTTTTTTCCTGCTGGAGCAGAATACGTTGTATCAGTATGAGGTAAAATATAGTTAAAAAGTTCTTTGTTCACAATGGACTGTATCAGTCTGAATGAGAAGAATAAAATTAGAACTCTGACCCGTCTCTCCTGAGAGTCATCTCTTGGTAGCATAGCTTTTTCTTGCCACAGACATGTGCATGTATCAATCCTTATTAGTAACATCGAATTGCATGCATTTCTTCACTCTGTACCTTTGCACATCCAATTTCCTCTATGTGGAATACCTTTTTCTCCCTTTTTGTCTGGATTAACTCCTCTGCGTCCCATAAATACTGCGTTTTTGTGTTTTGGGAACCTTCTCTCATATTCCACTCTCCCTGGTATAGGCATTCCTCTGTTTAAGTCTCCTGTTATATATGAAAATGGTTATTTATTTTGCCTCTAGGTTGCAAGTTTCTTGGAGGCTTTTATTTATTTGCTCTTAAGGGCTAAAATATATTCAGTTGGGGTGTCTAGGTGGCTCAGTGGGTTAAAGCCTCTGCCTTCGACTCAGGTCATGATCTCAGGGTCCTGGGATCGAGCCCTGCATCGGGCTCTCTGCTCAGCCAGGAGCCTGCTTCCCTTCCTCTTTCTCTCTGCCTATCTCTCTGCCTACTTGTGATCTTGGTCTGTCAAATAAATAAATAAAATCTTTAAAAAAAAATTCTGTTCTTTAAAAAATAAAATAAAATATATTCAATTTTTTGAATTGAAATGAACCATATGGTTGTATTTTAAAGAAAAAGCGATAGTTAAATTGAATAATCGTCAAAGCTTTATTACTGAAAGAAACTAACTTGTTGAGTTCTTTAGGGGAGGAATTATATATAGATAATGAAACAATTAACATGAAATTGCTTACCAGAGTGTAGAATTAGCTCTAATTGTGTTCAAATCTTAAGGATACATGTGATAATACCAGGAGATGAAGAAAAACCTTTGACAGAATTCCACTCCCTTTCATGATAAAAACTACATAAAGCAGTAACAGAAGGGCACTTCTTCAGCCTGGTAAAGGGCATCTGTGAAAACCCACGCTAATATCATAATTGGTGGAGATTGAATGCTTTTCCCGTAAAAACAGGAACAGAATAAAAATGTCTGCCCTCCCCACTCTTACTCAGCATTGTTCTAGAGGGTCTAGCCAGGACAGTTAGGCAAGAAAAATAAATAAAAGGTGGAAGTAAGAGAAGAGAAGGAGTTAAACCATTTTTATTCACAGGTGACATGATCTTGTATATAGAAAAACCTAAGGAATTCACAAAAATCTATTAGAAGTAATAAGTGAGTTCAGCAAAATTGCAGGGTACAAGATCAATGTAGAAAAGTCAGTTGCATTTTTGTAGATTGGCAGTGAGCAATTTGAAAATGAAATTAAGAAAAGTTTCATTTATAGTAGCATCATAAAGAATAAAATACTTAAGAATTAGTTTAGCCCAAGGAGTGCAAGAGTTGGGGAGCCTGGCTAGCTCAGTTGGCAGAGCATGTGACTCTTGATCTTGGGGTCGTGAGTTCGAGGCCCTATTGGAGATAGAGATTTTTTTTTTCTTTAAGATTTTATTTATTTGAGAGAGAGAGAATGAGCCGGGTGAGGGGAGAGGGGGAAACAGACTCCCTGCTGAGCAAGGAAGCCTGATGTGGGGCTCAATCCTAGGACTCTGGGATCATAACCTGAGCCTAAGGCAGATGCTTAACCAACTAAGCCACTCAGGTGCCCCTGTAAAGATTACCTTATTTATTTTTTTTTTAAGATTTTATTTATTTATTTGACAGACAGAGATCTCAAGTAGGCAGAGAGGCAGGCAGAGAGAGAGGAGGAAGCAGGCTCCCTGCTGAGCAGAGAGCCCGATGCCGGGCTCCATCCCAGGACCCTGGGATCATGACCTGAGCCGAAGGCAGAGGCTTTAACCCACTGAGCCACCCAGGCGCCCCTAAAGATTACTTTAAAAAAATAAGTCCAAGACTTGTACACTGAAGTCTACAAAACATTGTTGAAGGAAATTGGGGAAGATCTAAGTAAATGGAAAGACATCTTACGCTTATGGATCGGGAGATCTGATACTATGCAGATGGTGTATTAGTTTCCTTGGGTTGCCATAACAAATTGCCACAGACTGGGTGGCTTAAACAACAGCACTTTATTCTTTCACAATTATGGAAGGCTACATACAAGTCCAAAGTCAAGGTGTTGGTGGGATTGGTTCCTTGTGGAGATTCTAAGGGAGAATCTGTTTATGCTTCTCCTAACTTGTGGTGGTTATTGGCAATCCATGGTGTTCCTTGGCTTGCAGATGCATCACTCATTTCTCTATCGCTGTCTTCACATGACCTTCTTTTCGGTGACTCTGTGTGTCCCTGTGTCTTCATGGACCCTCTTTTGTTTTCTCCCCCTGGGTACAGATTTTATTTTCAAATGCATTCAAATCAGTCTGATTGGTCAAACTCAGCTAGTTGGAGAAAATCATTTGAGATGGAGAGCCACATAAACAATCCCCCAACTCCACTGTTTTATTTTGGTCAATATTTGTAGCTTTGCCATCCATAAGGAAAGAACCCTGAGAAGACCTAGAAGGAAGTTAATTGAACTCATGGGAATTCTAAAATCTTTTACATAGAAATGACCAAAGCTAACTACATATTACCTTCTTATAAGGACACCACTCATTGGATTTAGGGCCCATCCTAATCCAGTATGACTTCCTTTTATTGATTACATCTGCAAAGACCCTGTTTCTAAATATGGTCATATTCAGAGGTACTGGGGATTAGGATTTCAACATTCTTTTTGGAGGACATAATTCAGCATATATCATGGCAGTTTTCCCCAAACTAATCAAATTTAATGCCGTCCATATCAAAACCCTAGAGCATTTTTTTATAGAAATTGGCAGCCTAATTCTATAGTTCATATGGAAATTGAAGTGACCCAGATTAGCCAAAATTATTATATTTTTTTAAGATTATGGTTTCTTTTTTTTTCCCCCTTAATTTTTATTTTAAATTTTTAAATAAACATATAATGTGTTTTTATCCCCAGGGGTACAGGTCTGTGACTCACCAGGTTTACACATTTCACAGTACTCATCATAGCACGTACCCTCCCCAATGTCCATATCCCCACCACCCTATCCCGTCCCCACTCCCCCCAGCAACCCTCAGTCTGTTTTTTGAGATTGAGTCTTTTATGGTTTGTCTCCCTCCCGATTCCATCTTTCATTTTTCTTTTCCTACCCCCCAAACCCCCCATGTTGCATCTCCACTTCCTCATATCAGGGAGTTCATATGATAGTTGTCTTTCTCCAACTGACTCACTTCGCTAAGCATAATACCCTCTAGTTCCATCCACATTGTCACAAATGGCAAGATTTCATTTCTTTTGATGGCTGCATAGTATTCCATTGTATATATATACCACATCTTCTTTATCCATTCATCTGTTGATGGACATCTAGGTTCTTTCCATAGTTTGGCTATTGTGGACATTGCTGCCATAAACATTCGGGTGCACGTGCCCGTTCGGAGGACCATGTTTGTATCTTTAGGATATATACCCAGAAGTGCAATCGCTGGGTCATAGGGTAACTCTATTTTCAGTTTTTTGAGGAACCTCCACACTGTTTTCCAGAGTGGCTGCACCAGCTTGCATTCCCACCAACAGTGTAGGAGGGTTCCCCTTTCTCTGCATCCTCGCCAGCATCTGTCATTTCCTGACTTGTTAATTTTAGCCATTCTGACTGGTGTGAGGTGGTATCTCATTGTGGTTTTGATTTGTAGTTCCCTGATGCCGAGAGATGTGGAGCATTTTTTCATGTGTCTGTTGGCCAAAATAATTAAAAAAAAAAAACAAAAAAAAAACAAAATTGGAGGACTCACACTTCCTAATTTCAAAATTTATGATAAAGCTACAGTATCAAGACAGTATATTACTGACATAAAATGGACATGTAGATTGATGGGACAGGGGTTGAGGGTTTGAGAATAAGCCTTTGCATTTAAGGTCATTTGATTTTTGACAAGGGTCCAGCACAGTTTGGTCGGGGAAAGAACAGTTTTTTCAATAGATGATGCTGATAACATACAGGCTTACCTTGCAAATATTGTAGGTTCAGTTTCAGACCATTGTAATAGGTGAGTCAAGTGAAGTTTTGGTTTCCTAGTATGTATAAAAGTTATGTTTAGACAATACTGTAGTCTATTAAATATGCAATACTTAAATACTTTATTGCTAAAACGTTAAGTATAATCTAAGCTATCTGTGAGTTTCCATCTTTTGGTGCCCACATCAATGTTGATGGCTGCTGCATGATTAGGGTGGTGATTGCTGAAGCTTGGGGTGGCTGTGGCAATTTCTTTTTTCTTTCCTTTTTTTTTAAATTTTAAAGATTATTTGTTTATTTCTTTATTTGTCAGAGAGAGAGAGGGAATGCACAAGCAGGGGGAGTGGCAGGGAGGGAGAAGCAGGCTCCCCAGTGAATAAGGAGCCTGATGTGGGACTCGATCCCAGGACCCTGGTATCATGACCTGAGCCAAAGGCAGATGCTTAACTGACTGAGCCACCCAGGCATCCCTTTGGCAGTTTCTTAAGACAGCAATGACCTTTGCTGCATTGATTGACTCTTCCTTTCATGGATGTTTTCTCTGTGGTATGCAGTGCTATTTGATAGCATTTTACCCACAGTATAACTTTCACAACTGGAGTTAGTCTTTTCAAAACCTGTCTCAGCTCTGTCAACCAAATTTATGTAATTTCTAAATCCTTTGTTGTCATTTCAGCAATCTCTACAGCATCTTCACCACTAGATTCCTTCTCAAGAAGCTACTTTCTGTGCTCATCTATAAGAAACAACTCCTCATCTGTTAAGTTTGATCATGAGCTTGCAGCAATACAGTTAAATCCTCAGGCGGCCCTCCTAATTCTAGTTCTCTTGTTGTTTCCAGCACATCTCCACTGACTTCCTCCACTTAGTCTGGAACCCCTCAGAGTCATCCATGAGGGATCGAATCAACTTTTCTCCAAACTCCTGTTACTATTGATATTTTGACCTCTTGCGTGAATCGTGAATGTTCTTAATGCCATCTAGAATGGCAGATCCTTTCCCAAAGGTCTTCAGTTTACTTTGCTGAATTCCATTGAAAGAATCACCATCCATGATAGATAAAGCCTTACAAAAATGTATTTTTATTTTTACGTTATTTATTTATTTATATATTTTTATTTTTATTTTTTTATTTTTTTAAAGATTTTATTTGTTTGACAGAGAGGAATCACAAGAGAGGCAGGCAGAGAGAGAGGAAGGGAAGCAGGCTCTCCACTGAGCAGAGAGCCCGATGCGGGATCCCAGGATCCTGAGATCATGACCTGAGCCGAAGGCAGCAGCTTAACCCACTGAGCCACCCAGGCGCCCCTATTTATTTATATATTTTTAAAGATTTTGTTTACTTATTTGACAGAGAGAGCACAGGCAGGGGGAGAGGCAGAGGGAGAAGCAGATTCCCGCTGAGCAGGGAGCCTGATACAGGGCTTGATCCCAGGACCCCAGGACCACGACCTGAACTGAAGGCACTTAACCGACTGACCTACCCAGACACCCTTATTTATTTATTTTTAAAGATTTATTTATTTTGGGGAGAGAGTGTTGGGGGGAGGGGTCAGAGGGGCAGAAGGAGAGAAGGAATCCAAATAGACTTCTGCTGGTGGGGCACCTGACCTGCGGCTTGATTGCACCTCCCTGAGATCACAACCTGAGCTGAAATCTAGAGTCGGACATTTAACCAGCTGAGCCACCCAGATGCTTTCAAAATGTATTTGTAAATTATAAGATTTGAAAGTCAGAATTATTCCTTGATCCGTGGGCTGCAGAATGGTGTTGTATTAGGAGGCATGAAAACAGCAGTTGTCTCATTGTGCTTTCCATCATAGCTCTTGGATGACTGTATGCATTGTCAGTGCTATACTATTTCTGAAGGAATTTTTTTTCTTGAGCAGTATGTTTCATCAGTGGGCTTGAAATATTCAGTAAACCATATTGTAAAGAGATGTGCTGTCATCCAGGCCTTGCTCTTCCCTTTATAGAGCACAGGCTGATTGATTTAGCATAATTCTTCAGAGCCCTAGGATTGTCAGAATGGTCAAGGACGTTGGCTTCAACTTAAAGTCACCAGGTGCAGTAACCCCTAACAAGACAGTCAGCTGTTCTTAAAGGCTTTGAAGCTGGGCACTGACTGTTCCTCTCTAGCTGTGAAAAGTCTGAATAGCATCTTCTTCCAAGAGAAGGATGTTTGTCTATATTGAAGCACTGTTGTTTAGTGTAGCCGCCTTCATTTATGATCTTACCAAGATCATCTGGGTCACTTGGGGCAGCTTCTTCATCAGCACTTACTGCTTCACCTTGCACTGTGACGTCATAGAGGCAGCTTCTTCCCTTAAACCTCATGAACTAACCTCTGTCAGCTTCAGACTTCTTTTTGGTAACTTCCTGATCTCTCTCAGCCTTTCCAGAATTGAAGAGAGTCAGGGCTTTGCTCGGGATTAGGCTTTGGCTTAAGGGAACGTTGTGGTTGGTTTATCTTCTATCCAGATCACTCAGACTTTCTCCATCTCAGGAATAAGACTTTTTCACTTATCATTCATGTTTTAACTGGTGTAACACTTTGAATTTCCTTCAAGGCCTTTTCTTTTGCATTTACAATTTGGCTAACTTGTTAAAGGGGCCTAGTTTTCACCCTGTCTAGGCTTTTGACATGCCTTCCTCACTAAGGTGAATAATTTCTAGCTTTTGATTTAAAGTGAGAGATTGTGACTTTTCCTTTCTCTTGAACACTTAGAGGCCATTGTAAGGTAATTAATTGGCTTAATTTTAATAATGTTGTGTCTCAGGGATTGGGAGGCTGGAGGAGAGGGAGAAAGCTGGTAAACTTCTGGTCTTTGCAGCAATCCAGACACACACATTTATAGACTAAGTTCTCTGTCTTACATGGGTATGGCTCCCTAAGTCAGTTGCAATAGTAACACCAAAGATCATTGATCCAGCAAAAAAACAAAAAACAAAAAAACAAAAACAAAGATCATTGATCACAGATTGTCATAATAAATATAATGTTTGAAAACTGTGAGAATTACCAAAATGTGATAGAGGTAGGAAGTGAGCGAATGCTGTTGGAAAAGTGGCATCAGTAGCCTTGCTCATTGCAAGGTTGCCATAAACTGTTAATTTATAAAAACATTGTCTATGCAGTGCAATAAAATGAGGTATACGCATACGAACATCTAATTATTGTGTTCTGTGCCTTAAACTAATCTAATGTTATATGTCAGTCATAACTCAAATAATTAAATAAATAAAGCTGCAATGAAAAGTAAATGGTGCTGAGTCAGCTAGTTATCATTATGCAAAGAATAAGATTGGACCCCAACTATATTACCATGTAGAAATATGAAATAAAAAATCAATCATAGACCTAAGTATAAGAGCTAAAACTATAGAACTCTTAGAACAAAACATAAGTGTAAGTCTGTGTGACTTTGGATTAAACATATGACCCCCAAAGCAGAAGAACCAAAGAAAAGGTAAATAAACTGGACAAATTTTAAAATTTTGTGTTTTGAAGAGAGCTAACAGTGAAAAGACAATGGAGTAAGAGAAAATATTTATAAATCATATGTCTGATTTGTGATTTGTGTCTAGAGTAAAGAACTCTTAAAATTCAACAATAAAAGATAACTAACCCATTTTGAAAATGGACAAAATATTTAAATAGAGATTTTTCCAAAGAAAATACGGATATGATCAATAAGTGCATTGTGTTAATTTGCTAAGGCTGTTTTAACAAAATACTACAGATTGAATGGCTTAACCAACAGAAATCAATTTTCTTACTGCTGGGGTAAGGGAATGTTATGTCCTCACATGGCCTTTTCTCTGTGCATGCTGAGAGAAAGAGAGACCTTTCTTTCTCTTCATGAGAAGAACAGACCCTCTTATGAAGACATCAGTCCTGGTGAATTAGTGCCCCCCTTTATGACCTTATTTAATCTTAATATTTCCTTAAAGGTCCTATCCAAATACAGTCACAGTATGGGTTAGGAGTTAACACCCATGAAAAGATGCTCCATGTTATTAGTTACTAGGGAAATGTAATTTAAAATCATAGTGAGATACCACTTCACATACTAGAATGACTAAAATAAAAAAAGTATATGATTAAAGTGTTGGTGAGGATGTGGAGAAATTAGAATGAAATCCTCATACATTGATGGTAGGAATGTGAAGTGGTCTTGATGCTTCGGAAAACAGTTTGGTAGGTCCTCAAAATGTTAAATATAGAGTTAACATATGACCCAGCTGGTGCACTCTTAGGTTTATAGTCAAGAAAATTGAAAACATGTGTCCACACAAAAACCTATACATGAATTTTTGTAGAAGTGTTGTTCATAACACCCCAAATATGGAAATAACCCACATGTCAATCAACTGATCAATGGATAAAAAAAATATGATGCATCCATATAATAGAATATTATTCAGCCATAAAAAGGAATGGCATACTGACATATGCTGCAACATAGATAAATCTTAAAATATTGTGCTCAGTGAAAGAAGCCAGTCATAAAAGGTCACGTATTATGTGATTTATGTAAAATATCCAGAATAAGTAAATATGTTGAAACAAAGTATATTACTGATTGTTAAAGGCTGGAGTGAGGTGTAAATGTGGATCGACAACTAATCATTTTGGAGTATCTTTTGTGGTGATGAAAATGAAATTAGATAGTACTTGGATGTATAAGGTTGTGAATATACTAAAACCACCAATTTCACTTTAAATGAGTGAATTTTATATAAATTATATCTCAAAGCTGTTAATAAAAAGAGAAGGAAATCTTAAATTTACACAATTTAAGTTCAGATTAGCATGTAAACATTTAGTGTTACTTTTTACTAACATTTTGTTACCTTGTCTGTTGTTTGGAAATGTTAAGATAAATTGTGATTATTACGGCCAAATTCTTTCTTGGTCAAAATTCTTTCTTGGGCAGTAGTGTCAACAGTAATATGACATTTGAATTGTAGAAAATAATGTTTTTTGTTGCTCTTTTTTTCAACAAAAATGTAATAAGTACTTAACCTGTATTAGCCCTATGATCAGTGCTAGGAGTACAAAGACAAGATATGGTCCTCTGCTGTGAAGGGATTTCCCTTTTAGTTTGGATAGACAAAACCAGAAAGAACTGTGTTAAAATGGTGTTAAGTAATTATGATGGATGAGTATTCACGGTATTCTGAAGCATGGTGATTTTAATGAGGCAAATCAGAAGAAACTTCAGAGAGAAAATGACCTGTGGAGTGAGTTTAAAAGATGGACTGAGTTTTCATCAGGGAGGGCAACACTGGAAGCAGAGGGAACAACTTGAGGGAGTGCTGTCACGCTCTGGTGCTATCATAGGTCTCATCAATTTTGGAGTATTGGGAGCAAAGTAAAAAGCACCAAGATTGTAAGGCTAGAAGAAAATGTATGCGTATTTGATTTTTTTCTTAACTGGTTAGAGACACTTCTTTCTTTTTTTGATTGCTTTAGAAAGTAAAGTTTGCTTACATGGTTACTCAAACTTAGTAACAAGTTTTTGTATGTATGATCTCTTAGAGTCTTTTAAATGCTGATGACCATTTGAATTAAGGGGAGGAGGGAATAGTATGTCATATTGTAAAAGCTTGTTCGGGGAACCTTTTTTCTGTGGAGTGACATATAGGCCGGGGGGAGGAAATGTGTTATATATTGTGGTACATCTATTTGATAAAATATTAAGTAGTCAATAAAATGGTGGTTATGAAGATGGTAGCAACATAGACAAATGCTTATGTATAGCAAAGAAGAAATCAGAATTCAGATTTGTTTTGAGGCGGTGGTTATAATCTTGTGAAATATCCATGTGTGACAAGTTGAAAGTAGTTACTATTTTTATCCATGAGCTTATTCATGGTATAGAGAAATGCTGCATTATCTAGGGAAATTTGGCTCTATCAGAATCATAAGCAAATATATTCTATGATTAGGTAGCTTTTTAAGAATCACTAGTGAAATACTGACCTCACATGTACTAAGATGTTCATGGAGAGATGTTTTTTATAGTATTATTTGTCATAGTGAAAATTTGAAAATACTTTAAATGATAGTAGGAAAATGGCTAACTGCGTATGTGTATAATCTTGCAGTGGACTGCTATTGTAACCAGTGAATTAAAATAAGTAACACTGTATCTGTCACACTGAAAAAGAGATATATATCAAATCTCCTGTTTATGAAAAAGGAAGCGACTCTGTCTCCATTATAAATATTAGTGCATTAAAATAGTAGCACACTCACAGACCTGTACCCCTGGGGATAAAAATGCATTATATGGGGGCGCCTGGGTGGCTCAGTGGTTTAAGCCGCTGCCTTCGGCTCAGGTCATGATCTCAGGGTCCTGGGATCGAGCCCCACATCGGGCTCTCTGCTCTGCAGGGAGCCTGCTTCCCTCTCACTCTCTCTGCCTGCCTCTCTGCCTACTTGTGATCTCTCTCTGTCAAATAAATAAATAAAATCTTTAAAAAAAATGCATTATATGTTTCTAAAAAAATTTAAAAATTAAAAAAAAATAATAGCGCACTCAAGGATGTCCATTTTTGTCCTAATTTCATTAGATTTTGTTTTTAATTGGAGCATAATTGACACCAGAGTGAGTATTAACAGTGGTTAGCAGTGGGATAGGAAGTGGTGATCCAGGTGTGTTTGTGTGAAATAGAAATTTCACTTTATATGTTTCTGGAATGTTTTAATATTTAACAGTAAGTATGTATTTTATAACAATTTTTAAAACATGCAAGAGAAAGCTAGAGAAAAGTATATCATATTACGGTGGTGATTACAGATAAGTCTTTTCTTAAATTTCCATGATACAGTTATAAAAAGAAATACGTATCATGCAAGATGTCATTGCAAAGGATTGCTTTACTCTGTTATGTGTCACAAAATTTTTCCCTTCAGTGTTTAACTAAGAATGTTATATTAAAATTAAGTAAACTGGGGCGCCTGGGTGGCTCAGTGGTTTAAACTGCTGCCTTCAGCTCAGGTCATGATCTCAGGGTCCTGGGATCGAGTCCCGCATCGGGCTCTCTGCTTGGCAGGGAGCCTGCTTCCTCCTCTCTCTCTCTCTCTGCCTGCCTCTCTCCCTACTTGTGATCTCTATCTGTCAAATAAATAAATAAAATCTTTAAAAAAAATAAATAAAAATAAAATAAAATTAAGTAAACTTACCCATTTTGAGTTTTGTCTTGATTTTTAGGTGGACCTTCAATCCTGCTGTTCTCACGAAAGCAAACATTGTCCGAAGTGGGGATGCTGCTCAGGGTGCAGAAGGAGGCACCTCACAGTTTCAAGTGGGTGATCTTGTACAAGTTTGTTACGATCTGGAAAGAATCAAACTTCTACAGAGAGGACATGGAGAATGGGCTGAAGCTATGCTCCCAGTAAGTATATCTAAAATAGTTTCAGACTAGAAATGATTAAATAGTTTTAGACTAAGAGTTATAATATGCTAATGTAGCTTTAAAAAAGTGCTTTAATTTTGGAAAATAAATTAGCTTAATTCTTTGAGAATTGTACTCTTCATTGGCCACTAGGCATACTTAATGCCTTTTACTTTCTAATTTGTTCCAGTTAAATTAGCCCAGGAAGGACCAAATGTGGCAGCAGTTAATATTTTTGGAAAGAGTTGTTAGTAGAGAATGTCATGTAGGTAGAAGGCAACAGAGACTTTCCCGATTCTTAACCCCAGAGTGAGAGAGATGTGCTCATCCAGTTACTAGCAGTGCTGGACCATTGGTGCTTTTCTCACTTGGGGGCCTGGCTTTCTAAAACATAGAGTGTGAAAGAACAACTCTGAATGTGTGCCTTCTGTGGTGGTTTTGTTCCCAAAGAGTTACGGTTTAATTTTTAATTTATTCATTCAATACATTTTCACCAAATGTTCAGCAAAAACAGAAAAGTTTGTTTGTTCTACCCTCCTGGCATCCATCTTCTTTCTCCATCTGTGTCTTGCTCTTTCCTTCTGTCCCATCCTTCTGTACTACCCATTCTGTCCTGCCTTCCTCCCCATATTGTCCTGCTGCACACCCCCCCCACTTTCTTGCTCTGTACTCCATTTCCTTCCTCTCCCCTTCTTTCCTTCCTATGTCCTCCTATCATCCAGTCACTTAACTGGTCCTCTCCTGTTCCCCCAGGAACAGGATGTTCCCCCATCCCATTCAGTGCCTCCTTCCTCTACCAAGTACCTTCCCTCTCATCCCTCTTCATGTCTCATCCCTGCACCCTAATGTGTTGTCTAGTGCCTGTCCTGGCTAGCTCCTCCTTTTCCTGTCTAGCCCCATTGCCTGTCTCATTTAGTCCTCTGCTCCCTCCCATCAAGTCCAGGCCCCCCTCCCGTCCTTCATGTTGTGTTGTCCTTCCATCAGTCCATCCTTCTTACCTTAGTCCTTCGCAGATATTTTAGCACAATGTGCCTGTCAGGCTTCAAGGATGTAACAGTGAACAAAAGAAAATAAATTCATTGTTACGGTGCTTTCATTCGAAGACATTTCATAGTTTGCAGATGCTGCTGGTATTTTTTTTTTTTTAAAGATTTTATTTATTTATTTGACAGAGAGAGAGATCACAAGTAGGCAGAGAGGCAGGCAGAGAGGAGGAAGCAGGCTCCCTGCAGAGCAGAGAGCCCGATGCGGGGCTCGATCCCAGGACCCTGAGATCATGACCTGAGCCGAAGGCAGCGGCTTAATCCACTGAGCCACCCAGGCGCCCCTGCTGCTGGTATTTTTTATTGCGTTAATTAGATAGTGACTAAGTCATAGTTGTGTATGTTCTGTAGGAGCTGTATTTTAGAACTTTATTTTTGTCCAAAAAATTAAGTATATATGATCTCTGTTTGCTTTTGATATTGAAGTTGGTTAAAAAAATACATCGATTGTCTTTAAGCCTCACTATAGTGTGGTGTTACATAAATGTAATTTTTTGACATGCTTTTATAGGAGTTATGTATACTATTTTAAGATTTTTAAGTCAAGATTAATAAATAATATTTAATTATTTTATTAATTATTTATTATTTTTATTAATTAATTTTATTAATAAAATAATAAAAATATTTTATTTTTTTATTAGCTCCAGGGGTCAGTCAAGATGTTTTTGTTTTTCCCCTTAGCAATGACACCTTATATGTAACAGCTTATGTCTTTGGAGTGCCCAGTTATTCTAAGCACTGTGCTAAATGATGAATATATACATACATGTGCACAAACATACGTGTATACACACATAGGTACATACACAGAATTTATTTGTCCTGGGAATATTATAAGCAGGTGGTGGTATGCCATCCTTATTTTATTTTATTTATTTATTTATTTATTTTTAATATTTTATTTATTTATTTGACAGAGAGAGAGAGAGAGATCACAAGTAGTCAGAGAGGCAGGCAGAGAGAGAGGAGGAAGCAGGCTCCCTGCTGAGCAGAGAGCCTGATGCGGGGCTCGATCCCAGGACCCTGAGATCATGACCTGAGCCGAAGGCAGAGGCTTAACCAACTGAGCCACCCAGGCGCCCCTGCCATCCTTATTTTAAAGATGAGGAAGTCAGAGCTAGGATTCTGAACTGGAGTTTGAACCCAAACCTGTTCTACTTCAAAGCCCAAGTCATCTGTCTCCCATAGTAAGCTGCTGTATAAGAAAAACCTGTAGATTATATCTGTAGGGGATTTCTGGGATTCCAGTGGTAGTGGTGTAGAATTTTAATCTTCCCAAATCATCTTGATAAAAATAGACAACAACTGGATTAGCATAACCGAAAAAAACCAAAGCTGCAAACATTTGTATAAAAACCAGGTTACAGAGTAGCCTATTGAACTTTAAAATATGAGCTAGTAGTGAGAAAATACTGACAGCTACTAGATCTACATCTGTCTGTCTAGCAGCAGAGAGAATTAATGGGCATGGGATGGACCTGAGAACAGGGGGACTCCAACATAGCTAACAAGTATTCATTGGCTAGTCTAGATTAATGTAGAAACAACAGCCCTAGGAGGACTCTTTCAGACTCCATTTCGGGGTGAGGGTAATAGGTCCATGCTAAAGGTTGAAGGAATTGGACATGCCTAGGTCTGTAAACTCTTAAAATTAACCAGCCATAGCTCCCTTCCTCTACAGAGCCTTCCCATTAAGGAAGAACTGCGGGAATAGAGACCAAATTTATTAGGATAGAGACATTAGGTGCAGATGAAAGATAAAAGTTGGAAGGGATCACAATTGGATCCCTATACACACTTATTGAAAAATGACAAGGAATAGCATAACTTCTTTATAGATAAATGAGAATACATTAGAAAGATACGCACATAAAACTAAAGCCTAATGATTCAAAATGAGCCAACAAATTAAAATGATAAAAGATGAAAGAACAAAATAGATCATAATTAGAAATGAGATAACAGAACTTAGGAAAGAATTAAGAAAAAAAGGAAGATAATTTTATGAAAGAGAAGAGTAAGCTTGATGCAACACAGATCAAATAAATATGACAGATATGCCTTAAGAGAAACAGAAGGTGAAAAGAAGAAAAAATGCTAAAATCAAAAAGATAAAAAGTATTTCAGGAAAGTGACAAATATATCTAATAGATGTATATTTGGAGTCCTTGCAAAAAAGGAAACACAAAAACCAAAGCAATGGAATATAACAACTGCTAAAATTTATAATTTCAGAAAAAAAGTCCCCAAGTTAAAAGATTTAAAACTAAATATTAAAAGGACACATCGCATACTGGGGAAACTGAGAACACAAAACACTGAGCCGTATTTGGTAAAATAACTGAATCTTCAAGAAAAGAAAAAAAAAGTCTTTGGGTATCTAGGAAAAAAAGTCAAGTTTTACTTAAAAGAGAAAGAAAAATCTGATCTCAAAGCTTTATGATTTCAATGAAATAACATTTAGGGTACTCAAAGAACAAAAATGTATGCTAAGAGTTTATAACCAAACTGACTTTCAAGTATAAAGGCTATAAATTGCTATGAATATATAAGAATTCAGAGAGTCTTGGTCCCATTAGCCTTTTCTGATTAGTCTGTTAGAAGATGTCTCAGACAGCTAAGATGACTGGAGAGAGACCAATTTAAGGGCTCATGGTGGACATTAAATATGTATTTATTTGTTGAACTAAGAGTAAATGATAGTTAAAGGAAGGGTTAGAGTCTATATAATGGTTATAAGCTCTATCATCACAGATAAAGTACAACTGTCAACAAATAGGTTAAGATTGGAGGGAGAATATGAAAAGTTTAGTAAACCGTTTGCTTGTCTCTGGTTATTAACTGGAACTAAATTCTGTTATTTTAAATCAAAATATTGTGGGAGAAAGAAGGTAAGTCTAAAAACATGAGTGATTCATTTCGGTGTTGTACATACGGGAACCAGTTGACTCACATACTCTGGCTCTTTTTTTTTAAAGAGGAAGTTAGGTTTTGTATATATAAATTATGTCTTAGTATTATTATAAATATAACTATTAGGATAATTCAGAGTTTATATGAAGAAAAGCAAAGAATGGAGGAATTAACCATTACACTCAAAAAATATGTTTCCACCTAAAGAAGGAATGTTGTATGGGGGACAAAGGTAGATGGGCGATGTCTTTGAATATGTCTTGTTTTGTAGATTTGATTTGGAATCAGATACATATTTTATACAATTATAAAGCAGAATCAAATTCCTAAAAGTGGAAGATGAAGTAAACAAACCTAAATGTGTATCTTCTTGGTATAACCATACAGAGTGAAAAGTACAAGTGATTTTTAGGCATAGTAATTTGTCTTTGTATCTTTTTAGGAAGAATATACCCTAAAGAACTGCATGTAAAAAAGCAATTTTTTAACAGTTTTCAACAGTTTTCAGAGATCTTGTTGTTTGTGATAGTGTTAATATTATTACCCTGAGATTGTTGTATGCGTGATATGACAAAAAACCAAATGAGTAATTTTATGGTAATTCTAATTCTGTTATCCCAAGTGGCCTTGAGAACCAGAATGATCAGGGTGGGAAAATGGGATACGGATGTAACATAAAAGAGGCTGAGTGAAAACCTTGTACTCTTGAATTTGCATTGGAAGAGGGTTTATATTTGTGATTTATTTTATCTTCAAGACAAAACACCCTCCTACCACTGTTTCCTAGCTCTGTCTGTGAAAAGACTTAGAAACAATAACCATTCTAGTAACAATAATCAAACTTAGTGCCCAGATTACAGTCTTGAGGAGTAGCCTTTCTCTCTGTAAAGAAGGAGTCTTCGGAGAAATGGCTAATTCTAGCTCTTTGTCAGGAAGTGAACAAGATGAGCCTCATAGCAGATAGTAAGGAAGCTATCAGAGATTTCTAGGTCATTTTAAAAGTATCCAGCAGCCAACTTGGAATGTTTCTTTTCAAATACAGAGACATATGAACTGTTTAAATTATACCAATTAGCAAAATCCAGATTGTAAGGAACTTCATAGGACAGAAAACCCTGTTTCTTCAACAAATAATTGGCAGAGAAAAATATATGTATAGATTTTATTTGGAACTTGATTTAAGCAGACTGAAAAATTTTATCATTTATGAGGCAATTGGAAATTTGAACACTGGTATTTTATGATATTACAGAGTTAATTGATAATTTGGGGAGGGTTGTTAGTAGTAGTTTTTTTCCCCCAAAGTTTACATGATTAGTAATACAGGAGGAAATAGAATAGGTAGGGGGAAACAAGATTGGCCATGAGCTGAAAATTGTTAAAAAGTAGTTGATGGGTACGTGGGGATTCAAAATACTGTTACCTACTTTTGTATGTTTGAGACTTACTATAATTAAACAGTTAAGGGGGAAAAAACAAAGAATGCAGCCTTATAGAGTTTGAGATGATGGAAAATTGCAAGACAAAATATCTAGTTAGAGGTTAAAGTTGATGTGTGTTAGAGGGCAGGGGGAGGAATAAATAGGGCTAGAGAAGTATATTTTGGAGTTTTTGGAAATAAGGTGATAGTTGTCAAAGTGGATTAAACTTTTAAGGAAGAAGAGTAAAAAACAAAGGAATAAAATTTTGGGGACAACAAATAGATTTGTATCTGTACGAGGACTGTAAAAGGACAAAGGAGCCAGTGAGTGGAGAAAGAGAAGGAACAGGTAGAAAGGTTAAACTGCCATCCAGAAATTAAGGGAATAGTTTGAAGTAGTTGGAGTCACGTGCTGTGGAAAGGGCAAAGGATAACATATTGAAGGACAGTCTACTCTGTTAGGAAGTAGTCAGATATTATCACTTTCTTCAATTTTCTAGTATTGTAATTTGCTTAAGAGAAGGCCTTTTGGACTGGAGTTTGAAATGGTGCTAATAATAGTGCTTTACTTTCAGGATATATGTATTAGGTGAGTTAATTTGTATAAAGTTCTTAGAACAGTATCTGCCCCATGGTTAAGAGTTGCTGCTAATTGTGTTCTGAACCCAGTTGCCCTTTTTTTTCATTCATTCATATATATATATATTTTTTTTTAAAGATTTATTATTCATATATATATGTGAATAAAAAAAAGGCATTTATTTTAGAGAGAGTGCTTGGGAAGGAGAAACAGAGGGAGGGAGAGAGAGAATCTCAAGCAGACTCCCTACTGAGCACGGAGCCTCAGGCTCCATCCCACAACTCTGAAATCGTGACCTGAGTCGAAATAGAGTTGGATGCTTAACCAACTGAGCCACCCAGGTGTCCCCCTTTCCCATATATTTAATAAGTGTTATTTCTACATACTTCTGTCTTGGAATGGATACTGAGTCCCTTTTTGGTTAAGTATAGTTTATTTTAGAAATCAAGGTTTTATTTTTTTAGGCTAGATTGGTGGTGAATTTTGGACTTTGTGATTTATAAATTCTCAAGATGGGGTTAAAAGGTTGGATATCAACCCTGATATGAGGAAGTTGAGAGGCAACGTGGGGGCCTTGGGGGGTAGGAAAAGAATAAATGAAACAAGATGGGATCGGGAGGGAGACAAACCATAAGAGACTCTTAACCTCACATAACAAACTGAGAGGGGGGCTGGGGGGGGAGGGAGAGGGTGGTGGGGTTATGGACATTGGGGAGGGTATGTGCTATGGTGAGTGCTGTGAAGTGTGTAAACCTGGCGATTCACAGACCTGTACCCCTGGGGCTAATAATACATTATTAATTAAAAAAATAAATTATTTTTTAAAAAGGTTGGATATCAAAAAGCAAAATATTTTGAATTCTTATGAATGATAGACTGTCATGATTTATTTTTGATTTTATATTCTTGTGGAAGTATTATAGTTTTGTTTATTAAAATGCTTTTTATTGGGGCGCCTGGGTGGCTTAGTGGATTAAGCCGCTGCCTTCGGCTCAGGTCATGATCTCAGGGTCCTGGGATCGAGCCCCGCGTCGGGCTCTCTGCTCCGCAGGGAGCCTGCTTCCCTTCCTCTCTCTCTGCCTGCCTCTCTGCCTACTTGTGATCTCTCTCTCTGTCAAATGAATAAATAAAATCTTTAAAAAAAAAAATGCTTTTTATTTATCTTTGGTTTTTTGGTGTACAGCAAAGCAAAGTTTATTTAGTGATACTACAGAGTTTATTGAGCAATAAAACAGAGTTTATTGAGCAATAGAACAGAGTTTATTGAGCGATAGAACAAAGTTTATTGAGTGATAGTACAAAGCTCCTGAAGATGGAGGGGACCTGAGACAGTTGCCCTATTAAAATGATTTTTAAAGATACTCTTTCAAGTTTGTAACTAACAAATAACACCCTTGATTATGTTGTCCTTTAACAGTTTTTTCATTAGGAACAAAAGAAAACTAATACTTTAAATATGTAAGAGCTAATGATTGAGTTGTTGTTTTTTTTTTTTTCTATGGTATGTACTTTAGACTTGGAAACATGAACTAATTTTTTTTAAAGACTTTAGGTAAAGTTGGCCGAGTACAACAGATTTATTCGGACAGCGATTTAAAGGTGGAAGTTTGTGGAACATCTTGGACGTATAATCCAGCAGCAGTTTCCAAGGTGGCATCTGCAGGATCAGCCATTAGCAACGCATCTGGTGGTATGTTTGTATTGTTGTATCTTTAAAAGTAATACGGTGTACATTAGAATCTTTGCTAATTTCTCTGTTCTCTTGTACAGTTAATGTTGTATGTGTTCTTAATTTTCTCCCAGATCACATGACCTCACTTGAATGTTGACAGTTCTACACTTTTCTTTCTTTTTTTTTAAAGATTTTATTTATTTATTTGACGGACAGAGATTACAAGTAGGCAGAGAGGCAGGCAGAGAGAGAGGAGGAAACAGGCTCTCCACGGAACAGAGAGCCCGATGCGGGGCTCGATCCCAGGACTGGGATCATGACCTGAGCTGAAGGCAGAGAGGCTTTAACCCACTGAGCCACCCAGGTGCCCCTCTACACTTTTCTAAATGTTTTTGTTTTTTGTTTTTATGTGATGAACGTTTTTTTTTTAATTTTTAAGGATTTTATTTATTTGACAGACAGAGATCACAAATAGACAGGCAGGCAGAGAGAGGGGGAAGCAGGCTTCCTGCTGAGTGTAGAACCTGATGTGGGGCTTGATCCCAGGACCCTGAGATCATGACCTTAACCGAAGGCGGCGGCTTAACCCATTAAGCCACCCAGGTGCCCCTGATGAATGGTTTTTGTTCTGACTGAGGTATACCCTGGAAAATTTTCGTAAATGAGTGCCTTTTCTTGGGCATAATATTGAAGGTGTTTCCACATCAAATCTGAGATAACTGAAATTCATCATTGTGTTCTTAAGTCAGAACTTTTGTTTTCCGCCAAGAAATATCACTTTCTTAGACTATTTTATTCTTTTTCTTTTTATTTTTTTTTAAAGATTTTATTTATTTGACAGAGATCACAAGTAGGCAGAGAGGCAGGCAGAGAGAGAGGAGGAGGCAGGCTCCCTGTGGAGCAGAGAGCCCGATGTGGGGCTCGATCCCAGGACCCTGGGATCATGAGCTGAGCTGAAGGCAGAGACTTTAACCCACTGAGTCACCCAGGCGCCCATTCTCTTTTTATTTTCAACATTATTGCTAGCAGATGGCTTTCTTCCTGGATATTTTTATCAGCCACGGTTTTTTCTTACTATTTATTTTATTTTTATTTTTATCTTTTTAAAGGATTTTATTTATTTATTTGTAAGAGAGAGAGCACAACAGGGAGAGTGGCAGGCAGAGGGAGAAGCAGGCTTCCTGCGGAGCAAGGAGCCAGATACAGGACTTGATCCCAGGACCCTGAGATCATGACCTGACCTGAAGGCAGATGCTTAACTGACTGAGACACCCGGGTGTCCTCTCACTATTTAATAAGAGTTGTTATACATATAAAAATATATAATAATAAGTAGGAAATCATCTCGAAATGTGAATAAGTAGAAAATAAGTAGGAAATCATTTGAAATATGAATAAGCTGGATGTTTGGGTAGATTCATGCCAAAGTCTTTCCTTCCTGTGCTCTAGCCTTACATACACATAGCCTCAATTCATGCTAGAAGAAATTGCAAGTTACTATATATTGTCATTCAGAAAAGAATGTAGAACCATAATTAAATTTTAAGAAAGTAAAGGAAAACATTAGGTGACCTCCAGTTTTATTTTATACTGCTTTCTACTTCTGCTGCTGTTTCTTCTTTCCTGATGTAATTTGCTGGTGTGCTTAAAATTTAAATCAGGCAGTGTTTATTTTTTTGCCTTGTAGTTAGATGGCTTCACAGCACAGTGACTACGTACAAATACAAAGAACGAGAAATAGTTAATATCCTACTCAAATAATTTGGAGTTGGTGTTAATCCTCTGCCTCACTTTGTGATTGCTTTGCTTTCCACTAAGTAGATTCAAGAATTAAGGAATAGAACTTGGTAGTTTCTTTACTGATGAATGCTAGTTAGAAAAAAAAAAAATCTTATGAAAGAGTCTGTGTAAATACACCCCTAGTTCTTTTTTGTTTTAGTCAGTACCAATCATGTGGCACCTGTTGAAATATGTTAACACCTAGATGACCATTTTCAACTGAAAATTGGTTTGTCTCTAAAACATTTCCCCAAATATTATAGAGATTACATTGCTTTTGAATCATAATCATTGATTTGCTGATTTATTCTAAGGTGTGTAGCAGAGAGCTCTGAGGTGTAGTATGCTTAAAACCTGAAAGGAAGTTTGTATTGTTAGGATACTTCCATTGTAGTGTGTTCATTTGTGATTATCTTTGGTATGACTTCTAAATCTTAATATTGTTTATATGTAACTCTTTCTCTGAAATTGTAACTTGAAATACATGAAGAAAACTGGGAATACTTATGAGTTGAAATTTAATGCAGTTTTAATGGTAGTAATTATAACTTGCCTGGGTAATATCTGTAGTATAGTATGAAAATAACATTAATGATAGAAATAATAAAAAAAAGAAAAGTATGTATTACAGTTATGTGGGTAATGCTTGTCTGTTGATAGTTAAGGTTCGAGATCCTCCTGTGTTAGCAGCTTTATTTGATGCTTTACAGAAAGACTCTCCCAACTCTTGAAGAAATTATTTGAAACCCAAGAATCTGGTGACCTCAATGAAGAATTAGTTAAGGCTGCTGCCAATGGAGATGTTGCTAAAGTGGAAGATTTGCTAAAAAGACCAGATGTGGATGTGAGCATTTAAAAATTATTTGAAGCATATACAAAAATAGAACAGTATAATGAACATAACAGTTCAATAATTATTGAGATTTTTCTACATGTGGTTCTTCAACTATCCCTTCTTCTTTGTTTTTGTGAGGTATTTTAAAGAAGACCCTGGAAATCACCAGTGAACTTTTCTAAAATATATTGACATTTTTATTTTAACACTGTGACCTTTTAAATTTATGGTTGACAAAATTTGCATTTAAGTTTTCAAGTGGTCAGTGTCCTCCATTTCTCATGGAAATGTCATCTTATCATGTCTTTTAAATATGCTTTCGTAAATTTTATAAGCAGTTTTCTATCCCTCTTCTCAAAACATTTAATCTAAATCTTTTCCTGTGAAAATTAACTATTTTGTAGTTTATAATACAGATGAATTAGAGGTTATACTTTTTTTTTTTTTTAAGATTTTGTTTATTTATTTATTTCACAGAGAGACAGCAAGAGAGGGAATACAAGCTGGGGCATAGTGGGAGAGGGAGAAGCAGGCCCTCACTGATCAGGGAGCCCGATTCGGGGCTCGATCCTAGGACCCTGGTATGACCTGAGCCAAAGGCAGACGCTTAACTGACTAGCCACCCAGGTGCCCCAGAGGTCGTGCATTTTGTAAATCTTAATAGTTTATAGTATTTTACCATTCACATAGCCGTATTTTAGGTGGGCCATTTTGGTTCTAGGTAGGCATTCATTGGCTTTATTATTGCTACCATGCTGGCACCAGCATGATGTTCAGTGCTGGCCTAGAGATCGTAGTTGGAGTAGCACAACATCATATTCCTACGGGCTCGTGTGGCGTTTCAGTTACAAGGGAGATGTCAATTGCAGCAGCACAGCACAGTGGTTTCTTGATTGTGAGATATATCACAAATACTTTCGTTCAGTTATCAAAGTACCAAATGACTTTTTTATATGCAACCAAGCAGATTTAAATTATACCTATTTTTTTTCTTCATTTAATTACTAAATAAGTTTTTTTAAACAATATGCATTCTAAACATTTAAAGGGAGAAAATAGTTCTACAAGGTTTGTTAGGAAAAACATTTCCTTCTCAACTCTACTTACCCATTCTTCAGAGACAACTATTTTCACCTTGTTCAGTTGATTTTCTTCATGTATTTACCTCCATGTCTTCTAATAACATACTTCTATTTTTTTTTTTTTAAAGATTTTTATTTTATTTATTTGACAGAGAGAGAGATCACAAGTAGGTAGAGAGGCAGGCAGGGAGAGAGGAGGAAGCAGGCTTCCTGGAGCAGAGAGCCCAATGTAGGGCTCGATCCCAGAACCCTGAGATCATGACCTGAGCCGAAGGCAGCAGCTTAATCCACTGAGTCACCCAGGCACCCCTCTATTGTTTTTTCTTGATTTTTATGTTTTAGGAGTTACCTTTTGATACTTCACTGTGAAAATGAGGATTCAGCTTTTTTTCCCACCTCCAGCTCATTCCCTTCACACACTATTCTCAACTTCTTAATGTGGTTAGGTTGTATGGTAACTTTGTAAGATTAAAATTAATTGTGCATGGTATTATTTAAATGACATTCATATCTGAGCTGTGGATGATGCTAGATTGTATTTTCCTATATAACCATTTACTTTCCTTGGTGCTCATAATTGTTCTTTTATCAAAAAAAAATGAGGTGTACTTTATATATAATGAAATACATGGATCAGTTTTGACAAATGCATACATGTAATTCACACCCCTATTAGATATAGAATATTTCCTTTATTCTAGGAAGTTCACTTACAGTTTTTCCCAATCAGTCCCTCTTAACTTCAGACATAGTTTAATGTTTTTTTCATTTGTTTGTAATCTATATTGTTATAGTTAATTCTTCTCCAAGCTTCTAACTGTCTAATCTCCCAAGACATTCAGGCACGTCAGGTATGTGTTCATTTCATCTTCTGAGAGATGATAACATAGGAGAAAATGTAGGTGACTGAGTATGGTGATGACTTTTTAGATACAACACCAAAGACATCATCTATGATCTTGTAGGACTCAGAGTTTTGTGTCTTATGTTTAAGTCCATGATTCATTTTGAGTTAATTTTTATGAAGGGTATACGGTTTGTGTCTAGATTCATTTTTTCCCTTGGGTTACTCCTGGCATTAGCCATTAGGTCTTTTCTCTTGGGCTGGTCTGACTCCCTAGAGTGGTCTCTTAATTCTCCTGCATAGAGGGTATAAACCTGGCTGCAAGCTCATGAATAGTGAGAAAGGGAAGAGGGCTTGGATTCTCAGCATTCATCATTTAAATGTTTACATGAAACTTCTGATTCTAGTACTTTGCCGCACTGATAACAGTGCTTGGTTTCTGTAGGCTAGGACACTTTACTCTTTCCAGAGAATAAATTTTTAAGGTTTCTGCTAGCGGTTAAGGTGGACCACTAACTTAGCTGAGTGGAGTGAGGGAATCCAGGGATATAAATGCTTAAAAAAAAAAAAAACTATTAAAAAAAAACAACAACTATTAACCAGTGCTTTTGCATTTAGCACTATGTCATGGAGAAATTATGTATTTATACAACATCTGAAGTGAAGAAAACATTGAAAATTACTGCTCTATGTCATAGTTGTGTATAGCTACCCTACTAATTCATTCATGTGTTCCTCATGATAGGTGGCTCACAGTTAGTATTCAGTATATTTGTTGAATTGTATTTATTTATATAGTGGACAGTATCTTTTCTAAAAGTTTTCCATTCACTTCATTGCTCTTTTTTTTTCCATTTAAACAGACTCTGAACTTTAATAATTCAAATAGAAGTAAATACACAAAATACACAAAAATATTTAATATTTAATAATTCAAATAGAAGTAAATACACAAAAATAACTTACTTTTCTCTCTCACTTCCTTTCTTTTTCAGCTTTGCAGATTGGCTAAAAGAGTGCTTTGATAGCTCTTTGAACAATGGAACTTTCTTCTTTAAAAAAAAAAATGTTTGCTCCCTTCTCTAAATTACAGGAAAGTTTCTGGTGATCTGTACTAGGATATATGGAACACCATCCTAAATTATTTTCAAGGAATCATACAGTGGCTAGATTTATTTTTTTTTTATTTTTTTTCAGTGTGGCAGATTTAAACCTATACTATATATTGTCTCTTTTGTGATTTGTGACAATCTTTCATCCTTTTTTTTTTCTTTTTTATTTAGGTAAATGGGCAATGTGCTGGTCACACAGCTATGCAAGCTGCTAGTCAGAATGGACATGTTGACATTTTGAAGTTACTTTTGAAGCAAAATGTGGATGTAGAAGCAGAGGTAATTAAACTAAGCTTGAAAAATACTTAAGTAAAAAATTAATGTTCTAGAAATGGTACTTCTATATTATAAAATGAATTGCTTTCATTCCTAAAATTTAATAATCACCTAAGACTCTTCTGGTTGGAAAGAAAAATTTTTTGTTTTTTTTAAAATTTTTTTTTTTTAAATTTTATTTATTTATTTGACAGACAGAGATCACCAGTAGGCAGAGAGGCAGGCAGAGAAAGAGAGAGGGGGAAGCAGGCTCCCTGCCGTGCAGAGAGCCCGATGCGGGGCTCGATCCCAGGACACTGGGATCATGACCTGAGCTGAAGGCAGAGGCTTTAACCCACTGAGCCCCCCAGGCGCCCCTGGAAAGAAAAATTTGACAAGAGATAATTTGAAGCATTTCTTGTTTCTCTTTGATCTCTCAATATTGTAGATATAACCCTAACTGAAGATAGGAGTTGAGTTTTCCTTTACTATGGTAGGACCACCATGCCCAGATGGGTTCATCCAAGAATCATACTAAAGAAGTTGAGGGAAAGAGAATATATAAATCATGTAGGTCAAGATTTTTACTGATCAGTGACACTCAGAGGGCTTTATTTTAATCTCATAAGGGAATCAGTAAATTAGATATAGTCTTACTAAATCTTACTCTTTCTTTTAGTCTTACTAAAGAGTTTAGTCTTTAGTCTTTCTTTTAGTCTTACTTTCTTTAGTCTTACTCTTTGACTATAATGTGGATCTTTGAAAACTTTACAGAGCATGTTTATCACTAGATATGTGCATATATGCTGAATTTAATTGAGAGTATATTTTAAGAGGGAAATGAATATTTTTTACTGTCATTGGAATTTCAATTGATAATCTCTGTGTGTTGTGAAGGATGTTGTCCTTCGTGACAGTATACTATAACTTCATTATTGAGAAAATACATTAAAATCACATTTGTTACAGTCTGGTGGAAGGTTATTTAGGTATAAGTCAAATCCTAGTAAATTTAGACTAGGCAGAAAGATAAAATTTTGTCCAAATGATACTCCCATCTGAGGAAGCTAAATGACTTGAATTTCTGAGGACTAACTTAGTGGACCAGCCTGGTTTTATTAATTAAAAAATATTAGGAAAGAGAAGTCTTATATTAATTTGCTTTTTTCTCAGATTGAGTGTATTTTGATTTGTTGGACAGCTACTAAAGAATCAGTGGTATTGTAGTTGTAAATAAGTGATTTCTGATGTTGGAATTTTCTTTTTTGTCTAAAAGTTGAATTTTAAATTAGCAGGTAGATGTCTATAAGTTTCGTTACTGTGATATCTCTGTGAATGAGATTATATGATTTGATTTTGTTTTCATAGTAGTAATTTTTAATTCACATCTTTCTTGGTTATGAATTTAGGAACCCAGTATATGTTACAGGATTTCTTTCAGTAATGAAAGACTTAATTTAAATTTAGTATTTTGTAAATGGAAGACACTTACTTATTGTGTTACTATTTCCGTCTAGCTTGGGGAAATGGAATGAAATTCCCTGATTTGATTACCTCATTTTTTAAAAAATGATTTTATTTGTTTGAGAGAGAGAGAGCACAAGCATGGAGGGGCAAAGAGAGAGGGAGAAGCAGGCTCCCTGCTGAGCAGGAAGCCTGATTTGGGGCTCAGTCCCAGATCCTGAGATCATGACCTGGGCCAAAGGCAGATGCTTAACCAACTTAGCCACCAGATGCCCCGAATATCCCATTTTTTATTTAATGAATCCATAAACTAAAATAGCAAGAACTACTAAAATACCAAAGCCCTTCCGATTATAGCTAATAAGACAAGAGGCCATAAGTAAAATATTTTGCCTTATTTTTTATAAAGTGTGCTTTCTGATTCAGAATTTAATTAATAAAGGCAGACAACATGGGACTATCTAACCATTTGTGTTTCTAAAGACTTATTCCCATGAGGGGTTGTGCACAATGGCACTGCAGCTGTGGGGGTGGGAACAAAATTGGCACTGTTTCTTAACTAAATTCAAATACAAAACATGGGTAGCTGATTCTATAAACCTGGTAAGATTGGAGTTGGAGTGTGGTGCAGTAAGCTAAGTGTTTGAAATAATTTCTTTGAGAAAGTTTGAAAATTAGGTCTATTACTAGATCAGTGAGATATATCTGGACTTCAACCATACACCTCATTTGGATTTCCATTCTCTGGATTTCTGTTTTAAAAACCCTTGTAGGCAAAGGGAGGTAGGTGAGGGATGGGATATTGGGTAATGGGCAATAAGGAGGACACTTGATATAAAGAGCACTGGGTGTTATAGGCAACTGATAACATCAGTTGCCTATAACATCAATGCCCCTGAAACTAATAATGCTCTATATGCTAACTAAATTGAATTTAAATAAAAAATTTAAAAAAATAAATAAAAAATAGAAACTATTGTAGGCAGATATAATTTATAGAAATAGTGTCAGAAGGGGATACTTATACCTCAGGTTAAATTAATAACACAGATTCCCAATTGGCAAAGAAAAAACTACATTTAAAAATTGGGTTAAAATATAAATACAATTTCTAGCCTAAGACTAAAACAAAAAAATCATCAAAGTATCATTTTTCTAGAATTTAAGAATTTATTAGAAACAGCAGTATATAGTTTTTTTAGAACAGTGGTTCTCAACTGGGGGCATTTTTGTTCGACGGGGGACATTTGGAAATGTCTGGGAACAGTTTTGATTGTCACAACTGGTGGTGGGGGTGTGGTGGTGGGAGTACTACTGGCATCTTGGTGGTAGAAATGAGGAATGCTACTAACCATCCCATAGTGCACAGTACAGCTCCCACAACAAAGAACTATCTGGCCCCAAATGTAAATATTGCCAAAGTTGAGAAACCCTGGTTTAAAAGATGGAGAAAACAGTTAATTTTACAAATGCACTTAAGTTTGTGATTCATCATTTGCCAGCCTTTTTTAAAAGTGATTTGTCATTATTAATTTTTTTATTGAAAATTTCAAATATTTATAAAAGTAGAGTAGTATAATGAATCCTGTGTTCCCATCACCCCACTTCAGTTATTTGGCCAATTTTGACTTAACCTGTACCATCCTCCTTTCTACTGGAAGCAGATCCAGATACATTATTTCATCTGTAACTATTTTGGTATATATCTCAAAAGAGAAGTTCTCTTTTTCTTAAACTTCATTATATCTTTACCAAACATAAAAACAATAATAGTTAAAAGTGATTTGAAAAAATTTAATTATATTAAAAGTTTTGAGGTTAGCTGAAGAATAAAGATAATAATATATTTTGTTCTCTAGTTATCATTCTGTAACATTCCATTTTCTTCATCTGCATTAGGAGGTGAGCTCAAAATAGTATAGATTAGGGGTTGCAAACTCTAGCCTGCAGGCCAAATCCAGCCCTCCATCTATATTACTAAATCTTATTGGAATATAGCATATCCATTCATTTATTTATTGTGCATGGCCACTTTCATGTTACAACTGCAGAATTGAATAGTTCAGACAGGAGACTGGGTGGCTTGGAAACCTGAAATATTTACTTCCTGGTCCTTCACAGAAAAGTTTACTGGTCTCTACTGTAGATCACTCTTGCAGTTCTTTTGTCAGTTGATTTCAGCTGTTATTAAATTATTTGGTATATATTATACCTTTCTAATATGCAATATCAGATTATATTTTTTTCCTATTTCTTCTTCTTAGGGAAAACTCAACTATTTTGGAAAGTTTTCTCTATCTATGACCTACTGAGTACAGTAGAATTACTGTTTCCTCCTTAATGTATAGGTAAAGGCACCAAGGACTGTGTGATCCTAGGTGTGTGTGTGTGGTTTTTTTTTTTTAAGATTTTATTTATTTATTGGACAGAGAGAGAGATCACAAGTAGACAGAGAGGCAGGCAGAGAGAGAGAGAGAGAGAGGGAAACAGGCTCGCTGCTGAGCAGAGAGCCCAATGTGGGACTTGATTCCAGGACCCTGAGATCATGACCTGAGCCGAAGGCAGCGGCTTAACCCACTGAGCCACCCAGGCGCCCCCTAGGTGTGTTTTTATAAGTGAGCTGATTTTGGATCCTTTAGGGACTTAGTATTTTTTTTTCCCTACTGATGAATTATAAGAAGATAGGTGTGGTTGATTGAGTGAAAGACCAGTTTAAAAAAGTATGTCATTTACATTAAATTTTCAAATACAGTACACATATTTACATCAGTTGTCTGGAAACTTGGAGTGGTTTTATCTTTTAAGGTTGACGAAAGCTGTTCTGAAGGAGAGGACTAAGTAGAGAACAAAACAGAGTTTTGTCAGAAAACCCACATTTTAATGGTATTGTTGTTGTCTAAAGTAATACTGGGCAGAACGTTTAATTGGTATAATCTTCAGTTTCCTTATATATGATAATAACTTAAAGCATTGGGGTGTGGAGTAAGGGCAATAAAATACTATCTATAGTATACAACAGCAAAAAGGGAATCTGTGGTGTTATTATTGCCTTTGTTTGATTGTTTCTTTCCAACGGGCAGAAGGCAGAGAATATGGTTTCTTTCTTTTCTTTTTTTTTTTTTTTTTTAAGATTTTATTTATTTGACAGACAGAGATCACAAGTAGGCAGAGAGGCAGGCAGAGAGAGAGAGAGAGAGGAGGAAACAGGCTCCCTAGTGAGCAGAGTCCGATTCGGGGCTCTATCCCAGTACCCTGGGATCATGACCTGAGCTGAAGGCAGAAGGTTAACCCACTGAGCCACCCAGGTGCCCCAAGAATATGGTTTCTTAAGAAATAGATACTAATTCTGTCTGATTCTTATCTAATGAAAACAAATCTGTAGAAATTTTATATAAATGTAAAACTGAGAAGGAAAGGGCAAATGGGCTTGACTGGTAACCTCCAAAATGGCTCTAGGAATTGGTGTACATAGTTCCTGAGGACCCATGTTAATTCAGTTTCTGAATGGAGGCTCCCCTACCTCCCTACGGCCACCCTCCAAAACTGACACTGTTAAGACTGTGGAGCGTCAATGAAAGATTAGATTTGTAAGACCCAGAAAACAGTCTTTAAGTTGCCTTTTATAGGAAGGCAGACTAAAATCTGAGATTGCCCCAGTAGAAAAGGTCAAGCTTTAAAAGGAGACACACTAGAGTTTTTGTCTTCCTTTATCTCCCAATTCTTTCAGTTGCTGAGGTTGAGTTTTACCAGATCATCACTGATTTGTCTTTTGTTTTTTCACATTCCTCATTTGGTCCATCATTAAATCCTATTGGCTCTTAGAATATATCCAGAATTTGAACTATTTTTACCCTTCTTGCTGCTGCCACTTTGGTCCTCACACTTCTTTCCCCAGATATCCTAGTGGCTTTCTCTCTCACTCCCTTCAGCTATTGATTCATGGCTGGCTTTCTCTCTTGCTCCCTTCAGCTATTTAATGAAACCCACCCTGGGAGGCCATCCTTTGGCTGTCCTACCTAATCCTTCTTACCTGCGATATTTTTTCTTTGGCCTTTTTACTACCTAACATTTACATTTTATTTACTTATTTTGTTTATAATGTTCTGTCTCCCCTACTAGAACGTAAACTCTATGAGGGTAGGAACTTTATTTTGCCCATTGCTGTATCCTTAGTGTCCAGAACAATACTGAGCTTGTAGTAGACACCCACTAAATATTTAGTGAATGAAGCAGAATATACTACTTTCAAACAATTATATTGAAGTTCTAGTATGATCAGAATACCAGCATCTTGATGAACTAAATGAGTTTTAGGGAAAAGAAGATGAAGTACAGTATTACTGACTATATTTAGGGATAATAAAATAGTTGAATTAATTTACTGAAAGTGTCAACATGTTCAGGAAATGTTTAATTCCACTGATGTTAAAAATCACAGTGCTTACTGAGAAGGTTCTGGGAATATAGTGGTGTATGATGTAGTAGAAATTCATCTCCCCACCCAGATAACAACTGCATTGGCAGAATTCCTTCTGATGTAACTATTTTAGAACTCTGGATTCTACTGAAGTCTTGTTATGTCTAGAGGAAGGGCTTACAAGTTAATTGTGGTTGATTTTTGTCAATTTTAACTCTTAGTTCAGCAGGTACTACCTATATCTCACCTTCCCCCACCAGGAGCAGGCAGCCATGTTTATGTTCTTAGATCACCCTGCACAGGCCAGGATGGGCAACAATGATCCCTTGCTACAAATACCAGGATCTGTGCACTGATTGCTGCCTCTAACCATGGATGTGCAAACTCAGAGCTGGGCAGCCATTGTTGCATTCTCCCATTGTTGTATACCATTTTGCCATGGCTGAAGTGACTTCCAGAAGTTCTGAGGAATGGTTATCCTTCCTGCTCTCCCCACACCATTTTTTCTTCTTTTTCTCCTTTTGGGACCTTGGCATTAAAGACTAGGACATTCAAGAGCAATTATATATATATGAGAAATTAGGAAGTCACTGCACATGTCCAAGGAAAGGTGCAGGCTCAGAAAAGACTGTAAATTTGCACTTAAGGCTCTAAGCACAAAGACATTCTAAAACAATAAAAAACAAAACAAAAACAGAAAACAGCAAACAAACCCTGCAAAAGAGGGAGAATCTGATTGTGAGAGTTACTGGTTATTAGAATAAAATGTCCAGCTGTCAACAAAAAAATCACAAGGCATTACAAGGAAGCAGGAAAGTATGGTCCATTTAAAGGAAGCAAAATATGCCAGCAGAAACTGCTGTTGAAAAAATCCAGATATAGACTGAATAGACAAATACTCTAAAACAATTATCTTAAAATGCTTTAAGAGCTAATTGAAGATGAGAAGAAAGCTAAGAAATGATGTATGGACAAAATGGAAGTATCCGTGAAGACATAGATAACCTAAAAAGAAACCAAGAAAAGATTCCAAAGTTGAAAAGTATAAGAACCTGAAATGAAAAATTCATGGAGGAATTCAAAGGCAGATTTAACTAGACAGAAGAGAGAACCAGTGAACTGGAAGTTGAGGCAATCAAAATTATGGAGTCTGAGGAATAGAAGGAAAAGAGATTGGAGAAAAAATGAACAGAGCCTTAGGGACGTGTAGAACAGTATCAGGTGGACTGTTGTATGCATTGTGGGAGTTTGAGAAGGAGAAGGGATTGGGTGAGGGTTTGGGGGAATAGAGGGGAAAGGGCAGCAAGATTATTCAAAGAAACTATGACCAAAAATTTCCCAAATTTGATGGAAGACATGATTATAAACATTCAAGAAGCACAGTGAATTCCAATTAGGATGAATTCAGAGAGACCCATACTGAGACACATTGTAATCAAACTTTAAAGAGCCAAGGCCAGAGAATCTTGAAAGAAATAAGAGGGATGACTTGTCACTTAAAAAGGGATCCTTGTAAGATTTTCAGCAGATTTCTCATCAGAAACTTCAGAAGCTAGAAGACAGTGGTGGACTGATGTTTTTAAGGTGCTAAAAAGAAAAAAACCCCTGCTAACCAAGAATCCTGTATCTAGCAAAACTCTCCTTCAAAAGTGACAAAGAGACATTCCGCAAAACTCAGGGAATTTGTTACTGGTACACCTGTCTTGCAAGAAATCCCGAAGGGAGTTCTGCAGGTTGAAATGACCGAATATTAGATAGTAACCTAAAGCCATACGACAAAGTAATATCTCAATAAAAGTATAATATGTAAGCAGTTACAGAAGATAACATTATTTTAATAATGTTTATAATTCTTTTTGTTTCCCAGATGATTTAAGAAACTAATACATTAAAAAAATTATTAGTCTAAAATCTAGCATTACTGTAACTTTGGTTTGTAAATCCACATTTTGTTTTCTACGTAATTTAAGAAACAGGGATTTTTAAAAATTATTAGTTCATGGTTTTGATTACACAGTGTACAAAGTTGTAATTTTGTGATAACAATAACAAAGAGCTGTGGATAGAGCAGTAAATCAGTTGTTGTTATTTGTTTTTATTTTTTAAGATTTTATTTATTTGAGATAGAAAACACAAGAGGGGCAGAAGGAGAGGAAGAGTGAGAAGCAGACTCCCCACTGAGCAGGGAGCCCAACATAGGGCTAGATCCCAGAACACTGGGATTATGACCTGAGCCAAAGGCAGACACTTAACTGACTGAGCCACCCAGGCGCCCCTGTAAATGAGTTTTCAATTAGCAGTAATTGTGCCTCAGATAAACCTTGTTGTTTATGATACTGCCACTGCACAAAGCTTGTAAATGAGTCTTTATATGTTATTGAAGTTAAGTAAAATCTTTTTACTTCAAAATATCAACTAAATATAAAAGAGATAGTAATGTAGGAAATGAGGCAACAAAAGCTATGTGGCATCTAGAAAACTTATAGCAAAATGACAGAAGTTATTCCTTATCAATAATTACTTTAAATATAGTGGATTAAACTATAAAAGAGACTGGCAGAGTGGATTAAAAATGATCTGATATGTTCTGTGTATAGAAGACTCATTTTAGATGCATAGATAGAAATAGGTTTAAAGTGAAAGAATAAGAAAAGATACTAATGCATATAGTAACTAAAAAAGGGCAGGGATAGCTGTATTAATTTTAGACAAAATAGACTCTAAATCATGAAGGACATTGTATATTAATAAAAAGTACAATACAACAAGAAGATATAAAATTTATAAATATTTATATGCTTAATAACAGACCATACAAATATATGAACAAAATTAACAAAAGTGAAAGGAAAAAGACATTTTTTATGTTACTGGCTTGAGACTTCAGTATCCTATTCTCAATAATGTATAGAACAACCATGCAGAAGATAAGAAATATGAGGAATGAACAACACAGTAAAGCCAGCTGGAGCTAATAGACATGTACAGAACCCTCTACCTAACAATAGCATGTACATTCTTCTCAGGTGCACCTGGTGTGTCTTCTGTGGTAGACCATATGTTAAGTCACAAATTAAGTCTCAGTATATTTAAAAAGGTAGATGTCTTACAAAATATTTTCTTTGACCACATTTTGATGAAGTTAGAAATCAATATGGAAGAAAACTGGAAAATTCACACATTTGTGGAAATTAAATAACACACTTTTAAGCAATGAATGGATTAAAGAAATTGCAAGGGAAATAAGACAATACTGAGAGGTGAATGAAAACAAAAGCCGAACATATTACAACTTGTGAGATGTAGTGAAAGCAGTGCTAAGGGGGAAATTTATAGCCATAAATACTTATATTTAAAAAAGTGATTCCAAATCAGCAACCTAATTTTACAGCTTAAGGAACTAGAAGAAAAAATTAAATTCAGAGATAGCAGAGGAATGAAATAATAAATATTTGAGCAGAGATAAAACAATAGAAAAGCAATAGAGAAAATCAGTGAAACCACAAGTTGGTTTTTTGATCAACAGAACTGATAAATGTTTATTTAACTAGATTGATTAAGAAAAAACACTCAAGGGACGCGTGGGTGGCTCAGTTGGTTAAGCAGCTGCCTTCGGCTCAGGTCATAATCCCAGCGTCCTGGGATTGAGTCCCACATTGGGCTCCTTGCTCAGCAGGGAGCCTGCTTCTCTCTCTGCCCCTGCCTGCCACTCTGTCTGCCTGTGCTCTCTCTCTCTCTCTATCTCTGACAAATAAATAAATAAAATCTTAAAAAAAAAAACACTCAAATTACTAAAATCAGAAATGAAAATGGGGACTTAACTACCAATTCTATAGAAATGGAAAGGTTTTAAGAGAGTACTGTAAATGGTTATATGCCAACAAATGGGATAACCTAGATGAACTGGACAAATACCTAGAAACACATTTAAGACCTTTATTTCCTTGTTGATCTTTTGCTTGAATGATCTGTCCGTTTCAGTGAAGGGAGTGTTAAAGTCCCCTACTATTACTGTATTATTGTTAATGTGTTTCTTTGATTTTGTTATTAATTGGTTTATATAGTTGGCTGTTCCCATGTTAGGGGCATAGTATTTAAAATTGTTAGATCTTCTTGTTGGACAGACCCTTTGTGTATGATATAGTGCCCTTCCTCATCTCTTATTATAGTCTTTGGCTTAAAATTTAATTTATCTGATACAAGGATTGCCACCCCAGCTTTCTTCTGATGTCCATTAGCATGGTAAATTGTTTTCCACCCCCTCACTTAAATCTGGAGGTGTCTTTGGGTCTAAAATGAGTTTCTTGTAGGCAGCATATTGATGGGTTTTGGTTTTTTTTATCCATTCTATACCCTGTGTCTTTTGATTGGGGCATTTAGCCCATTTACATTCAGGGTAACTATTGAGAGATATGAATTTAGTGCCATTGTATTGCCTGTAAGGTGACTGTTACTGTATATTGTCTCTGTTCCTTTCTGATCTACTACTTGTAGGGTCTCTCTTTGCTTAAAGGACCCATTTCAATATTTCATGTAGGGCTGGTTTGGTGTTTGCAAATTATTTCAGTTTTTGTTTTCCTGGAAGCTTTTTATCGCTCCTTCTACTTTCAGTGATCACCTAGCTGGATAGAGTATTCTTGGCTGCATGTTTTTCTCTTTTAATGCTCTGAATATATCATGCCAGTTCTTTCTGGCCTGCCAGGTCTCTCTGGATAAGTCTGCTGCCAATCTAATATTTTTACCATTGTATGTTACAGCCTCTTGTCCCGGGTTGCTTTCAGGATTTTCTCTTTGTCGCTAAGACTTATAAATTTTACTATTAGTTGACGGGGTGTGGACCTATTCTTATTGATTTTGAGGAGGGTTCTCTGCGCCTCCTGGATTTTGATGCTTGTTCCCTTTGCATTATTAGGGAAATTCTCTACAATAATTCTCTCTAATATACCTTCCACTCCCCCCTCTCTTTCTTCTTCTTCTGGAATCCCAATTATTCTAATGTTTCGTCTTATGTTATCACTTATCTCTCAAATTCTCCCCTCGTGGTCCAGTAGTAGTTTGTCTCTCTTTTGCTCAGCTTCTTTATTCTCTATTATTTGGTCTTCTCTATCACTAATTCTTTCTTCTGCCTCATTTATCCTAGCAATAAGAGCCTCCATTTTTGATTGCACCTCATTAATAGCTTTTTTGATTTCAACCTGGTTAGATTTTAGTTCTTTTATTTCTCCAGAAAAGGCCTTTATTTCTCTAGACATATCTTCCATTCCTTTTTCTTTTGAGCCCGGCTAGAACCTTGAGAATCATCATTCTGAACTCTAGATCTGACGTATTACCAATGTCGGTATTGATTAGGTCCCTAACCTTTGGTACTGCCTCTTGTTCTTTTGTTTATGGTGAGTTTTTCCGCCTTGTCATTTTGTCCAGGTAAGAATATATGAAGGAGCAAATAAAATACTAAAAGGGTGACAAAGACCCCAGGAAAATGTGCTTTAACCAAATTAGAAGAAACCCCAAATCATGGGGGGAAGAAAGGGGGTAAAAAGAAGTTCAGAAAAAAATATATATATATATATAAAAGAAAAAAATATATATATATTAGACTGGTGACTAGAACAGGGTCACCCACTTAATTTTGGGAGTATTTTGGTCTCTTAGAAGAAACTACCTCCCAAAATTTTAAAGAATGAAAAATATATATAAGGGTAGATACAACGAAGTGATGGAATATGACTATAAAGATGAAAAAAAATTTATTTTAATTTCTAAAGAAGGAGTTAATAAGTTAAGTTGGTTGGGAGAATAAAGAAAAAGAAAGTGGAGAGAATTTGCTTGGCCTGGAAACTAGAATAAGCCCAGTGCTAGATTTAGGGTGTATTTTGATCTATTAGAAGTTGTACCCCAAATTTTTTAGAAGAAAAAAACCCTATGTGTATACAAAATAATAAAGTTAGATGCAGTGAAGGATAAAATAGGACTATAATAATGAAGGTTCAAAAAAGATTTTATTTTTTTATGAAAGTTATTGTTAAGATAAACTAGTTTAAAAATGTTAAAAGAGGAAAGGGTAAAGGTTAAAAAAATTAGCAGAAGAGAAAAAAATAAAGTTAAAAAAATTAACTTTGTAACACTAAAGAATCATAGGGAGAAAGCTATGAATTCCATGCTTTGCTTTCTCCTCCTTTGGAATTCTGCTGCTCTCCTTGATAAGTGAACTTGGTCTTGGTTGGATTTCTTGTTGATCTTCGCTTTCCATAGACTTCCGGAGGATGGGAATGAAAATGGTGGCCTCCCAATCTCCGGCCCGAGGAGCCGAGAGCTCGGGTCCCCACTCCTCAGTGCGCCCTCAGAGAAAACCACTCAATCACTCCCGTCTCCCTGGCCTCAGCTGTGCTTGGAGAAAAGCTCTCAATCACTCCTGTCTCCCTGGCCTCCAGCTGCGCTCCAAGCTCACCCAGCCTGTGACCAAGCGTCTCTGTCTATGGCACACAGCTCCGTCTGAAGTCTCTGAACCCCGCAGATCCCTGAGCTCTTGGGGGGTGGGGGTTTCCCCGGATCTTGTGGGGACTCCACTCACAGAGCAGTGACCTGTGCCACTGATTATGGTTCAAGGTAACCCCGATTTAATAGCTCACTCCTCAGCTCTGTCTCAGTAGCCGGCTTTCCCGCTCTAATACCTGTGAGCTCTGTGACACTCAGACACCCCCGATCCTTCTCTGACCCTGTGGGACCTGAGACCATGCTGTCCCCGCCTGGGCTTCACCCGGTTTAGCCTCTGGAGCGATGTCCCTCAGTGGTGCAGACTTTTTTTTTTCCTTAAGATTTTATTTATTTATTTGACAGACAAAGATCACAAGTAGGCAGAGAGGTAGGCAGAGCGAGAAGGAAGCAGGCTCCCTGCTGAGCAGAGAGCCCAATGCAGAGCTCGATCCCAGGACCCTGGGATCATGACATGAGCCGAAGGCAGAGGCCTTAACCCACTGAGCCACCCAGGCGCCCCAGTGGAGCAGACTTTTTTTTTTTTAGTATATGTGCTGCCAAAGCGAGCACTGGAGCAGACTTTTAAAAGTCCTGATTTTGTGCTCTGTTGCTCCTGCTGGGAGCCGACCCCTCTCCCTGCGGTCTATCTTCCCTTCACTTTGTTTTCACTTATCTGCGGGTCCTACCTTTCAGAGAGTGGCCGATTTTCTGTTTCTAGCATTGTTGCTCTTCTCTTCGATCTCCTGTTGGATTTGTAGGTGTTGAGAATGGTTTGATAAGCTATCTAGCTTATCTCCTGCTATCTGATGTCGTCTCAGCCTGCTACTTCTCCGCCATCTTGACTCCTTCAAACACCTAGAAACACAAAACCTACTCAGAATGAATCAATGAAATACAGGAATAGAAGGAAACTACCTTGACATAATAAAAGCCATATATGAAAAATGAAAAACTTGTCCTTTAGGATCAGGAAAAAGATAAGGATGTGCACTTTTCCATTCGTATTCAACATGGTACTGGAAGTCCTAGCCAGAGTATTTAGGCAAGATAAGTAAGAGGCATTCACGCTGGAAAGGAAGAAGTAAAATTGTCTCTGCAGATTATATGATCCATGTAGAAAACCATAAAGTTTGACACAAAAAGCTTTTAGAACTAATTAAGATATTCAGCAAAGTACCAATACCAAAGCTAGTTTCATTTCTGTACATTAACCATCAACAATCAATAGAGGATATTAAGAAAACAACTCCATTTATAATAGCATCAAAAATAATAAAAAAGTAGGGTGCCTGGTTGGCTCAGTGGGTTAAGCCGCTGCCTTCAGCTCAGGTCATGATCTCAGGGTCCTGGGATCGAGTCCCACATCGGGCTCTGCTCAGCGGAGAGCCTGCTTCCCTTCCTCTCTCTCTGCCTGCCTCTCTTGTGATTTCTCTCTGTCAAATAAATAAATAAAATCTTAAAAAATAATAAAAAAGTACTTAGGAATTAATTTAATTGAAGAGGTGAAAGGCTTGTACTCCTGAAAGAAAGAAGATGTAAGTAAGTGGAAACATATTTCATGTTCATGGATTGGAAGAATTTGTATTATTATGATGTCAGAACTGCCCAAACTGATCCACAGATTTAGTGTAAGCCTTGTCATAATCTCAGTGATGTTTTTTGCAGAAATAGAATAATTCATCCTGTAATTCAGTATGTCATCTCAAGGTACTCCAAAATAGCCAAAACCATGTTGAAAAAGAATAACAGAATTTTGGAAGACTCATTCTTCCTGATTTCCAGACTTACTACAAAGCTACAATAACCAAAACAATGTGGTACTGGCATAGATACAGATACATAAGCCAGTGGAGTGGAATAGAGTCCAGTAACAAATCCTTGCATACACAGTCAAATAATTTGTGACAAGGGTGCCAAGATCATGTGGGGAAAGGACAGTCTTTTAAATAAATGGTGCTGAAATAACAGGGTATCTTTGTACAAAAGAATGAAGTTGGACCCTTACTTAACATTGTCTGTGGAAATTAACTCAATAGGTCAAAGACCTAAATGTAAAATCTAAAAGTATAAAACTCTTGAAAGAAAACAAAGGGCAAAGCTCCCAACATTGGATTTGGCAATAATTTGTTGGGTATGACACTGAAGGCACAGGCAGCAAAACAAGAAATAGACAAATTGGACTTCGTGAAAATTAAAAACTTCTGTGCACCAAAGGACAGTATCAACCATGGAAAGACAACTTGTAGAATGTGGGACAACACTGGCAAATTGTATGTCTGATAATGGGTTGATATCCAGAATATATGGAGAATTCTTAAAACTCAGCAACTACAGAAAAACCTGATTCACAGCTGGACAAGGGACTTCAGTAGACATTTCTCCAGAGAATATATATGAGTGGTTCATAAGCACATAAAAAGATGCTAAACATCACAAATCACTAGGGAAATGCAAATCAAAACCATAATGAGGTATCACCTCACACCTGGTCAGATGGCTACTATAAAAACAAAACAAAACAGGGACGCCGCCTGGGTGGCTCAGTCGGTTAAGTGGCTGCCTTCGGCTCAGGTCATAATCCCAGAGTCCTGGGATCAAGTCTTGCAACAGGCTCCCTGCTCAGTGGGGAGCTTGCATCTCCCTCTGCCCACCCCCAGCTTGTGCTGCTTGCTCTCTCTGACACATAAATAAATAAATAAATAAATAAATAAATAAATAAAATCTTTAAAAAAAAAAAAGTGTTGGTGAGGATGTGGAGAAATTGGAACCTTTCTGGGCTGTTCGTGGGAATGTAAGATGTTATAGCTGCTGTGGAAAACAGCATAACATAACAATACAAATTCTTCCAAAACAAATGGAGTTTTGTTAAAAATAAAATTACTGTATGATCCAGCAGTTCCATTTCTGGGTTATATACCCCAAAGAGTTGGAAGTAGGGTCTCAGAGATTTTTGCACCCACGTTCATAACATTATTCACAATAACTAAAACTTGGAAACAACCCATGTGTCCATGATGTGTGAATGGCCAAACAAAATGTGGTATATGGAGTATTATTTAGTCTTGAAGGAAATTCTTACTCTTGCTACAGTGTAGATGAACCTGTTGAGGTCATGATGTCAATTGCAAAAATGCAAATATGGTATGCTTCCATTGCTGTTAAGTACCTAAAGTAGTTAAGAATCATAGAGACACAAGTAGAGTGATGGTTTCTAGGAGCTGGCGAGAGGGACAGTGGAGAATTATTAGAGCATTGAAGTCTGGGGTCAAATAAGTTGCACATGGACATAGTGGGTCAAATAAGTTGGTAAGTTAGTTTTATATGTGGAACGATGACGGCAGCAGGTGTCGTCCGCAGAAGTAGGCTTTAAAAGAGGTTTGTCCATTAAATAGTAGGGTTACATTAAAAGGTTTTAAACATAAGTTTAGTGCTTTACAGAGGAAATTCTGGTGTGTGTGTGTATGTGTGTGTGAAGAATAGATTGGGGTAAGATAAAGTGGAGGCAGGTAAGCTATGGCTATAAGTTAGATGAGTGAGAAGGCGTTAATTAATTAGTGGTAGAATATGAGAAAAGAAAAGAGATCTGATTATAAATTGAGGCATAAGAGCCATTGGGTTTGGTGTTTGTATATTGTGTGGCTCAAGGACATGAAGTAGGTAAGCATGACTTAAAGATAGGATTTTGATATGGTTTGTGGTTCGGTCAACTAAACTAGGAAAGCTGGAATGAAAGCAAAAACAGAGGGGGGATAAGAGGGTAGAAAGAACCAAGATCAGTTTTAGATTTAATTTGAGGTCCCTGCCCAAATCCTTTCAGATAACTTTACTGGGGTTGGCTCTAATATTGTCCCTCAATATCCACTTGGTACTAGTATCAGAGTCATAATAATGAGCTTTTTTTTATTCGGTTTATTGGAAGTACTTAAAATGGATTCACAAGACAGCAACAAACCCTATTAAGATCTTTGTGCAACTGAGGTTTTTTATTTGGAAAAAAAAAAAACAAAATAAATTGTTATTTTCTAGTGCATATATTTTCCAAATTCTATAAATTTTTCTCTTATATATTCTTTTGACGTATATATGACAAATATATACCTAAAAATATATACTTGATATATATTATACGTATATAATATATATATATATATTTAGGGTTTTTATTTTTCAGGGTTTTGTTTTTCATTGTTTTTTTTCCCCACATGAATTGATGATAGGACCTGCATAACAGTATTACAACAAGTTTTCTAACAGCCATAAACATGTGGTACATTTCATAAACAGTCCCTGTTTTTATTTAGTGAGTGTTAGTGGATTGATGTTCTTTTTAACATAAGGAAAAACCACTTAAATTGGCTTAAACATTTTAAGAAATCTAAATTGGAGGTAGGAAGATCTTAAATCTAAGTTTCTGTAACATGCTACTAGGGAGGTTCGTCTCTATGTCTCACAAACATACATACACATGTAGACATAAAATTTTTTTTTTGTAAACTTGTTTCTCTGGGTTTAAATATAATGCTACTCAGAGGCACATGAGTTGCATCTTTAATCTTTCATGTGGTAGTGTGCTAGTTCCTTTATGCCCACAGTTGACAGGTAACAGAAACTGCTACTTTGGCTTAGCTAGATTATTAGGAAGGTAGAAGTACTGCTGAGTTGTAGTTTCCTACCTTTTCAAGAATGGTTGTCAAATTATTGTGGACTCCTACACAAGTGGTTTCACTTTAAATATCTGTCTGAGAAAATATGCTAAGACCAAAGACTGTTTTGAATTCAGCAGCTGTTTTGAATGAACTGTTGTTTTGTTTTTAATCTAAATCTGTGAAAAGTAGTTAAAATAATCCCAAGTACTTTATGGATTTTCAAACCACTTGCTAAAGCTGGAGTCTCTGAGGAGGTAGGACTAAAGGTTGGAAATACTGCTTTGGAGAAAGTCTTAAAACGTGCTTACTTCTGGGTATTAAAACTTGAGACGTAGTTTGGAATAAAGAGAGTATCTTTATAATACCCATCTCTGTCTGCATCTAGCAAAGTAATGGGACTTTTTTTTTTTTAAGATTTTATTTATTTACTTGACAGAGAGAGAGAGATCACAAGTACGCAGAGAGGCACGCAGAGAGAGAGGGATGCAGGCTCCCCACTGAGCAGAGAGGCCGATGTAGGGCCTGATCCCAGGACCCCAAGACCATAACCCGAGCCGAAGGCAGAGGCCCAACCCACTGAGCCACCCAGGTGTCCTGAGGCCTTCTTTTTTTTTTTTTTTTTAAAGATTTATTTATTTGACAGAGAGAAATCACAAGAGAGGCAGGCAGAGAGAGAGGAAGGGAAGCAGGCTCTCCGCTGAGCAGAGAGCCCGACGCGGCACTCGATCCCAGGACCCCGAGATCATGACCTGAGCCGAAGGCAGCGGCCTAACCCACTGAGCCACCCAGGCACCCCACTGAGGCCTTCTTTTTTGATGTGGACTATGTATATTATCTTCATGGTGCAGTACGGCATTTTTTCCCCCTTTAAAAAATAATTTCAGGGGCGCCTGGGTGGTTTAGTTGGTTAAATGTTGGACTCTGGATTTTGGCTCAGGTCATGATCTCAAGGTTATGAGATCAAGCCGGGCAGTGGGCTCTGCAGAGTCTACTTGAGATTCTCTCTTCTTCTCTCTCTGAACCCCTGCCCCATGCTCGCACAAGCTCTCTCTCTTAAAAAAAAAAAAAAGGTTTCTTACATTAAAAAATTTTAAGCAATCAGGTCTTTCTCTATATCTCCAGAAATAGGCCTATTTTAAAAGGCAAGGCATACCTACTTGATACTTCCGAAATAGTTTGAGTAAACATTTCTCTCAATTTTGGATATATGAAGTTATATGCATATATGAAGTTATGCTGATCTATCTTTCATTTTTATCTTTTAAGGTGGTACTTAATTTTTTTCTTGAATATACAGAAAAATATATGCTTACCAACGAGAGATAACCAATGTTAATATGTTGATATATTTCTCTCAGAGTTAATTGAGATCCCAGTTTGGCATTCTTTCTTCCTCTTTAAATTACTCAGCTAATGTTTATGTAATTTCTATGTCATTAAAAAGCCTTTGTAAATACAGTTTTTAAACGGAAAAATGTTTATGTATTTTGTATCATAATTTAGCATTTTTCTTAATGTTGACTTATCATCATGATAAGTCAAATTAGGCTGATAAATTAGGAGTAATGAAAGATAAGACTACTTCTGATATAAGTATTGGTCCAGTGTGTATGTGACATCGTGTATTGATCCAGGGTCATCATTTATCTTTGGAGTTAATCACTAGTCAAGTGAATTTCTAGTTATTTTGTTGACTCCATTCTGTGTTTTCTATTCTCACATTAATTCTTTTTTTTTTTTTTTCTTAAAGATTTTTTTTTTATTTATTTATTTGACAGAGAGAGAGATCACAAGTAGGCAGAGAGGCAGGCAGAGAGAGAGGAGGAAGCAGGCTCCCTGCGGAGCAGAGAACCCGATGCGGGGCTCGATCCCAGGACCCTGAGATCATGACCTGAGCCGAAGGCAGCGGCTTAATCCACTGAGCCACCCAGGCGCCCCTCACATTAATTCTTAATGACGTATCAGAGCTTCAGGTTTTATTTTCTCTCTAAAATATTCCCTAATTCACATTTAAATGCTGATGTTTAGGATAAAGATGGAGATAGAGCCGTTCACCATGCAGCTTTTGGAGACGAAGGTGCTGTCATAGAAGTGCTGCACCGAGGCAGTGCTGACTTGAATGCTCGCAACAAGCGCCGACAGACGCCACTTCATATTGCTGTCAATAAAGGCCATCTGCAGGTTGTGAAGACTTTATTGGACTTTGGCTGTCATCCTAGCCTCCAGGTAAAACATTCAATAATGTACATTCTGCAGGCGTTGCTAAGATTCTGTAAAGAGGAAATACTAAGTTCTGTAACAGGCATTCCTTTGTTATCAGTTCCTTTTTGTTTGATCATTCTATGTGATAAAATTGGCAGCTGTTCTTAGAAAGGCCTTTGAAGGAAAGTGTCAGTAGATTGGTTTTATATTGGAGGGTGGGGGTGGGGACTTCTTTGCAAAAATATCAGCTTATGAATTGATTTAACTTTACTGGCCATGACAGTGAGCTTCAGCAGCTTAAAGAAGTAGAATAGGCTGCATTTAGTGATAGTTACTTTATCTAAATTATTTTAATTGTAGCTTAATTTATCTTCGGGTCTTGGTCTAGTCATTAGTCTAGGAAGATTTTCTGTTTCGGAAAATTTTCAGTAGGACCTAATTTTTGAGGCAAGAGTCACCTAAGAGGTGATTCCTGTCCACCCATAGTTTTAGCAGCCAGATGCTTTGATTGGATAGGTATCAGAGAAGCAACAAAGAAGAAAAATAGGAGTAATGGGACTGAGGGCTTGAGAACTGAAAGAATTGAACATTTTATTCAGCTAGATGGTTATCAGAGACTGATATTTCTAAGGTACAGCATTTTGGAACTGACAGGGTTTGGAACTTAGAGCTCCTAAATGGATTATAGAATTGGAGGATGGGGGAGGAATTAGAGAGTGTTAATCTGTTGAAGGAGAGATAATTTATACCTATTTTTTGGGGGGTCTGAAATGGGAGACAAAGTCATCCGTTGAGAGTGAATGGGGAGTAATGGGTATAGAAAAGTTAATTGAGAAGAGTGATAAATGTTTGGAATAGCTTCCGGGGACCAGAAGGAAGGACGATCAGGGCCTGTAGAAGCTTATTCCAGCCATTATTAAGAGCCATATTATATGGCTCTTAATATATTAATTATATTATAAATATTATATATTAATTAATATTATATGGCTCTTAATATATTATTAAGGCCATATTAAGAGCCTATCTCAAGTTGAAGACTATGCATTTTTAGTGCCACTAGATAAGAGGCTAAAAAGTGGCTGGTTGGATTGAAGTTGGATTAGGAATTTGTTATGAGGGTAGATGAGTATATTCCTGGGATTAGCCAACTTTTTCTGTAAAGGGCCAAATGATCATTTAGGCATTCATGTAGTTTCTATCATGACTGTCCAGTGCTGCAATTGTAGTATGAAAGCAGCCATCAATAATGCATAAATAGATGTATATGGCTGAATTCCAATAAAACTATTTACAAAAATCGGTGGCAGGCATTTAGCAACCATGGCGTAAACCATATAGGTATGACTTAACTGAGAACAGTATTTATGAAACTGAAATAAATGAAGTCTAAATTACCCATTTGTGAAGATGACTGATAGTGAATAACAGGCATACTACTAAATCAGTTGATTAATGAAAAAGGTAGTCAGCTTGAAAAAAAGGAAGACCGAAACTGCTGTATTTTCTTTTACATTTTTTCTATTTTGATTAATTAGCCCCTTTTCTGCCCCTTGAAAACATTAATATTTTCACCCATGACTACGTAATATATTCAGCTGGTGGACTCTGAGAAACTACTAGTGCCTGGGTCTTACTTCTAGAGATTCTGGTTTAGTTGTCCTAGAGAAAAGCCCAAGTATCTTTTTTTGTTTTTAACGATGTATTTATTTATTTTAGAGAGAATGCTCATTCATGCATGAGCAGGAGGGACAGAGGGAAAGGGAGAGAGAATCTCAAGCAGACTCCATGTCATGCATGGAGCCTGACACGGGGCTCAATCTCACAACCTTGAAATCATGACCTGAGCTGAAACCAAGAGCTGGAGGCCTAACTGACTGTACCACGCAGCACCCTGTGCCTGGGTATCTTTTTAAGAGCTCCCCTACAGATTCTAAATGTGCAGCCAAGGTTGAGAACTGTTGACTTTTAATTCATTGCTCTAGGGCCCCAAGACTGGTGTAGATTTGTTTTGAAATTTTAGGGCATAACGATTACTGGTAGGAATATGGTATAGTAGGCCATTTTAAACCAATGAAATTTGGAGGTAGCTTTTTACCTCATTAATTTCTGGTAATTACCTGAATCATATTTGAGGGTATTTTTTTTTTTTTAAGATTTTATTTACTTATTTGTCAGAGAGAGAGAGAGACAGAGAGAGAAAGATCACAAGTAGGCAGAGAGTGAAGCAGGCTCCCTGCCGAGCAAGGAGCCCGATATGGGACTCCATCCCAGGACGCTGGGATCATCACCTGAGCCGAAGGCAGCCGCTTAACCAACTGAGCCACCCAGGCGTCCCTTGAGGGTACTTTTTAATTTTACTTTTCTTTTTTCCTTGGTGTAGGCTACAATATGTTCATTGTTCCCCATCTAGATTGAGGATGAGTTTAATATAATATAATGAGGCTAATGTTTCTTGCCTACATCCTAAAATTTAACGCAGAATGTTTTATTGAAGGTTACTAGATATGGCTTCTGTTTAGTAGTTCAGTGTACATATTAATATTAAATGTGATGTTTGGCTCAAGAACTAATGAAAGTCTCTCTAAATTAAAAAAAAGGATTCTGAAGGTGATACCCCTCTTCATGATGCAATAAGTAAGAAACGTGATGACATTCTGGCAGTTCTTCTAGAAGCTGGAGCAGATGTTACCATTACAAACAATAATGGATTTAATGCTCTACACCATGCGGCATTAAGAGGAAATCCCAGGTAAAGATCTCATCTTTACTATTTTATATGCAGTTTAGAAATATTTTCCTAGTGCTGGTTCTCTTTTTCTGATACAGATGAGGAAGTAATGGCTTATTTTAGTACATTATAAATCATTTTAAAGTCTGTGGAAATTTTTTTATTGTTAAACTAATACAAATATTATGAAATGACTATTATATAGTAAATATGGATATGTTATCAAGAATATTGCTTATATCTAAAGATTTAATTAAAATGCATTCCATTTTGAGATTTGTTTCTTTAAGATCATTCTGAGTGTCCTCTAATCTTATGTTATCCATTTGTTTGATTTTTTTTTTTTTTTTAAGTAGGCTCCATGCTCAGCATGTGGCCCAGCATGGGGCTTGAACTTAAGACCTTGAGATCAAGACCTGAGCTAAGATCAGAAGTCAGATGCTTAACTGACTGGGCCCCCCATGTACCCTATTTGCATGATTATTTTTTTATTTTTTAATTTTTTTTATTTTTTTTTAAAGATTTTATTTATTTATTTGACAGAGAGAGATCACAAGTAGACAGAGAGGCAGGCAGAGAGAGAGAGAGGGAAGCAGGCTCCCTGCTGAGCAGAGAGCCCGATGCGGGACTCGATCCCAGGACCCTGAGATCATGACCTGAGCCGAACCAGGCGCCCCTGCATGATTATTTTTTTAATTTGTGGCTGAATAACTCTTAAGTACCTAATTCCTTATTAATAATATAATTGTACAAGCTTCTAATGTAGATATTCCCCAGCCATTGTTAACAGTGGTGATAGGCAGTCTACTAGAAAAAGGATTTGCTGGTTGTAGTTTGAGAAAAACTTGTGGGAAATCACAGAATTATAAGGATCAGCAGAGTCTCACAGAACAGGAAAATACTTAGTTTTTGCTTAATGTAGAGCTTGTTGTGAATGAATTTTTGGGAACAACTTAACCTTGAGAGGCATTTTAGAAAACTGCATTAGATGTCTTCTGTTTATAGTTGAATTATACCTTCATATCTTGCCTGAGGGAGCTAGCTGTTCACTTTGAAGTTTATTTTGACAGTTTAATCTATCCTGAATTCTTTTTTTTAAAATTGAGACAAAATTGACATAAAATATTGTTAGTTTCAGTTGCACAATATAATGATTTAATATATGAATATATTATGAAATGATTTCCATGGTACATCTGGTTAACATCCTTCATCCCATGTGATTACAAATATTTTTTCTTGTGAGAAGAACTTTTAATATTTACTCTCTTAGCAACATGAAAATACACAGTACGGTATTAACTAACTATATTACCTTCCCATGAATTTTTGTCCTCTGGTTCCATACTGCATTTTTATATCATGTATCCTTCTAGTTTTTGCTATTTTTCTAGCTTCTTAGGATCACCACTAGAGGGTGAGCACAGAGAACAAAAGGATTTTACTGCTATTGCTTGTTGATGCTCCTAATGATGGGCATATAATGTGGGAGGAAATAAATGACCATATTTTAGATTATATTTTGATTTGTTTTTCAAATGACAAATATATGAACACTTCATACTTTGGCATTGTGAAGGAGACAAAACAGTATTTTATGTTTCCTGCCTTTCAAATAGAAGATGATGATGATAGCATTTACCACAGGCAAGGCCTCTACTAAAAGGTTTATGTGCACTATCTCCTTTAATCCTTTCAACAGCTCTTTGAGGTAGGTGTTAATATCCTCTTTTACTAGATAAGGAATTTGAAGCTTATAAAGAGAGGAATTTATGTTTAAGACCACATCGCTGACTATGAGCCGCTAGAAGTTGAGCAACAATCTGACTTAATAGGTGCCTGGATGGCTTAGTTAAGTGTCCAACTCTTGATCTGGGCTCAGGTCTTGATCTCAGGGTTGTGAGCTCAAGCCCTGTGGTTGGACTACATGCTGGGCATGGAGCCTACTTTATTTAAAAAAAATTTTTTTTTAACTTAAATTCAGTTAATTAACATATAATGTATTATTGGTTTCAGAAATAGAGGTCAGTGATTCATCAGTCTTATATATTACCCCGTGCTCATTACATCACTTGCTTTCCTTAATGTCTATCACCCAGTTACCCCATCTCCCACTCCCGTCCTCTCCAGCAACCCTCAGTTTCCTGTGATTAAGAGTCTCATATGAAAAAAAAAAAAAAAGAGTCTCATATGGTTTTTCTCCCTCTCTGATTTCATCTTGTTTTATTTTTTCTTCTCTTCCCCTATGATCCTCTGTTTTGTTTCTTAAAATTCCACATATGAGTGAGATCATATGGTAATTGTCTATCTCTCATTGACTTATTTCACTTAGCATAATACCCTCTAGTCCCAACCATGTCATTACAAATGGCAAGATTTAATTTTTTTGATGGCTGATTAATATTCATATGTATATATGTGTATGTATGTATATGTATACACACACACCCCCCACATCTATATTCGTTCATCTGTTGATGGGCATCTGGGCTCTTTCCATAGTTTGGCTGTTGTGGACATTGTTGCTATAAACATTGGGGTGCACATGCCCCTTTGGATCACTATGTTTGTATCTTTGGAGTAAATACCCAGTAGTGCAATTGCTGGGTCATAGGATAGTTATATTTTCAACTTTTTGAGGGACCTCCATACTGTTTTCCAGAGGGGCTGCACCAGCTTGCATTCCCACCAGTAGTGTAAGAGGATTCCTCTTTCTCCGCATGGAGCCTACTTTAAAAAAAAGGAAGAAAAGAAAAAATCACTCTTAACTACCTTACAGTACTTATTCTGTATCGTGCTTTTAAGACTGAAACACATGGACAGTGAATGATTTAACTAAGAATGTGCTAATACATTCAACAGTCCCCTTGCTGCCTCTTTGTTTAGTATTATCTTTGACTACTCTCACTAATTCTCAACTTCCAGTTAGTTCTCAAATTCCATTTATTTTATTAGTCTTTTCCAATCTATTTCATTCTTCCTATTCCCATTGTTGCTGATTTAATTAAGTACTCACCACTTTTACTTAAACTATTATAGTAACTTTCTAATTTTCTCTCTGATTTCAGTCTTATTTCTGATTTAACATTCATACAACACCAACTTACCATTCTTTTTTTTTTTTTTTTAAAGATTTTATTTATTTATTTGACAGACAGAGATTTCAGGTAGGCAGAGAGGCAGGCAGAGAGAGAGAGGAGGAAGCAGGCTCCCTGCTGAGCAGAGAGCCAAATGCGGGCTCGATCCCAGGACCCTGGGGTCATGACCTGAGCTGAAGGCAGAGGCTTTAACCCACTGAGCCACCCAGGCGCCCCAACTTACCATTCTAAAGGCATAGATATAATTGTGCCTCTCCCTGTTCCCAAATCTTCAGTTGCTTCCTGTTGTACATAGAATAAAATTTGCACACCTTGAACTTGGCCTTCATACCCATTTGTGGTCTCTCAAGACTTTTTGACTTTATCTCCCAGTAATTAAAATCCCTCTTCTTACCTTACCCCTTCAATTACATTCTGCTGTTCCCCTTTTCTAAAATATTTTGTCTACTTTCTTCATTTATTTAAGCATTTTCTTTAGTCAGGATATCCTTATCCCCTTCCCTTCTTGATCTTAATCATCTTTCTTTTCTTTTTTTCTTTTTTTAAAGATTTTATTTATTTATTTGACAGAGAGAGACACAGTGAGAGAGGGAACACAAGCAGGGGTGTGGGAGAGGGAGAAGCAGGCTTCCCACCAAGCAGGGAGCCTGATGCTGGTCTCTATCCCAGGACCCTGGGATCATGACCTGAGCTGAAGGCAGCCGCTTAAGGACTGAGCTACCCAGGAGCCCCCTTAACCGTCTTTCTTTCAGAGCTCCTAGATCTCAACATTGAAATTATTTTCTATTTGCCCTGTACTGATGTGTTCTTTCTTCTTATTTTATTGCACTTTATGTTTGTGTGGTATTTGTTTCTTTCTGTTAGAATTGTGGGCACTCCTTTTCATCTCTGTATCTCCCACAATGCCTTGACTGTGATAGGGACTTAATAGATGTTAGTCTTAATTTCATAGTCAGGACAATGCTAGGTATCACAGGATGTTATGTGATTACAGATTCTGTAGAGAAACTGCTAGGAGTTCGAACAGCAATTATTTCAGATTAGAATGGTCTAAAGAGAGTTTATTCGGGCACCTGGGTGGCTCAGTCAGTTAAGCTTCTGCCTTCGGCTCAGGTCATGATCCCAGGGTCCTGTGATTGAGCTCCAGGTCAGGCTCCCTGCTCAGCAGGAGTTTGCTTCTCTCTCTTCCTTTGTTCCTCCACCCACTCATGCCTGCACATGCCCTCCCTTCTCAAATAAATAAATGAGATCTTTTTAAAAAGAGAGATTTTATTGAGGGAATTTAGCTTATTATATTAAATCATAAAGTTTAAGATAAACTGAAAATTGAAGTGTTTAGGACATGAATCACCTTTAAATATTTTGGATTGTCTCACTTTACTGGGAGTGGGGGTAGTGTATTTACTAATGGTAATAAGCCTTTACAATATGCTTTTCTTTCCTTGTACTGATCAGTGATGTCAAAAGGCAGAAGGAATAATTTTTGGTGTACTCAGAATTTTTTTTTTTAAGATTTTATTGGGGTGCCTGGGTGGCTCAGTGGGATAAAGCCTCTGCCTTTGGCTTGGGTCGTGATCCCGGGGTCCTGGGATCTGGCCCCGCATTTGGCTCTCTGCTCGACAGGGGGCCTGCTTACCCCCCTCTCTCTCTCTCTGCCTGCCTCTCTGCCTACTTGTGATCTCTGTCTGTCAGATAAATAAATAAAATCTTTTAAAAAAAAGATTTTATTTATTTGACAGAGAGAGAGAGAGAGATTACATGCAGGCAGAGAGAGGGGAAACCGGCTCCGTGCTGAGCAGAGAGCCTGATGCGGGGCTCGATTCCAGGACCCTGAGATCATGACCTGAGCCAAAGACAGAGAGGCTTAACCCACTGAGCCACCCAGGAGCCTCTCAGAATTTTTTTTAAATGTCTTTGGCCTCAGCCCTTATTTGAGAAAACCAGATATAGTTCATTTATTATTTCCAGAGGCTGATGAAATTAGTATTTTCGAATAAAATATTAGACAAGATTAATATGGGCCAACATTTTTCCCTTTCTTATAAGCATTTTATAATTTATGTAACTTAATAAATCTATTACCTTAAATTACAACATTTTAATTTGTTCTTTGTGATCTTTGTTTTAAACTAGGTTATACTTCTTTAGTATACTTGGCTTAATTGTTGAATTTCATTTGTAGTCAATATTAATTGCAGTTGATGATACTTCAGTTAATATAATTCTTAGCTAATTTTGAGATTTTTCTTTTATTAGAATACATATATATTTCTATAGCAAATCACTTATATCACTGCAAATGTAACTTAATACCAGCACAAATGTTTACTTAAAATTATTTCAGTTTATTATGGTTAGCAATATGGAAAATTTTCCAAAGTTTATATGTGCATGTGTATATATGTGAGATTAAAGTAACGTTCTATTCCTTAGCTTTACTGTTAGTATGTAGTAATAATTTTTCAGCTATAAGCTAATAACAGTAGAGTTATTGATTGTGCTATTTATTTATAAAGATTTTATTTATTTGAGGGAGACAGAGATAGCGAGAGAGAGCATGAGCAGGGAGGAGAGGGAGAAGTAGACCCCCGCTGAGCAGGGAGCCCAATGTGGAACTCGTTCCCAGGTCCCTGGGATCATGACCTGAGCTGAAGGTAGATACTTAACTGACTGAGCCACTCAGGTGTCCCGACTGTGCTTTTTAAAAAGAAAATATAATATCTCTGGTTATCAAAAATACGTCTAGATGTCCAATATTTTTGAAGAATATACTTTGAAATATAGATTTTGAAACTTCAGATCAACGTAGATTCTGGATTTCAAAGCTGATCTTGATGTTTCCTCGTGGTATAACAATAACTGAAATAAAGACATTAAGAGAGGAAGAATTATAAAGCAGTTTCTTTCCTTTCAGAATTGTGGGAGACAATATAAGCTTTCATTCTGAGACACTGAATATTTTGGTATCATGCTTTTATAAAATTTGGAGCATTTTAGAATAGCAGCTACAATATGACTTAATAAAGTTTTTTGTATTTCAGGAATCTTAACCAAGAACCATGCTTTTTCTTATTTTTGATATTTAGAGATTATTTGCCCTAGAGTTTAGCCATATTACCTTTTTTTGCATATAGGTGAAATTTCAGATTTAAATGAAGATCAGGAAGCATTTCTGTTGTTGAAAACTAAATTTCTTTGGAGTAACATTAATTGGCACATTACTTAGGTACTTTCTAATGAGGATGTTGCATTTTTAGCTCTTAATGTTTTAGATCTTCACAGGCATGAAAATAAATTAGCAGTATTCTCTGCAGAGCTAGCCAAAAACCAGCTAAGTATTTTGAAAGTACTGATACCAGATAGATATTTTGGAGGTTCTGTTAACAGTATTATGAAGTTACCTTATATAGTGTTATTTGCAAATCTTTAAATCTTTAAATTAGTGTGAAAAGTAACAGCAAAATATGAATGGACCACATAATGTGACACATTTGTGTTTTTAGGTTAGTGCTAAGATAACTTCACAGTCATTTCTTACTTATCTCTTTTTATTTGTACAAAGGCACATACTAAATCTTATGGAATATGTGAGCAACTCATAATTTTCCCTCTAGAATGTTATGATACCTTTATTTAACGTTTTAAATTCTGAAATAAAACCTGGTAAATAAGACTATGTTGAATATATGAAGATTTGATAATGCAGACCATATCTTTGTGTTTAATGTTTTTCTTTTCTTGTAAACTCTGAACATGCTGAGTGCTATATATAAAAAAATAGCTGAGAGTATATTAAATGGTACTATACTTATAGTATGTCCATTTTCTCTTGTATGCCATACATCCACTCTCAGACACGATGTGCCTTGTAATACATAAATATATTTAATGTGACTAATTGAAATGTGATTAATATGAGCAGGAAGGCCTAATAATTTGAACGAAGAGATAAAATTTATTTATATATATACTTTCCTTTGTCTGCTTTCTTTTAAGGGGTGATTTAACTTTGAAATAGAGGGTGGTCTATTGAAAATTGTGTGAACATGTAGATTTTTAAACTACTACTTACCCTTAGTAACCCTTCATTAATTACTGAAATGTTTGTTTCCATGTATTAAAGAATGTTATATTATCTATATTTGTATTGCAGTCAGTAAGAAAAACAGAGGGATGTTGGATAACTTGTCATTTTTCCTCTTCCTTCATTTTCTCTCCACTGAGAGAGAGAGAGAGAGAGGCTCGTGTCTGTGTTTTTTTGTGAAGGACAAAGAGGATTGTGAGGAGAGTCATAGGATGTTATTATTAGAAGAGATCTTCATTTTACAACTGAGTATGGAGAGGTGAAATACCTACATAGTAAAAAGCTGTGAATGCTTCACATTTCCTTTCTTTTCAGAAGGTTAAAAACTTTTGTGGTTGGAAGAACTAGATATTGTTGCAGTCTCTGCAGTTTCTGCAGAATTGTTTTGTTTTCTTTTTTACCTTTATCTATCAATATTCAGGTAAATAGCAGTCAAATTAAATGCTAATCCTGTGGAAAATAGTGACCCAACATTTCTAGAGTATTCTATTTAATGTTATGTTTTTCCTTAATTTAAAATATGTGCATGTCCATTCTTTGGAACCATACTGTAGGTTTTAGGTGACCTTCCCAAATATTTTCTTCCTTTGGAGGAAGTGTATTTTTTTATTATGCAGTATAGGCTACATTTTGTTTCCATTTCTTTTCTGAAGGATTAAAAAAATAACACCAACATGGTAAATAAGTAAAATTATTTTATTTGCAGTTCATAAGTCATCCACACATTTTTCATAAAACTTTTTATAAACATTGTTAACCACTATGGTTCTCCCAAGGAGAATTAACAGTAACAAATTATTTGATTTAAACCACAATCTGAATAACTTAAATAAGCTGAAACTAGTCGACATGTGATTGATACTCATAAATGAAAAACGTTGGCTGTCCTGTAGTAATCAATGCATAGCTACAGCTGGTTGAAGGGGACCAAATCCATTGAAGAGGCGATTTGGTTCCATTTTACCAGCTCTAGCAAAGCATTGCAGTGCTGCTAGTTTGGGATACGAAAGAGTTGAAATGGTTTTTATTTGTACAATTATGGTTATGGACTTTCAACAAATGTTAGAGGTTCTCATATCAGTACTTCAGTCATTACATGTCAACTTCTCTATTTTGAAGGTAGTTTTCCTACTATTTCCTATTTGAGTGGAGCAGAAGTCTTTACCCTTTAACATTTTGTTGATGTGTTAAGGAATTACCAGTGTACAGCTTTGCATAATTCTTAAGTGTAGACAATAACCTGTTTTAAAACCAACAGCATTTAAAGGAACAAACAGACCTTGATGTATTTCAGAATACTATTTTGTATTTATCTTTTAGGCAGTGAACCAAGGAAGTATGCTAATAGGTTAGGGAAGAGTACTGGTAACCTTTCTACCACTGCTCCTTTAATTAGTATTATACTTGAGGGTAATAGCAAGTTGCTGACAGGGAAGGGGTGGAGGAAAATGAGCGGCCTTAAGAACGTACCTCTGCCCTTTGGTTTATAAATAGATGACACGTGTGTTCAGTGTATTGCTTGGACTTGTGTTGAAAGGAACTACGATACATGCCAGATTTTTTCTTTGTTTTTGCTTATGTAGTGTTACTAATCATAGGTTAGTAATTTAACCCTTTTCAAGGTCTATTTCCCTGAGTTCTCCATTGTTTTGGGTACAGATTGCCTAGTTACTTCCATTACCAACTGAATAATACGTGGACTTGTGGTGCATAGTTATAATCAATAAATTTGAGTATTAAAATCTACTACATGAATAATACTTTAAAAGTCAGTACAGTAGGTGTTTGTTATAATGTGATTTGTGTTGCGTTTCAGTGTCAGGGAAGGGATATCTTCTGAAATATACTTGCAAAATAAAACTTTGAGATATTATGGTTTGCCTATAAAGTAAGTGCTTTCACTTACTTTTATAAGTAACTCACTTCCCCTATAAAGAAACAGTTCCTGTTTTGAATAAACTGGGAAAAGGCTAACACTGTTTCAGGCAGTATTCAGACAGTTCTCATATTAAGTATATTCTGCATCTGTTGATTGGTTAAGTATCATGCCGCTGGTGAAACTAACGTAACTATAATTCTTTCCATTTATTCTAATAGAAATGAAACAGGTGTTAAATTGCCTGGACTTAAGTGCTGAAGATAGCAATAAAACTGGCTTCTATTTTTACTAGTTATATGGGAGCTGTTTAGCAGATCCAGTTGCTCAAGTGTGCTTTTGGATGGCAGTTCAGTTTCATATACTGGCCATATTGGGGCAAGGAGAGGCCATGGAAAAAAAATAGTACAGCATTTGATAATGTCAGCATCTGTTATCCCTGTCAGAGAGACAGTTGAAATGTTTGAGTTACACCAGTGTCAGCAGATGCCCAGAGTTTACTATGTACTCAGTTAAAAATGAACAGCTGATCTAAGTGATGGATGTGGCATTTTAGAATGATTGAAAGACTCAGATATGTTCAGTTAAACTTGTAAGCACTAAAACCAGTATATAATCTTATTTTTTAAAATGAATAGCAGTTGCTGTCATTTTATTTTCTGAGGGTTATGTACTCTTAATATTAGAGCAGTAAGACTCTTTGACACCAGGATGTTTTAAAAATAATTATTAAAAACTTTCATGCCTACAGAATAATGGATAAAATTGTTCTACAATTTTGTAATGCTCAATAATTTTATAATGTTACAAATCATGAGTATAGTAATACACTTTGTCTAGTTTTATAGGGGAACCTATACTTTTGACATACATATTTTCAGTTATAACTGTAGTTAACCTTATAGCCATTTCTGTTCAACTTGGGACACATAAAATTTTTCATTTATCATTGTGCTTTTTATACATGTCTGAATATTCCAGTTGAAATAATACTTTTAGTAAGAAATGATTAGAATATATGAATATTAGTATTTCTTTTTTTCCAAGTCTGTTGTAGCTTGAAGCAGGTACTGCTTATTAAAGTATTGAGAGCATCTTTATTATTATTTTGTTAATATATGTCTATATTATGCAAAATAAGTTTTATATAAGGTACAAAAAAATAATTGTGATACCTCCAACACCCTACAAATAGTGGACCCAATCATGTTTGTAAATATTGAATTGCTGTTGCACAGTACCAGTGAAAGATGATTATTCTGTCTGTGTAAATTGGTTACTTGACTATAGCATTTTCATTTTATGTTTCCCTTTGGAGAAAGTAGATTCAAGGATAATATTGATAATAAATTTCTTTTAATTATTTGGCAATCTGTTACCAATGTGCTCTGTTAACCTACAGTTTTGGCCTAGAATTTTGTCATTTTTCATGCATAAATCTTAGGTTTTAATTTATTCTACATACTGACAGCAATTAAAGCAAATACTAGGTTAAGGTCCTGATTAATTTGAGAACAACACCACCTTTTTTTTTTTTTTTTTTTTGAGACTAGAGTGTTACTTGAAAGACAGTCTTTTCCAATTATGACTATGTAGCTTTCAGAAAAGCTTAAAACAACAAAACTTGCTTCAGAAATTCCTCTGTTAGTAGACTATATACTTATCAATGTATCAAGAAAATTGTTAAAATGTAATGATGTCAGTTTTTGTTATATCTTGTTATTCTTAACAAACCAGTTGATCCTACTAATGTGATATATACTTCAATTAAGATCATATTGTGGAGACAGAGCATAGGTCATGTTTATCCCTCTTGTTCTAGTAATGTTGATTTCTGTATCCAAATTTTAATCATGTGAGTACTTAATTTAAAAATGTAAAGCATAGCATATTTTAAACTTAAAAGATTTAAAAGCAGTTTCATGATAATTTTAAATCTCCTTAGTTAAACTTTGTTTTCTTCACAAAGTAGAAATCTTTGCAACATTTAGTTTCCATCTAAAAGTAGTAGATACATTTTTATGGTGTTAGTATTGCCAAAGGTCATCTCTTTGATACCAGGTTAATTTACCATATGAAGGTCATTCACATAGAAAGAAGCAAGGGCTTCTTTTAGCTGCAGTGTAGTTCCCTCCTGGCAGTTTATTGCCTACCAAAAATACATACTTCTTTACATTCCATAGCATTGTATGTTCATATGGGTACATAAAGAAGTATGTACTCTGAGTAGGTTTTACTAAGTTGTTAGCTGTAAAAACATGAAATGTTTTATTTTCCCATTTGTTAGTGAAACATTCAGCTTACTGATACAGAGCCGTGGTAGATCATTTGCAGACTGTCAAAGACTAAACCGTAGCAGATTTACCTGAAGCATGGCATTAGTGCCATTTATGGCTCCTTGTTCTTGGTGGGCATAGATACTTCTAAGCACTAACCAGTTATCTGTTGAACTTTGTCCTGGTCTGGTTGTTTTTGCAAGAGATTCATAGAATCAGTGGAGTCTTTACAGAGTATATTTCAGAAATTGGTAAAATCAGTCTAGTGTTTCTTCATAGTCTTCAGAGCGAATTTCTTCTTATTTTGTAGTTTGCTTCTAGATCCTACAAGTAGATAGTAATGAATTCAGTGCAAATTCTTTTTACAAACTAGATGTCTTATTGAAAACTTAACCAGTTAAGCAATTACTACTACTTCTGATATTGACTGTAAAGTTGAAAGAACAAGGAGAAAAACTAGATCTTTTTAGAGTGAGTGAACGGAATTTTTAAAGACGATAGACTTTTTGTTACTGTTTTGAAGGTCACAGATAAGGAACTCATGATTATTTGAAAACTTCTTTCTCAGTCCTTTGTCTTTATTAGTTACTTACCTGAATTTTGCATTTTGGTGCCCTTTTTTGGGGGGGGGTTGAATACACATTTGAAAAGATGTATAAATATCTACTTTTGGTGAATTTGGTTCTTTTGATTTTCTAGTTTTTTAAATAAAAGGATAACTACCAGAACAGTCAACTTTTCTAAAGTCTTACTGAAAAGAATTGAAAGATGTTAGCCTGTGGCACGGGGGTTTGAGCTTAATCATTTAGCTTGAAAAGACATTATAGTTGGTGAGTTGCCTTTAACTATTGTGGTATTAAAAGGTTAATTTAAAAGAATACCATAAGAAATTTTCATATTTGGGAAAGGAGAAAACAAAAAGGCAGGGAGAGTAGAATTTCTGCAGCCTGTGATGAAAAGTTGGTGCAGCTCCTAGAGGGCAAATCAGAATGTAGCAGTAGTGGCCCAGTGTACAGCAGTTTCAGCTGTGCGGTATTGGGATTTACCGTGCACATTCTGATTTATTTTTGTACCAACTAAAAGTTAGCATTAAGAAGTTTTTTTTTGATCTGCCAAGTCTCTTGGTTGGCTAAACCTTGAAATAGACAGTTAATAGTTTTTAAAATGTTGCGTACTTTCGAAGCAGGATGTGATTTACTAAGGATGCAAAGTCATTATTTAATCTGAAACAAAGACCAAACCTTTAGTAATGTCAGTTACAGTAATGGATTTGTACATTTTTGAGATCAAGAATTATCCACCAAGATACTTGAACATGCCTTTTTATGCTGCATAAGCTGTCTATTTGAACTGTGAAATTAGGCAATGCCTAGATAGACTTTAACAATAGAAGCATGTATCGAGTCTATAATAGGTAAGCATGCAGAAAGTCATAAGCATCCTTAAAAGTGCAGGCCTTGTGGTACTGTTACCTGTAAGCTTAGTGCCATGCAGCATTTGCAGAAGGAAGAGAGATAATGACCTAGAGAGTCACAGCAGCAGCAGCCATCTCCTCTTGATGGTTCCTTCATTCTATTCGCTGATTCAGCACTTCTTTTCATAAGCCGAGGGAAGCAAGGGGGCCGGATCAGTGAACACAGAGCCTCCTTACCTTTTAAGATACATTTGAAAAACAAATGAACAAACAAAAGAACCCAAATAAGCCATCTTTTCCCTCTCCCTTTCCTTTATCTTAAAAAAAAAAAACCCAAATGACAAAATTGAATTAAAGTTGGCCATTTGATTTGGAAGGTCATATTACCAGTATTACACAGATACGAGTACCTTGTATCTGCTGTACAGAAAGTTAAGCAACGAAGGAGAGTTGATATAATGGCCAAGAAAAAGAGCCTTTGCTTATTTTCAGATGAAATGCTTCAGAAGAGGGGAGAAAGTTGCAGGAAAGTTAGTTTTATAACCTAAAAAAGACAAAAAGCCAAAAAACAAAACACGCCTCACTCCCCACAAGTAACTAAGCATTCACCCTATTTTCCTCTGCCCACCAGAATACATTAGGTTCTTCTGACTCCTCAGGAAATATTCTGTATCTTTTCTTGCTGTGAAGTTGTTTTTTTGGGTTTTTTGTTTGTTTGGTTTTGGTTTTTAGTTTCCAGAATTAATTGGTAGATCTGCAGTGAAGCCACCTTGTCATATCCAGAGGTCAAGTCTGCAGGCAAGGTCAGGACTTCCACATGGTCACTACAGAGGTTAACTTATATTCTTCTCTCAGTGGCCACGGGCTAAACTGTTACAGCTTTATAGGCAGCTAAGCATTTGAAACATGCACTCCCAGGCAAACAGGCTCTCTTGTGCCTCTCTCTTCCCTGACCATATTTAGTCAACCATAGCAAAAAATAGTCTCTCAGCTGTCGATTGTCGATCCAAAAGCTGAGGAAGCCTCTATCTTGCTTTCTGCCTATTGATTGTTCATCCTGCGGTCCAAACACTGCTTTGCCATTTGTTCTGCCTTTTTTTTTTTTTTTTTTTTAGCACTGCCAAATAAAGCGGTCTCTCATGTTTCCACTTACATTTCCCAGATTTTCACTGAGCTTGCGCTGAGACTAGGAAAGCCTGATGTGGCTGTCACTATACTTAGAAGCACTGCAGAGAAAAAAAGGAAGGAGGAAAAATATTACCCTGGCTAGTTGGAAGACAGTTTTGAGACAGACCTGGAATAAGTGAAATCCCTCTGCTGCCAAAATATATTTCATAATCTAACTTTTTTCTTGGTAAAAAATATTATGGATGATGATACTTTACGTAACTAAAGGCTTGAAGAGATTTTGCAGGATTATCTTTAGAGCTAGTTATTACTACACATACATTTTAAATTTAAGGAACAATATTTTAGTGGAAAATATGTAGAAATGGTAAGACCTATATACTAAAGATGGAGAGAGATCAGTAAGGGAGAAAAGAGTAGTGTGTAAATGTGAAATCTTGGGAAAATGCTACTTAAAACTTAATTCCGTGTCAGTTTCAGTTAACTTTTTGTAGTGTTTAGATGAGAAACAGGGTCTAGAATGGTTTTGAATAATTGTGTACTTTTATGTTGAAACTATATTTACGTACAGAACTACTAAAATTCATTTTTATTCTATTCCATTTTCAAATGTAAAGTACTTTTTTCCTTCTTTTAAATTTTATGAAATGTCATTTAGGCATGATTATTTCTGCTTTACCAGACACTATAAATTAGTCATTAACCTAATCTGTAACATTTCTAGTTTACCAGAGACTATGAAACAGTCATTAACCTAATCTGTAATGTTGCCACATAATAGTATATGCTTCAGAGTAAAAATACTTTTGCTCTAAATTTTAGTAGCATATTCACAATATATTATAATGTTGAAATTTATTTTTTTAACCAAGGAAAATTGGTTAAAGTTTCCTTGGTTAAAAAACCAAGTTGTGGATATACAGTTTTAAGATTTTACAAACCTAAAAATGCCCAAGAGAAACTTTGTTCTTCCCTAAACCAAATCTATACCTTGTTCTTAATTCAGATACAGTGTTCTGTAAAAGGATTGATTCAATTCAGAATTAAGAAAAACTATTACCAGTTTTTTAAGCTCATTCTCCTGCAAGGGAAGTTTTGTTCTTGACATTCTTTTTGTCTTTAGTGTTTAGTACCATAGCAGGTGAATTATTTTGGATGGCTCTTTTAAAGCAGTGACATAAAAAGTGCTGTAGATATTTGACAGTTTTGAAGAGCCCGCTTTCCTAGATATTGGAATACTTTTTACACATACTGTGAAAAGATGACACATGTCTCAGTTTAAGATAGGTTAATTTTCAGGTTTCTAAATCGCCTCATTTTTTTCTAACCATTTTGTAGCAGTGAAAGGTTTTTTTGTTGTGGTGGTTGTTACTGTTTTTGTTTTTAAAGCAAACGTGAAGTGCTGGGTACTCTTCTAAACCCTTTTAAATTTTCATAACAACGTCTTTGAGATAGAATCTGTGATTCTTCTCACATTTTATAGATGAGGAAACCAAGGCATAGAAGTTAAGTAACCTGCTCAAGTCACCAGCCATTCCCCTTGCTAATGCCAGAATTTGGGCCCAGTTGGTTTGGCTTCAGACTTTGAGCTCCTTACCGCCACACCATACTCCTACTCTGGTCTGTAATAATGAAACCAGTTAGGGAATTACCACTCTTGAGGACTTGCGAGTAAAATTTAACAGGTTGATAATCTCCTTGCCTCCATTATATTCAGAAAATGTTTTTTCATTTGATTGTATCTTCTTTTGTTCCATTCAACAAAACTTTGAGCTCCTTTTACTAGGTATTTTACTAGGTATACAGAGGTGACATAAAGAAAAATAAAATGGGGCCCTGGCTTATACATGGAAGGAGCATTAAGAACTAACGGGTCATTTAAGAGATAATTTTGGTTGTCTTTAAAGAATTCTTGAGTATTCAACTGTACATATTTTCTGCAGCCTGAATTGTTGCATATCTCTTTCTCATTTTGAGTTAAGTTCTATATTACCAAATTCCTACTTCATGAAATTAGGCTAAATTAATGAACCTTTTAATTGTGGTATCTGTCAAAAAAGAGTTTGGGGTGGGCGGAAATAAAAGCCCCTCCCCCCAAATTTGAAAACATCTAACTAATGTCTGTTCACTAGCTGTAAGTAAATGAAAGGAAATAAAACCCAGCTATATTCATTTATTATTAAAGTGATTACCATGGATAGCATCTGGATATTTATCTTTCCAGGCTTCTTGTCTGCATCCATTCAGGTGGAGGTGGGAAAAATAGGTTTAGAATATCACATACTCATCTACTTTTAGTAGGCACTAAAGAACTTCTGCTTGGGATCGATCACCTTTCTTAGTAGTTTCCTTTATGAATTCTGGACTAACAGACATTATTAGCTTTATTTATTTGAGGGATTGTTCATTAACTTAGCAAGCATTTAGTGAACACCTAGTGTGTGCTATAGTGCTATTCTAATGTTTTTTTACATTAATATGTAGGACTCCACAGTTTAGCTACTTGGGTTTGTTTAGAAAAACGTTGCCTGTCTCTGAAGAAAGATTATAAAGCATGGCAGGCCCTAAAAAGGACCTAGTGCTGTTTGATTGCTACATACCAATGTAGACAGCTGCTTGTCCCTCTGCTTCTTAGAACTCATCTGTTCATCATTCAGCAAACGTTTTGAGTATTACCATGTGCCAGGGATTATACTAGGCACCACTGTTAGTTGTTCCGGAACTTAATGCTTCTTTGGCACTCTTCACAAATGCCTGCTTAACTGGTAGTAAGATCTTATCTCTCAACCATCCCTGTCCTTAACCTCTTGGAAAATAACCAGACTGAGAATGAAAGAAGAGTATTTGGGCATTAGGGAAAATACCTCCAAATCTCATATGCTGTGCTCCACAGGTGAGAGCCTGTTGATGCAATAAAATTATTAATATGCTCAGCTGGTAACACCCTGGTCCCAGCAAACCTGTGGGCCTGGACGCTTGCAGCAGAAGTCTCCTCTTCGGGAACACCAGCGCTGCAGGGGACAGCTGACATGCCTGGTTGGATTGTGGGCTCCTCAGATTGCCCACCCCACGTAAGTGGGACTAATTAACTGAATGGATTGGTTCTGAAGTGAAAACTTGCTCTCTGAAAATCTGAGTTTTACATTTTATTATTAGGATTTGATGGACTTTATAGAATGTGATCTAGAAAGGACTGGGATCATTTTTGTTACTTTTGACAATATCCTGGAATTGCCATCTTTCTTTTGCTCTGATACTTCAGTTACACATTTTGTACTGAGAGGAAAAAGCAAAAAGATAAAATGTACTGAGAGGGTAGAGAGACAGTGGGCTTTCAGGAATACACATCTATTTCTGTTTAAGTGCCTCAATAGCTCTGTCAGCCATTGGCCCTTCTTTCTGAGAGACGTCAGCTTTCTCTAGCTTTTTCTTTTCTTTTTTTTTTTTTTTTTTTTTTAAGATTTTATTTATTTATTTGACAGAGATCACAAGTAGGCAGAGAGGCAGGCAGAGAGAGAAAGGAGAAAGCAGGCCCCTGGCTGAGCAGAGAGCCCAATGCAGGGCTCGATCCCAGGACCCTGAGATCATGATCTGAGCCTTCCAGGTGCCCCTCTCTAGCTTTTTCACTTAGGAAATGTACAGGCCCATAAGAACAAGTTACTGATGGCTCCATCTCTGTGGATAGCTTATGCCCAGAGAAGGAATTTCTCCTCTCTCCCTTTCTTTCTTTTGAGTTATTGGCAACATAAAGTGGGAAGGTACTTCTGAAACAGGAATGCAAGGTAGTGGGAAACATGGTTTCATATGAATCATTCAATAATGTGACTAAAAAAAAACATTTGGTGAAAGCATGAGCTACACCTTATAATGTAAAACTTGCCGTCATATTTATAGATGTTGGCTATAAGAACTAAATAGCAAATATAAAGGATTTTAACATAGTAAGCCTAAATATTATTTTAGTGTTTTGACTTAAAATTTTAAAATCTAATATATATGCAAAGCTAAGTCAAATACTACAAAACTGGGGCGCCTGGGTGGTTCAGTGGGTTAAAGCTTCTGCCTTCGGCTCAAGTCATGATCCCGGGGTCCTGGGATTGAGCCCTGCATTGGGCTCTCTGCTTGGCAGGGAGCCTGCTTCCCGCCCCCCTCTGCCTGCCTCTCTGCCTACTTGTGATCTCTGTCTGTCAAATAAACAAAAATCTTAAAAAAAAAAAAAAAACTACTACAAAGCTTATAATGAAAGAACTGTGTTCTGCTTTATCCCCCTTCATCCCTTTGTTCCTCCCTACACCCCTTCTCCAATAACTTCCAGCTTATCCGTCAGTTTTCTGAATTTATCAATTGTAGCTATATACTGATTTCTTGTCATGAGAAATGAAGGTTTAAAACTATTGACATCATCTAATACCACTATTTCTTTCAATGTAATCTGTCACAGATTTTGCTTAAATCACTGTTTACATTATTACCTTATAATTACATTTTGTTTTTAGTAAAACTTTTTTCCTCACCTGATTTAATACTTAAATCCTCTAAACTCACCAAAAGAATCATACAACCCTTATAAATTCCATTTCTCACATAGTCAAATGTGTAGAGTACTAGTTAATGTTTGGCATTGGCATCATGATTATGCCAAATCCAAACATTCAGTAGTATAAGGTGGTACAGGTACTTTTCCCCATTAAGAATCTGAGGAAAAGTTACATAATATCTAGCATCTCTCTCTCTCTCTTTTTTAAGATTTTATTTTTAGTAATCTCTGCACCCAGTGTGGGGTTCGAACTCAACCATGAAATTAATTCACAGACCTGTACCCCTGGAGCAAATAATACATTATATGTTAATAAAAATGAAAAAAAAAAAGTCACATGTTCTATCAACTGAGGCAGCCAGGTGCCCCTATATCTAGTTTCTTATTTTACTCCAGCAAAGGAGGAAGACTAGACTTCTTGTAATTACTGTAAGTGAACTAAAGCAGGAAACCTGAGCTTTGTATGAAGTCCACAAGCGGGATTTAGGGGTTTGTAGACTCTCTCAAGATTGTAGGCAGTGTAATATAAAGTGCATTTTCTCTGAGGTGGGTGTGTAGAGGGAGTCCGTAGTTTTCCAAAGAATTCTCTCTCCCCTAAGCAGTGATTATAACTTTAGTAACAGCCACTGAAAACTGCTTTTCAGCTGTAATTCTCAATATACTTTGGGTTATAAACTAGTTTTAAAATCTGATTAAAATCAATTTTAGAGGTTCTTGGATCCTCCACAGCCTGTTCTGAGATTTCGTGGGCTTCCTACATGGGATTCATAGACCCCTACCATAAAAAAAATACATTCTGGGCACTTCAGGCATATTCTCATTATTTTAGAGACTTACAGTTTCATTTATACACTCTTATTCTGCATCTTCAGCCTGTTTCTCCATATGTTTGTAACATTTCTCTATTTCAGATTTTTATCTTCCATATATATCACCTTAGGAAAAACTATCCCAATATGTATCTTACTATCATTTCTTGCCTTTTAATACTCTGTTGGCACAATTTTAAAATCCTCTGTTAGGAGTGGGAAAAGCTCTAATGTCTAATATATGTATATGAATGCAGTCCATGTCAAGTCTAATACTCTTTATAGGAGCAGTCATTTTCTCAGTCTTAAACAAAATAGTAGATAAATATATTAAGATAAAATAGTAGATAAATATATTAAGGGATTTTTCCAAATTTTATGAGTTTTCCACATAAAATCTATTAAGAAAAGTTACTGGTATGTGGTAAGAAAAGTTACTTCTAATTTTACTTTCTCCTTTTTGGGAGTGAGCTAGGTTTTTCTTTAAGACACATCATTTCTTAAAAAAAAATTCCTTTTTATTTGAGTGTAGTTGACACACAGTGTTATATTAGTTTTGGGTGTACACATAGTGATTGAAAATCTCTATGTTATGCTGTGCTCACCACAAGTGTAGCTACCAACTGTCCCCATACAGTGCTATTAAATATCATTGACTTTCTTCTCTATGCTATCTGTACCTTTCATCCATCCCCTTGACTTATTCTTCCCATAACTGGAAGCCCGTATCTCCCACTTCCTAATCCCATAACCCTCCTTCTTCTGGCAACCATCAGTTTGTTCTCTGTATTTCTAAGTCTCATTCTGCTGTTTGTTTATTCATTTGTTTTTTAGATTCCACATGTAAATTAAATCATATAGTATTCTCTGTCTGACTTGTTTCACTTAGCATAGTATCCTCTAGGTCCATCCTGTTGTCACAAATAGCAAGATCTCATCCTTTTTATGTGCAAATAATATTCCATTATATATACACACACACCACATCTATCTATCTATTTATTTTATTTATTTTCAGCGTGACAGTATTCATTGCTTTTGCACCACACCCAGTGCCCTATGCAATACGTGCCCTCTCTATTACCCCCAACCTCCCACCCCCCGCCCCTTCAAAACCCTCAGGTTGTTTTTCAGAGTCCATAGTCTCTCATGCTTCATCTCCCCTTCTATTTTCCCTCAACTCCCTTCTCCTCTCCATCTCCCCATGTCCGCCATGTTCTTTGTTATGCTCCACAAATAAGGGAAATCATATGATACTTGACTCTCTCTGCTTGACTTATTTCGCCCAGCATAATCTCTTCCAGTCCCGTCCATGTTGCTACAAAAGTTGGGTATTCATCCTTTCTGATGGAGGCATAATACTCCATCGACACCACATCTTCTTTATCCATTTCATCTTATCAGTGGACAACTTAGATTGCTTCCATATCTTGGCTATTGTAAATAATGCAGTAAACAGGGGTGCACATATGTTTTTAAATGACTGGTTTTGTTTTCTTTGGGTAAATACCTGGTAGTGGAATTTTTGGATCATATGATATTTTTATTTTTAATGTTTCAAGGAACCTCCATACTGTTTTCCACAGTAGCTGTACCAATTTATGTTCCCACCAACAGTACAATAGGGTTCCTTTTTCTCTATCTCCTCAGCAACATGTTATTTCTTGTCTCTGATTTTAGCCATCAGGACAGGTGTAAAATGATGTCTCATTTCCCTGATGATTAGTGATTTTGAGCATCTTTTCATGTGTCGGACGTCTGTTTGTCTTCTTTGGAAAAATGTCTATTCAGGTCCTCTGCCCATTTTTTAATCAAATTCTTTGTTTTTTTGGAGTTTAGTTGTGTAAATTCTTTGCATGTTTTGGATATTAACCCCTTATCAGATACATCATTTGCACATATCTTCTCCCACTGAGTAGGTTGCCTTTTTGTCTTATTGATGGTTTCTTTTGCTGTGCAAAAGCTTTTTATTTTTATATAGTCCCGATAGTTTATTTTTTAAAGATTTTTATTTATTTATTTGACAGCGAGAGAGAGAGAGATCACAAGTAGGCAGAGAGGCAGGCAGAGAGAGAGAGAGAGGGAAGCAGGCTCCCTGCCGAGCAGAGAGCCCGATGTGGGACTCGATCCCAGGACCCTGAGATCATGACCTGAGCCGAAGGCAGCGGCTTAACCCACTGAGCCACCCAGGCGCCCCCCGATAGTTTATTTTTAAAGAAGTATCACTTCTTGATAATTACTTCTCCTGCTCTTTTGTTTTACTCTTTGATGGTCTTTAGGACAACTGTCTTGCTCTGGAAATAATTGATTCATAAATTTTAAATATTAAATTATAATTACCATTTTGTGTGTTTTGATTTCAACTAGATTTAGCACTGCTAAATGACATATATGAGATTTTTAACTGCAATTCATGATAATCTACGAGTTACATAAAATTTGTCTTTTTATCACTATTATTCCTACTTTGTTATTGTTGTTACCTGGCTGTTCTTTATTAACTCTTTCATTAATAGATACTATTCAAATTGAATCCAGGAGTTTCCATAAGACCATATATGTACTTGTTTGGATATATTTCTTTCCCCTTTGATTTTTTTTTTTCCTTCTCATAATGTTTTCCCCTTGTTACATTCCCATTCTAGTTTGATTATATTCCCCAAATGGTGATAGTTTGTTTACCTCTTAAAGCATCAAAAAGCTGCACATTAGAGATTTAGAAAAAAATATAATTCATTTGTCTCTGAGGGCATAATTTTTTTTTTAAGATTTTATTTATTTATTTGACAGACAGAGATCACAAGTAGGCAGAGAAGCAGTCAGAGAGAGAGGGGGAAGCAGGCTCCCTGCTGAGCAGAGAGCCTAATGCAGGGCTCCATCCCAGGACCCTGAGACCATGACCTGAGCCGAAGGCAGAGGCTTAACTCACTGAGCCATCCAGGTGCCCACTGAAGGTGTAATTTTCTTTAAAAAAGAATGTTCTTATTTGATTTCAGAAGTTTCCTTTATATATTTTTTCTGAAGAAAATAATGAAATATTTAATTAAATATCAAATTATGTTAATACGAAAATCATGTAAACTTGATTTTCAGTGCAATGCGTGTTTTACTATCTAAATTACCAAGACCATGGATTGTGGATGAGAAGAAAGATGACGGTTATACTGCCTTGCATCTGGCTGCCCTTAACAATCACGTAGAAGTGGCTGAACTGTTGGTACACCAGGTAGGAAAAGCTGTGCCATAATTTCTACTTTAATTTTAATGATTTGGACCATTACTGTTCATTTATTTATTACTTCATCAACCGCCTGTTGGTAGGTTACGGTAAAACCCCATGAGGATGCAAATTCAGATATGGTACATATTAATTCTTCTGCCTACACTGGTTCTTGGATGGAGGATAGTTCTCTGTGTGTGTATGTGTGTGTAAGGGGGTGGAGAGTATCCTTTAGCCCTGAAAATTCTCTCCTACACAGTTCCTGGATTGGTCCTTTGAAATAGGCATCAATGAACAAAGATTTTCCAGATTCGCTGCCACTGTTGTATAAGTATCCATCAGCCATAGGACCAAGAACCATTATGTTGGTATCTAAGCTCATGTTGCTAGTTGCCATCAAGAAACACCAGGCTGCAGCCTGGATTTGGGAATTCAGGTCATGAAAACTGCTGGACTCCTGGAATCTGTGGCTGGATAGCAGCACAGGTTCACTTCAGTCATTTCATTCATCTCTAAAAAAAATGACATTACATTTTTATGAGATTGGATTTTGAAGGGAACTTATTTACTGTAGTTTTATGATGTTTTTCAGCAAAATTTATAAATACATATGTCATAGAGAAGCACTAAAGTTACCAAAGAATTATCTGTGACCTCTGTCTGACTTCAAGGAATTTATAGTCTAGTTAAGAAGATGAAATAGCAGAAAAATTCAGTGAATTGTCCATTATGTGTAATTAACATCACATTATAAGGTAGATACTCCCTAAACTATAGAATTCTAGTTTAGATTAAAAAAATAGTTCAAAAGTTAAACTTTGTTTTCCCCTGCCATTTTAAGGCTTAATTATTATTATTGTTTTTATTGAAGTATGGTTGACATGCATTGTTAGTTTCAGGTATATAACATAGTGATTTGACAATTGGAATGCTATTCATTAAGCTGTGCTCACAGGTGTAGCTGTCATCTGTCACCATACAATGCTATTACAGTACCATTGACTAGTAAGCCTTTATTATTAAAGTTACTGTTGTTAGCATTGGTAATTGTGAAAAGTTCCTTTTCAATCTAAAATACAGATAACTGACATTATGTCAGTATCACACTATCTTGATTATTGTTTTTTAGTAAGTCTTGAAATCAGTTAAAATAAGTCCTCCAACTTCGTTCTCTGTTCTTCTTTCTCAGAATTACTTCAGTATTTTAGATCTTTTGAATTTCCCTATAGATTTTAGAATCAAATGATAAGTTTCTTTTTCTTTTTTCTTTTAAAAAGATTTTATTTATTTGACAGAGATCACAAGTAGGCAGAGAGGCAGGCAGAGAGAGGGGGGGAAGCAGGCTCCCTGCTGAGCAGAGAGCCCGATGCGGGGCTTGATCCCAGGACCCTGAGATCGTGACCTGAGCCGAAGGCAGAGGCTTTAACCCACTGAGCCACCCAGGCGCCCCAAGATGATTAGTTTCTCTGTTAAAAAGTCTTGGCATTATAGATTTTGGATACTAGCCCTTTATCTGATATGTCGTTTGCAAATATCTTCTCCCATTCTGGGAGGGAGACAAACCATAAATGACTCTTAATCTCACAAAACAAACTGGGGGTTGCTGGGGGGAGGTGGGATTGGGAGAGGGGGAGCGGGCTATGGACATTGGGGAGGGGAGGCGAACCATAAGAGACTATGGACTCTGAAAAACAACCTGAGGGTTTTGAAGGGTCAGGGGTGGGAGGTTGGGGCAACCTGAGGGTTTTGAAGGGTCAGGGGTGGGAGGTTGGGGGAACAGGTGGTGGGTAATGGGGAGGGCACGTTTTGCATGGAGCACTGGGTGTTGTGCAAAAAGAATGAATACTGTTACGCTGAAAAAATAAAATGGAAAAAATAAAAAAAAATTAAAAAAAAAAGTCTTGGCATTTAATTGCTCTGCACATTTTAGATTTATCTTTTTTTTTTTTTTAGATTTATCTTTAAGTAGTTTTTTCACGCTATTGTAAATTATATTAAGCCTTCAGTTTCTGATTGTATATTGTAAACATATAGGAAAAGTTGTTTTTTGTATGTTGATCATATTTCTTGTGATTTTGCTTCAATTACCATAGTTCATTCGGGGATTAGAAATTCCAACCACAGTGAAATACTACTAATCTACTACTACTATCACCTACCAATGAAAATGACCAATTTAACCAAATATTGGTTAGGGTGTGGAGCATTTAGAATTCACATACATTGCTGGCATTTTTCAAAGCAGCCATTTTGACAATAATTTGACATTTCCTAATAAAGTTAAGCATGTATTTACCGTATAACCCAGCAGCCTACCTTCTAGTATGTACCCAAGAGAACATTTCTACACAAATATTTGTACTAAATATTTGTAGCAGCTTTATTTGTAATAACCTCAAACTGGAAGCAAGCCCAATGTTCATGAACTAGAGTCTAGGTAAACAAATTACGGTATATCATACAGTGAATACTACTTTGGAAAATCTAATAATGGAAAAGTTTAGGAAACTTAAAAGAAAATCCCTCACTTTCTGCATTTAATGAGAACAGGCATGCTGACATGAGACTATTCAAAGTGACTGAAGCAGGCAGCTTTTATACCTTTTAAACAAATAGTTATTTGGGGAAAATTCACAAAGGAGTTTGCACTTGGTGTAGCAAATAAATAAATGAAGTAACAAAGTTTATATAGTCAATTCTTGGCCCTTAATTCCTCATCTTTGGCAATATGGATGCCTTCTACCCTGCAGGTGCAGGGAGGATAGCCTTCACAGGGAATTTATTTCCTGCTTTCATGGGAACAAAGGAAGGTCAGCGTGTCCTTGCACTGGCTGTTTCTTAAGTAACTTTAATTCAAAATAATCGGTATGCCAAGGTGGCATTACATTGGGGCAGCCCATCGTGAACCCCATCATCACACTGACTCTGGAATAGGTTGTACTATGACTGTGTTAGAGCTGAGGAAATGAGCATGAAATGGCAGAATGCTTGCTTAAGTTCTTGAAGCTTTAGGGCCCTCTGTGCCAGTGAGCTCAGGATTTTGCTTCTCGGTTTCTTTCTTCTGTCATTGGAATCAGCTGTTCTCATACAGTGCTGTGACTATTCCAGGACCCTGGTAGGACTTTTTGCTTTCCCTTTAATAAATACTTTTATGTACTAATTAATTAAACATTGTCTTCTCACCCTCCAGCTAAGTTCCTTTTCACTGAATAAGGGCTCAGTCATGCAGCAAGAGGAGGTGACCTTATTGGGTCATTAAAGTAAATCTAAATCCAATATGAAGAGTCACTAATAGAATTTTTAGGAAATATTACTTACAGTTAAAAGGAGCTAATTATTTCTATTGCTGTATAATGGAGATTGAGAGGGAGCTGTGTTTAAGCCCTGTACTGAACTTTGTTCTTTAACTGCTCCTATATGAAGTCACCATAATAAATAATTATTGTAAACTTGCTGTTCCATCTCCGAAAGTTTACTACCCCATCCAGTTGTTGCTGTATTGCCAGCAGCTGTTATGAGAACAATGTTGGAGTAGCTAGAAGAGAGAAAAGTGGTCAACGGTGCTCTGTGTTATTAATTCCTCATGAAGAGTTACAGTTTTAGTGTTCATGGTTGTCAAATTTTGAGAATGTAAACTTTGTCCTTCTTGTTCAGGGTAATGCTAACCTGGATATCCAGAATGTGAACCAGCAAACTGCCCTGCACCTTGCTGTTGAACGACAGCACACCCAGATTGTGAGGGTAAAGTATTTATTAACAAGACTCTTACCTTGTAGTTGTGTTTTAACCAGACAGAGTTCTAGAAGGTCTTGAAAATTATTCATAGTTCAATTTTTCAAAAGGCATAGTTAGATCTAAAAATCATTATTTTAGGCTAATATTTTGCATCAGTTGGGTAAAGAGTTTTAATTTATAATAGGGAAAATCTTAAAACTGTGATATTCAAAGTCTGTTATATAATTTTGTTGTCAGACTTGTGACTTCCCAAAATATTAAATCAGAGAATTTCAAAGTAGCATATAAAATGGTTTTTAAAAATTACATTCCCTCTTAATTTATATAATTGAGAGTGAACTACAGTTAAAAGCTTTGGCTGGACATTTGCTGCACAGATTCCAAAAAGGCTGAAATATGTATTTTTATTTGACTAATCTGATATTCCAGAGAAAATATTTGAAAGACTATCGGTTTAAAATTTTTTTGTAGAGCAGTGATTCTTAAAGTTTAGAAGCTGAACCAGCAGCATCAGCATCACCTGGGACCTTGGTAGAAAATTCTTGGGCCCCACCTCAGACCGACCAAATCAGAATCTCCAGGGGTGGGAACTAGCAATCTGTGGTTTAACAAGTCCTCCAGGTAATTTTCATGCATGTTCAAATTTGAGAAACACTGTCCTAGAGTGACATTTTATGTAAGCTTTTTGGAACAAAGTAAAACAAAACAAAATAAACAAGTCACCCCAAAACAGTAATTTGCCAGTATAGGTAAGACCATACGCTTGAGATTGGCTTCTGTGTATGATATTTTTCTAAAACTCTGACAGCATTTGTTGTTGAAAGGATTAGGAAAATCAGTAAAGCACTGTAAATAAAGTCTTAAATAAAAAGTTATATTTACTACTTAAAATATCTTTGAGGTGTATCAATTATTCATTTTATTTAAGATGTTGTAGTTTAGGAGACACTTGACATTTACTGTTATTTAAAATTCCTCTTGCTCAGACTGAGGGTTGCTGGAAGGGAGGGGGGTGGCAGGATGGGGTAACTGGGTGCTGGGTGTTAAAGAGGGTACATGATGTAATGAGCAATGAGTGTTAGATAAGACTGATGAATCACAGACCTGTACCTCTGATACATTATATGTTAATCATTGAATTAAAATTTTTAAAAATTTAAATACTAAAAAAATAAAATTCCTCTTGCTAAAAATTCATCATTTATCTGGGATTTTGGACTTTCCTTATGACTATATATTTGGAGAAAATTGACCAAAGAGAATAGAATAGATAACTTGCTTGTTTAAGTAATGGAAGAATTGTGAACATTTATGATTTGGTCCTATTGGAAGTACTTAAAATATCCCAACTCACATATCTGAAATTAATAGAAAAAGGAGGTGCATAGCTGGTGCAGTTGGTAGAGCATGCAACTCTTGATCTTGGGGTTGTGAATTCGAGCCCCACATTGGTTGTAGAGATTACTTGACAAAATCTTTTTTATTTTTAAAGATTTATTTATTTAGGGGCACCTGGGTGGCTCAGTGGGTTAAAGCCTCTGCTTTCGGCTCAGGTCATGGTCCCAGGGTCCTGGGATCGAGCCCCGCATTGGGCTCTTTGCTCAGCAGGCAGCCTGCTTCCTCCTTTCTCTCTGCCTGCTTCTCTGTGATCTCCGTCTGTCAAATAAATAAATAAAATCTTAAAAAAAAAGATTAAAAAAAGATTTATTTATTTATTTGAGAGAATGAGTGAACAGGGGGGAGGGGTCCAGAGAGAGGGAGAGAGACCTAAGCAGATTCCACACTGGGCACAGAGCCCAGTGTGGAACTCAATCTCATGATCCTGAGATCTCAACCTGAGCCAAAACCAAGAGTTGGATGCTCAACTGACTGTGCCTCCCAGGCGCCCCGAAAAAATAAAATCTTTAAAAAAATAAAAAAAGAAAAGAGAAAAAGTCCTAAATTTCTCCCAGTTATTTTGATCTTAGAGATGATGAATTAAGCCACATACTGGTTCTCATTTCTTTTTGTTTTCTCTGATTCACTATATTTGAGTAAATAGAGCTCATCAGTATTTGTAAAGGAGCCCCAGGAATTTTGAGAGTAGCAAGCGAATATATAAAGATAATTAGCTTTAGTGGCAATCCCCTTCAGGTAGGTCTGGGACTCTATCACTGTTACTATTATATTTTATTTAAATCCAATTAATTAACATAATTAGTTTCCAGGGGATAGAGTTAAGTGATTCATCAGTTGCAAATGATACCCAGTGCTCATTACATCACATGTCCTTAATGCCCATTGCCCAGTTACCACATCCCCACTCCCCTCTCTTCCAGCAACCCTCAGTTTGTTTCCTATAGTTAAGAGTCTCTTACAGCTTGTCTCCCTCTCTGATTTTTGTCTGTGTTACTTTAGATACATAGTAATTTCTTATGGGCCAGAGACACCTTAGCAAAATGAGATGTCTTTCTCTTTTAGCTTTTGGTCCGTGCAGGTGCCAAATTAGATATTCAGGATAAGGATGGGGATACTCCTTTGCATGAAGCTCTGAGGCATCACACCTTGTCTCAACTACGTCAGCTCCAAGATATGCAAGATGTGGGGAAGGTCGATGCTGCATGGGAGCCATCCAAAAACACAGTAAATAAATTAATCTTTAATTCAGTACTACTGGAAGTATCTTTTAATGAACATCTTATATTTATGGTTAATTTAATTTGTTTCTGATAAAATATTTATCAGAACTGCGTATGTAGAAATATAGTTTATGGATTAAGTATAGTTAATTCTGGATGAATTGTTTCAAATTCTTACTGAAAGTTGTTTGGTTCTTCTTTTTTAACTTTAGCTGTTCATATAGGTGCATAGTGGTATGTTGGGGTTTTGATTTGTATTTCCCTAATGACCACTGATATATTTGTTTTATTCTAAAAATTATTTATTTATTTATTTATTTTTGAGAGAAAGAGCGCGTGTGCGCAAGGGTGTGAGCACAAGCAGCCAGGGTGCAGGTGCAGGGGAGGGGGTTGGGCAGAGGGTGAAGCAGACTCCCTGCTGAGCAGGGATCCTGATGTGGAACTTGATCTCAGGACCCTGGGATCATGACCGGAGCCAAAAGCTGATGCTTAATGGACAGGGCCACCCACTGATTTTTTTTTTTTTAAGATTTTATTTATTTATTTGAAAGAGAGTATGTGAGAGAGAGAGAAAAGCATGAACAGGGGAGGAGCAGAGCAAGAGGGAGAAGGAGAGGGAGACCAATGCAGGGCTTGATCTTGGGACTCCAGGATCATGACCTGAGCGGAAGGGGACATTTAACCGACTGAGCCACCCAGGAACCCCAAAGACTACTGATATTGAACATCTTTTCATTTGCTTGTTTTTCACTCACATAGTATTTGATGAAGTGCCTGTTCACAATTTTTGTGCATTGTTTTGTTGAGCTCTTTTCTTACTATTGAGTTGTAAGAATCTGTGAATTCAAGTTCTAGATCAGATACAGGACATGCACTTATTTTTCTCCCCATCTGTGGCTTGTCTTTTCATTCTTTCAATGGTGTTTTTGGAGGAGAAGAAGTTTTTTAATTTTGATTTGTGTCCTATATGAAAAATCTTTGCCAAACCCAAGGTCACTAAGGTTTTCTCCTCTTTTGTACTTGAAGTGTATTAAGTTTTAGCTATTACTTTTAGGACTATGATTCTTTTTTTTTTTTTTTTTTTTAATTTGAGTTCAAGTTAGTTAACGTATAATGTATTATTAATTTCAGGGTAGAATTTAGTAATTCATTAGTTGCATATAACACCCAGTACTCATTATATCAAGTGAGCTCCTTAATGCTGATTACCCAGTTATCCCATCCCTCCAACCTCCCCCGACCCCAGCAGCCCTCAGTTTGTTCTCTGTAGTCAAGAGTCTCTTATGGTTTGTCTCCCTCTTTGTTTTTAGCCTATTTTATTTTTTCTTCCCTGACCTATGTTCATCAGTTTTGTTTCTTAAATTCCACATGTGAGTGAAATCATATGGTGTTTGTCTTTCTTTGACTGACTTATTTCACTTGGCATAATACACTCTAGTTCCGTCCAGGTTGTTGCAAGTGGCAAGATTTCATTCCTTTTGATGGCTGAGTAATATTCCATTTTGTATGTATACCTCATATCTTCTTTATCCAGTTGTCTGTTGATGAATATGTGGGTTCTTTCCATAGTTTGGCTATTGCAGACATTGCTGCTATAAACATTGAAGTGCAAGTGCCTCTTCGGATCACCTTTGGATAAATACCCAGTAGTGCAATTGCTGGGTTGTAGGGTAGCTCTGTTTTTAACTTTTTGAGGACCCTCCATACTGTTTTCCAGAGTGGTTGTACCAGCTTGCATTCCTACCAACAGTACAAGAGGGTTCCCCCTTTTCTGCATCCTTGTCAACATATATTGTTTCCTGAGTTGTTAATTTTAGCCATTCTGACTGGTGTGAGTTGGTATTTAATTATGGTTTTGATTTGTATTTCTCTGATGATGACTGATATTGAGCATTTTTTCATGTGTCTGTTAGCCATTTGTATGTCTTCTTTGGAGAAATGTCTGTTCATATCTGCTGCCCATTTCTTGACCAGATATTTTGTTTTTTGGGTGTTGAGTTTGCTAGCCCTTTATCTGATATGTCATTTGCATTATCTTCTCCCATTTGGCTTGGTTGGTTGCCTTTTAGTTTTGTGGACTATTTCCTTTGCTGTGCAAAAGCCTTTTGTCCTGGTGAAGTCCTGATAGTTCATTTTTGCCTTTGTTTCCCTTGCCTCTGGAGACGTGTCTAGCAAGAAGCTGCTGTGGCTAAGGTCAAGGAGGTTGCTGCCTGTGTTCTCCTCTAGGATTCTGATAGATTTCTGTCTCACATTTAGGTCTTTCATTGGACTATGATTCATTTTGAGTTAGTTCTTAAATATAGTATAAAGTATCAGAACTCATTGTTTTGCATGTGAATGTTCCAGTTATTCCACCACCATTTGTTGAAAAGACTTTTTCTACTGTGTTGTCTGTTGTGCCTTTGTCCTAAATCAATTAACCATATGTGTGAGTCTTTCTGGATCCTGATTTCTGGTCTGCTGATCTGTGTCTTTAGCTATGTAATGCCAACCCTACTGTCTTGAGTACTGTAGCTTTATTTTCATTTCATTTATTTATTTATTTTTTAAAGATTTTATTTATTCATTTGAGAGAGAGAGAAAGAGTGTGAGCACAAGCATGGGGAGAGGTAGAGGGAGAGGAAGAAGCAGACTCCCCGGAAGAAGCAGGGCATGGGGCTCTGTCCCAAGATCCTGGGATAATAACCTGAGCCAAAGGCAGATGCTTAACCATCTAAGCCACCCAGGTACCCATTACTGTAGCTTTATAATAAATATTCAACCAGGTTCTAAAGGTCCTCCAACTTTTTCCTTCTTTTTCAAAGTTGTTTTACTATTCTAAGTCTTTCTCCTTTCTGTATGAATTTTAGAATCATTTTTAAGAATGTGAAGGGGTTCTGAGACCAAAGTGCTTGAGAATTGCTGCCCTTCTGTATGACTACTGGTAAATTCTCTAACTCCTATGTGCCTCCTTTCTCGTTTTATTTTTTTAAAGATTTATTTGTCAGAGAGTGAGAGAGAGGAAGGGAGGCAAAGGGAGAAGCAGGCTCCCTGCTGAGCAAGGAGCCCAGCACAGGACCTGGTCTCAGGACCCTGGGACCATGACCTGAGCCAAAGGTAGATGCTTAACTGACTCAGCACCCAGGCATCCCTCCTTTCTCATTTTAAAAAGGAGGGAGTGGAATAATTACCTCCATAAGGTTGTTGTAAAGATTAAATGAGTTAATTCATGGGAAGTGCTAAACATAGTATTTGGTCCATTTTAGGTGCTGTACAGATATTTGATAACATTATTGAATGAGTAGCTCATGTGACTGCAAACCCTGATTTATCTCCTCCTCCATTTCTTGGCTCAGTTCCTTGGTGTGGTTCTTTGTTCTGTTGTCTGTTCTCTATTTCATGTTGGTTGCCAGCCGCTCCAGCGCTACATTGAGTGGAAAAGGGATTACTGTTTCCTCAATATGTCAATATGTCCTGTTCTTCAGTTTTATTGGTCGAATTGACCTTATTTGTCATCCCTGAACTAATCACATAGATGAGGTAGCTGTCTGATTGGTCTCAGCCTTCTTTGGCCCCCCTGTAAAACTAGACAGTGGGTCAGTCCTAAGACTATACCTGAGAAAACTGGAGTGAAGAGGGGAGTGGATGTTAGGACTGCAATTCATAAATGCCTACCATGTTTATATAGGCCACTCTTTCCAGTAGGGTATTTTTATATAATACACACAGATATGCACACACACACATATATTTGGTGTTGAGAACTGGTAAGAGATTCCTAAGGGGAAAATCATGACTCTTTTCATTTGATTTCAGTTAATAATGGGACTTGGTACCCAGGGGGCAGAGAAGAAGAGTGCAGCATCTATTGCTTGTTTTTTGGCTGCCAATGGTGCTGACCTTAGCATTCGAAATAAGAAGGGTCAATCGCCACTTGATCTCTGTCCTGATCCAAGTCTCTGCAAAGCACTGGCAAAGTGTCATAAGGAAAAAGTCAGGTTTGTATCATTTATTATCATAAAACTTACTATTCTCTCTATATATAAAGTACCATGTGGTTTCATAATGGAGGACTTTATTTCAAAATGTCTTTGTCTTTGTTCATCATCTTTGTGTTGATCCTTTCTTCCTTAAAAATTTTCCTGCAAGACACTATGTCTCTTATTGCATGTTGTATTCTCTGTATTACTGAATATGACACTTTATGCTTAGGAAGTAAGAAGCTTTCCTAAATCTGTCTGATCTACCAGTACTCCTGCATGTTCAAGAAATTTATAAGAAAAATTTTTACTAGTGAAATTGCGTGAGTGTTAGATATATTTAAAATTTTAATAGACTTTTTTTTTTTTAAAGATTTTATTTATTTATTTGACAGAGACACAGTGAGAGAGGGAATACAAACAGGGGGAGTGGAAGAGGGAGAAGCAGGCTTCCTGCTGAGCAGAGAGCCTGATGCGGAGCTCGATCCCAGGACTCTGGGATCATGACCCGAGCCAAAGGCAGCTGCTTAATGATTGAGCCACTCAGGCACCCCTTTAATAGACTTTTTTAGGAGAGGCAGTTTACATGCTCACCAGTAAGGTGTATCTCACACAAACTTAGTAATAATTCTAGCACCCTGCATAGTGCCTGACAGGCACCAAGTATCAATGAAGGATGAATGAATTTAAAAGAATGAGTACATGAAGGAACCAATTCCTGATGGAGCAATCTCAAAATGATTTCACACTTGTCTTCTTTTCTAAAAGTAAAATATGTCAGTGATTTTAATTATTATTTATAACACAACTGATTTTCTTATGAGATATTGTAGACATACAAAAAGGTATATTTCATTACCTTTTTTATCCAAATGGTGCTGTGCAATTATTATTGCCCTTTATATCTGGTTCTTGTCATTGAACATTTTAGTAGTTGTCCCTTGATTTTTGTGTTCTCTTGCCTCTTTTGTAATTTAGGTGTAGTGATAAATAACTTCTTGTTGGAATCAATACCTTAGAACTTTGTTAATAGGGAAATTAACGTTATAAGAAAGGTATATACATTTCTGTAAGTAAATATCCTTAAGGAATGTAAACTTCTATTACAAAATGATGGCGTGCATCTAAAATCATAGAAGGCACCATAATTACTTCAGTAATAACCTTAACACTGGTGTCTGAGATGAAAGGACTTGGTTTATGTGTGTGTGTTCACGAGTTTCTGAAGATTGTGGTAGAAATAGAGTATCCCCTTTCTATAGCTGTACTTGGTCATTTTATGTATTTCTTTGTCTTGTATTTATAGATTTATAGATGAGTTCTGTCTTTACATAGTACAGTTTTATGCTCCTAAGGATACATTTAAAGAAATGTCAAAAACAGCAGCTGCAGTGACACATTTTCCACAGTGCCCTGTCGGTTATGGACTCTGCTGGAGGGTTCATTCTGTCTGTAGTTAGGATAACTAATGTGGGCTCTAGCTTGAATTTTTGTTTTATTCCTCTGCTCATCTCTGCTGGTTCTATATAAATGAAACAGAGTCTGAGTGAAACTGTGTTCATGTTAAATTTTTTGTAAGTAGTGTTTTGATTTCTTTGTTAGAAGAAGATGTACCCATTTCTGTTGGGTGAGCTATTTGTTCAATTTGAAATTTAAGTAGTACTAGAAGTATGAAAGATGCAGAGATGTATATAAATGGAAAAATGTATAGTGTTTCTTAAACAGATGTTACAGCTTGATTTTCTTAACATAACTAAAGCTGTGTTATACAAATTATGCTCTCAATATTTTTAAAAGCATTTTAATTAAGTAATATAAATATTCTGATAGGATTGATTATAAGTATTTTCTTTTGTTAGTGGTCAAGTGGGTTCTCGAAGTCCTTCTATGATTAGTAATGATTCTGAAACCTTAGAAGAATGCATGGTGTGCTCAGATATGAAGAGAGATACACTTTTTGGGCCATGTGGACATATTGCTACCTGTTCTTTATGTTCTCCACGAGTCAAGAAATGCCTCATCTGTAAAGAACAAGTTCAGTCCAGGACAAAGGTAATGTATTTTTAATACAGTATTTTATCATTTTATGAAGTTCTTTCAGACTATAAATAATGATAAGTAAGATTATATGATACCATATGTCTGTTAAATTTCAGTCTAAGTGATTTAAATATAAGAATATATAATTTATTTATCAAGAGAATAATTTTGAGTTTCCTTCTTTAAATGTAAACTATAGAAGTTAAAAATAAAATCTACTATATTGCTTCCAAAGTCTCTTATAACCTAGAGATTTATTGGGTTCCATTTTTTATTGTAGTTACATATATTTTATACTTTTTTTTGAGTACATGGACTCTTTATAAAAGACCACTTGATTTTTTTTTTTTTTTTTTTTTTGGTAGAATGTCATACATTCTGGATTTGATTGTTTTAGCATAGTGTCGTTTAATTTGTCTCCTTATCCTCTGTGTTTCCTGTAAACTCTGTTTGATCTAATGGCTTGATTAGAATCCGCTTAAACATTTTGGGCAAGAAATTCTCATAGATGATGCTACTCACTTTGTATTGAGTCCCACCAAGAAGCAGATAAAGTCTGATCATCTTGCTGTTAGTGAAGGCCAAATTCTGTATCCACTCTGAACTTTTTATCTTGTCTGACTCTTTGCTTTTTGAGAAATATTATTCTTTTTCTTGGTTTCTGATTCCATCCTTTTCCTGTGTAACTTAGTGCTTTATCATAACTGTACCATCTTCTCCATTTTGGCTGTACTAAAATAATTGATTTTCCTTTTTAGTTTTTCCATATGTGTATGTAAGTGGGATTTAAGTTTTTTACAAATGATTTTTCTTAAGATGAGTAGCTTAAACCAAAAGATATGTTTGGTTTTCTTTGGTTTCATTTGTGAAATTTATACTCTTTTTTCATTCCCTTCTTATTATTCTCATTTTCCCCTGATGTTTCTTAAGCTGTTCATTTACCTTCATTAATTAGAAAGGAGCTGCACTAATTCTTATAATAAATTAGCTGGCAGTGACTTAAAAGGCGTTATCTTGGCAGTGATTTGTACACTTTCATAGGGAACCTTAAGACTAGAAGACTGTTCCTTCTAAGCAACAGTTTGGGAATGAATCTGAAAGAATTTAAGCCATTTTCTTATTTTTAGATTGATCTGTGTATTCTGCTGTTACACTTGAAACTTTTTGTGTTAGATTAAACCCATTTCAGCAAATCTTTATTGAGCCCTTGTTTTGTAGTTAAGACAGAGGTATACATAATTCCTTACTAAAAAATTGTAACCTACTGAGACTTAGATTAAGCTACTCTGCCATATAAGATGGTGTAGGTGCGTTAAGAGAGATATAAGTGAATTCAGAACCCCAGGTTGCCCGCTGGAAGCCCCAGCTCTAGGATTCACAGTTGAAAAAATTGAGGCTCAGAGACATTCACTCAGAATATCAAACATAGATCTCTTGATTCTTAAATCCTTGTTCTTTCTGCTGTGTGGTGATAGACAGACACAATTAAGAACTGTCTATGGAGGGAAGATTGATGGAACACGGGAGGAATATGTTGTCATTCTGTTTTAGACTACTTTTCACTTCCAAGAATTAGTAGACTGTCAGTTTGACTTTCAGATTAAGAAATTTTCAAACCTGTAGAAAAGTACAAAAAGTAATATACCCACTAGATAGATTTGCCAGGTTAGCTGCAGAGCCTTTGAATATAAAGAAATAGTGACCCCAAGTGGTTAAAGGATAATGAACATCTTCATTAAGATAACAACAAATTATAAAACTAGTATTTAGAGGAAGGGGAATAAACAAACCTTGTCTCTTTAGCAATTAAAGAAATGTAAATAAAAAATTATGAATTACCATTAACCATTCCTGTCAAATTAGCATAAGTAACATTTTACAAATGCTAGCCAGGAAAGTGGAAAATGAACACTCTCTTAAACACTGCTGGTGGTGGAATAAATGGGTTCATGATTTTGAGAGACCATCCTGACAATATTTATGAGCGTTTATAGTAAACCTACTCTTATTTGGTAATTCTTTTCCTGGGAATATAACCTGAGGAAGAAATCCAAAGGGGGAAAAAGTTAAGGCTACAAAGATTTTTAATACTATATATATATATATATATTATATATATATATTTATATATATATATATACACATATTATATATATTAAGGGATTTGGTAAGTAAATGATTGTTTAATCAATTTGCTAGATTATTTTAAACTTTTTATGAACAATTCAGATGTATAAACAGTTGCTTTGGAAATCTTTTAAAGAAATAGCACATCATTGTATAGAGAGAAGAAAAGAATTATCATGCTTTGGACACTGATGTTGTATTAGGCATTGAACTAAACATTCCACACATAATACCTGATTTACCCTTTACTACCCTGTGAAGAAAGGTTGTTCTTTATCATTCAGATAAAAAGAGCTGTGGCTCAACAATGTTAGATATATTTGTTATTAGTGGAGCTGTAGTTTGAATCTAGGAATATAAAAGATCTAGGAATCTAGGAATATAAAATAAACCCACCATGTCTTACTTCTTTCCCCTGTTACTCAGCTATGGAAATTCTACGTACAGAGCAAGGTATAAGTTGGGAGAGTCCGTGGAGAGCATGTGTACACTATTTGATTAGTTAGGTGAGATTATAGGTGACTGGTGGTCATCACTTTTGGACAGTAGTATGAAGTGCCACAGATATAGGTAAATGTGAACGTGTATCAGAAGAGAGGAGAACAGGTGAAAGATGAATGCGAAGCAAGGGCAGTGGGATGGGTGAGGGTAAGAAAAGCCAAGAGCCAGGTTGAGAAGTAGCTACGCACTCAAAACTCTGAAGAAGTGGAGATGAAGAGGAGGTAAAGTTGAGAGAAATTGTGAATAGGTTGTGGAAGTCTTGTGGCGTTAGAGATTAGGGAGAAAGAACAGCCCAAAGCCATGCACTCCCACCAGTGTAGGGGAGCTAACCAAGTCCAGGGAAAGTTCCTCCAATGTGAACAAACAGAAATTCCACATGGGCTCTGGCCGTCTGCCAATCTGACTGGGTTTTTATTAATATTAGAAACCTAGCTTATATTTATTTTTATACTTCTTTATTGGGTTTTTTGAATTTTTCTGTCAAATTAGTTTTTGGGGAAAAAAAGTCTATTTTGGTCTTTCTTCCCACAGAGGAAATGTAGTTTTCTTTATCATTCTTTGAGACAGGTAGGGAGACTAATATGGAAATAGAACCTGTGAAGGGTCAGGGTCTATAAGGGTAAAAAAATGAGTAACCAAAAGAGTAGAGGACCGAGGAGGAGTACATATTAAGTTTCCTGTGCTGAGAGTGTTGCCGTATCGAGGAAATACACTTGGATACAAAAGGAACTGTTAGAGTTGGGAGATTTATCTATAGATGTTCACACTTGTGCTGTAACCACTTTTTTGTAGATTGAAGAATGTGTGGTATGCTCTGACAAGAAAGCAGCTGTTCTTTTTCAGCCTTGCGGACACATGTGTGCTTGTGAGAGTAAGTAGCCTATACAAAACTTACTCAGTATAAAAATAGAAAATAACACAAATTATAGCTTGGAGTGTTTTGTTTTGTTTTAATAACCCTTGAACAAAAACACTGGTGGCCTCTATTATTACCTTCCATCTCTTCTTCTGTACTATGTGTAATGTCACCTGTGTCCTTCCTTGCTCCTGAGTGTTAGCAAAGACAGAATAAGCTATCTTCTACTAACTCACCTTTTGATTCATTTGTATCAGCACAAAATGATCTCCTCACACACAATAGAAATTTATTTCCAAAAATGAATTTCGAAACATTTAGTCTAGCCCTGCTCACATAAAAATTAGCACATCCTCATTTGTCTTCACCTTGATAGTGCCCTCCTGCATACTTTCCCCACTACTGAGAACCACCACAGCAACTATTTGGCGGTATAATGTCTGGCCTTCTTAATCTTTCTTAATCTTTATGTCAGAAGAGGTTATAGGACTTTTGGGGAGAATATATTAAAGTACAAGTGATGTTTTAAAATATCTCTTAAACATATTCTCTCAAAGGCCTTTGCTTTTTTTTTAAAAAAAAAATTAACATACAATGATTATTGATATATATAACATATAATGATTAACATTAATGATTATACTGCCCCAGGGGTACAGGTCTGTGAATCATCAGGCTTACATATTTCACAGCGCTCACCACAGCACATACCCTCCCCAGTGTCCACATCACCCAGCCACCCTCTCCCTACCTCCCCACCCCAGCACCCCTCAGTTTGTTTCATGAGATTAAGAGTCCCTTATGATTTGTCTCCCTCCCTATCCCATCTTGTTTCATTTTTTCATTCCCTACCCCCAGGACCCCCCCTGCCCTGCCTCTCAAATTCCTCATATCAGAGAGATCATATGATAATTGTCTTTCTCTGATTGACTTATTTCGCTCAGCATAAACCCTCTGTTCCATCCATGTCTTTGCAAATGGCAAGATTTCATTTCTTTTGGTGGCTGCACAGTATTCCATTGTAGATATGTACCACATCTTCTTTATCCATTTATCTGTTGTTGGACATCTAGGTTCTTTCCATAGTTTGGCTATTGTGGACATTGCTGCTATAAGCATTCGGGTGCATGTTCCCCTTCAGATCACTACATTTGTATCTTTGGGGTAAATACCTAGTAGTGCGATTGCTGGGCTGTAGGGTAGCTCTATTTTCAACTTTTTGAGGAACCTCCATGCTGTTTTCCAGAGTGGCTGCACCAGCTTGCATTCCCACCGACAGTGTAGGAGGGTTTCCCTTTCTCCGTATCTTCGCCTTTGCTTTTTATACTTCCCTTTGTTCTTTACATATTCATGTACTGTTCAACATTCTCCTCTAACTTTTGTTTTCATTCAATCAATTCATCAATGAAGGATTTTAAGCAAGTTTAACAATTTATACCTTACTTATTAAATGGGCTCAATGTTAAGCATGGTATTTCCTATTTTAAAATGGTTCAAGGGGCACCCGGGTGGCTCAGTTGGTTAAGTGTCTGCCTTCATTCAGCTCAGGTCATGATCTCAGGTCCTGGGATCGAGCTCCCAGTGGAGCTCCATGTTGGGCTCCCTGCTCAGTGGGGAGTCTGCTTCTCCCTCACCCTCTGTCACTCCCTTCAGCTTCCCACTTGTGCACTCGCTCTCTCATAAATAAAATCTTAAAAAAGTTCAGTCAGTAGGTATTGATTTTCAGTATAATGTTTAAGTAATACACAAATTGTATGATAGATTAATCTCATTGGCATGGATTTGCTTTAAGCCTTGGTGATTTTTTCATTCTGATAGGAGCTCATCAGCTAAAGAAAGGATCAAGGTTTCCTCCTGTAACATTCTCCTCACATAATTGTTTTTGTTTTCCAAAGACTAGTATAATGGCTATTATCAACTGTAGGAGGACTTATGGATTTCTGTCTTAAGTAAAAAGAGCTCAGGTTACTTTAGTTTTCATAGTCTAGGGGCTAGCAAACTTTCTCTTTAAAGGGTCAGATAATAAATTTTTGACTCTGTGGGCCGTGTGTTCTGTAGTAACTACTTAAAACTCTTTCCTGTTACTCAGCTATGCCATTATAGTGCAAAGACAACCATAGATGATAGATATGTCAATGAATAGGTGGGAATGCTTTTCATTAATACTTTATTCACAATAACAGGTACCTGGGGGCACCTGGGGGGCGTAGTCTGTTAAGCATCTGTCTCTTGATCTCAGCTCAGGTCTTGATCTCAGGACTGTGAATTCAAGCCCCTTTGCCTAGGGCTGCACATTGGGTGTGGAGCCCACTTAAAAAAAAAAAAAAAAAAAAAAAAAAAAAGTCTGAGCAAAAATAGGCACCTGGTTGGGTTTGGCCTGGAGGCTGTAGTTAGGCATCTCCCCCCCCCCCCCCCCCCCGTCCTGGACCTAAGTGAGACCTACAGAGACTTGAAAGCTGGTTATAATAAGTAGTTGATAATACAAATTTTTAGCCCTGCTGTGGTACTTTCTCCAGGAGTTTCCCAAAGTTTTTACATTGTCTTTTCATTCATATGTAACAAGAGTAGCAGCTAACTTTTATTAAGCTCTTACGTTGTACTAGTCATTTTTTTTTTTGAGAGAGAGAGCGCACGTGCGTGAGCACCAGGGGAGGGGCAGAGGGAGAATTTTAAGCAGTTTGTCTCCACATCTAGCATGGAGCAGGGCATGGGGCTTTATTTCATGACCCTGAGATCATTACCTGAGTTGAAATCAAGAGTCATACCCCGGGGCACCTGGGTGGCTCAGTGGGTTAAGCCTCTGCCTTCAGCTCAGGTCATGATCTCAGGGTCCTGGGATTGAGCCCCACATCGGGCTCTCTGCTCAGCAGGGAGCCTGCTTCCGCCTCTCTCTCTGCCTGCCTCTCTGCTTACTCGTGATCTCTCTCGTCAAATAAATAAATCTTGAAAAAAAAAAAAAAAAAGTCATACCTCTAACCCACTGAGCCACCCAGGTGCTCCAGATATTTTAATCTCTTTTAGAGTGTTTCCTCATTTATTTTCACAACACTAAGAAGTAGATTGTTTTCTCCATTGTGTAGACACATGGTTAAACATCTATTTGCTAAGGAAGATGCAATTGAGGTGGAAAATGCCTGTCTTTCAAGGACTGTATAGTGAAGCACTTAGGCATTACCTACATCCCAGGAATGTGAAGCAGAGTATTGGAACCTTGAAGAGTACAAAATGGTGCCTTGACAGGCCAGAAGGAGGAAAGAATGTATCTGTTTTGGAAGGAAGGAAGAAAGATTTTATATAAGCAATATAACAACCTAACATAATAGTTAAAAGAATTTGAGATAATTGTGGTTATATATTATGCAGTGAGCCACTTAAATTAGTTGTTTAAATTTTTAAGAAAAAGATTTGCTCTCAGATATAAGACAAATCCCATTCTGACTGGTGTGAGGTGATATCTCATTGTGGTTTTGATTTGTATTTCCCTGATGGCGAGTGACGTGGAGCACTTTTTCATGTGTCTGTTGGCCATCTGGATGTCTTCTTTGCAGAAATGTCTGTTCATGTCCTCTGCCCATTTCTTGATTGGATTGTTTGTTCTTTGGGTGTTGAGTTTGCTAAGTTCCTTATAGATTTTGGATACTAGCCCTTTATCTGATATGTCGTTTGCAAATATCTTCTCCCATTCTGTCAGTTGTCTTTTGGTTTTGTGAACTGTTTCCTTTGCTGTGCAAAAGCTTTTGATCTTGATGAAATCCCAACAGTTCATTTTTGCCCTTGCTTCCCTTGCCTTTGCCGTCAGAATGGCTAAAATGAACAAGTCAGGAAATGACAGATGCTGGAGAGGATGTGGAGAAAGGGGAACCCTCCTCCACTGTTGGTGGGAATGCAAGCTGGTGCAACCACTCTGGAAAACAACATGGAGGTTCCTCAAAATGTTGAAAATAGAACTACCCTATGACCCAGCAATTGCACTACTGGGTATTTACCCTAAAGATACAAACATAGTGATCCGAAGGGGCACGTGTACCCGAATGTTTATAGCAGCAATGTCTACAATAGCCAGACTATGGAAAGAACCTAGATGTCCATCAACAGATGAATGGATAAAGAAGATGTGGTATATATACACAATGGAATACTATGCAGCCATCAAAAGAAATGAAATCTTGCCCTTTGCGACGACGTGGATGGAACTAGAGCGTATCATGCTTAGTGAAATAAGTCAATCGGAGAAAGACAACTATCATATGATCTCCCTGATATGAGGACATGGAGAAGCAACATGGGGGGGTAGGAGATAGGAGAAGAATAAATGAAACAAGATGGGATTGGGAGGGAGACAAACCATAAATGACTCTTAATCTCACAAAACAAACTGGGGGTTGCTGCGGGGAGGTGGGATTGGGGGAGGGGGAGCGGGCTATGGACATTGGGGAGGGGAAGCGAACCATAAGAGACTATGGACTCTGAAAAACAACCTGAGGGTTTTGAAGGGTCAGGGGTGGGAGGTTGGGGCAACCTGAGGGTTTTGCAGGGTCAGGGGTGGGAGGTTGGGGGAACAGGTGGTGGGTAATGGAGAGGGCACATTTTGCATGGAGCACTGGGTGTTGTGCAAAAAGAATGAATACTGTTACGCTGAAAAAATAAATAAAATGAGAAAAAAAAAAAAAAAAAAGACAAATCCCAGATGAGATTTCTACTAGCATTAGCTCCTACCTAGTGCATTATGCGTAAAGCAGCATCAGACCCATCTCTCTTTAGGCCTTGACATGAGATTGGCCTTGATTACCCTTCTCTGTCCACTGGCATAAGTACCATTGGGAGTATGTCCCCCATTTTGTCCACGTCTGTGGTTTTGTGCTTTGTTAAAGTTTAGTGCCTGATCATAAATTATCCCTGCAGGAGAGGGTGGTGGGGAGGGTAGCACATTGGGGAGGGTATGTGCTATGATGAGTGCTGTGAAATGTATAAACCTGGTGAGTCACAGACCTGTACCCCTGGGGATAAAAACACATTATATGTTTATTTAAAAATTTAAAGATTAAAAAAAAAACGCAGCAAAAAAATAAATTATCCCTGGATACCTGTCACTGTTGTCATTTATTTTCCGTGTTTTTGAAATGATAAAGACACTTGGTGCATAGACTAAGAACATGGAGTATACTTTCATAGTAAATGCTAATGGGAAAGGATATATTGAACTATATGCTTTTGTAAATAATTAACATCTAGATGTAGAATTAACAGTCACAACCTGTAATTGTGCCTAAGCATTTCTTCTTTGGGATGGGAGAGCATTCCTCTGATATATAAATATTAGAAAGTCCATTATGATACGTATCTGATGTTTTCTTGACTGCTACATTGAAAAAGTAGTTACTAAACAATTTCCTTATTAGATTACATCAGTTTACTAGAAAGAGAGGGAAGAGAATTCTTCAACATAATTTATGTGAGCAACCATATAATAAATTCTATATTAGTTAAAACTTAGAAGTATCTTTTTCCTTTATTCTCAAGCCTTAAGATCTTGACATATTTTTTATTAAAAAAAAAAAACAAAACAGAGGGGCCCCTGGGTGGCTCAGTGGGTTAAAGCCTCTGCTTTCGGCTCAGGTCATGATCCCGGGTTCCTGGGTTCGAGTCCCGCATCAGGCTCTCTGCTCAGCAGGGAGCCTGCTTCTCCTCCTCTGCCTGCCTCTCTGCCTACTTGTGATCTCTATGATATAAATAAAATCTTAAAAAAGAAAAACCCAGAAAAATCCCTTTTCACAATTTGTCTAATGTGTTGGAAAATGTCATTATTTTCATAACAATGGGCTCTCTCTTCTAGAAGCTGCCTATGGAGAATATACATTCATAGGTTGATAACATTTTAAGAAGGTAGAATCGTGTATTCATAAGTCATTTGATGTTTATCTCGGTGTGAGATTTCAGTTATAAAACTGAGAAGGGCAGCCCTCTTGTTTGCTTTGTCTCTTGTAAGGAGTATCCTATTGTTCTTCTGCAGACTGTGCTAGTCTGATGAAGAAGTGTGTGCAGTGTCGGGCAGTAGTTGAACGAAGAGTGCCTTTCATTATGTGTTGTGGAGGGAAAAGTTCAGAAGATGCTTCTGATGACATCTGTAAGTGTATTTTCTTGAGCTTTTTCTTACTTTGTTTTCTTGTTGGGACTTTCATGAAGATCTCGTCTCATGTGTAGTACACTATTGCCTTGTAAAGCACAGGGTACGTGAGCCGAATCTACAGAGGAACAGGTGGGGTTTGCTCTTGTTACAGGAAACTTGAAATTTTATTTTTCTAGCTTACCTCTGATAGAACTTGAAGCATTTGCCTTTTGACAAACTTCTGTGTAGGATATAAGGAAAATTATTGTATTCTTGCTTAAAGAAAATGTGCTCTTTTTAGGATTAAATTTAGTGTATCTTGGCAGAATAGCATATTACAAATTATTTTTTCAGTTCCACAAGCATTAATGCCTCATTCCTTTGTGTAGCAGGTTTTACCTAGTGCATGTCCGTATTTTATAGAGTAGTATTTATTTGGGACAGAGTAACTGTAGATATCCTGAAGTGTAACTCAGTGAAGAAGCGGAAAAATAAAAAGTAAGTTATTTACTTTTCAATCTTCTTAATACTATAGCTGTATAAAAATATTTTTCATCTCTGCACTGGGTATAATATTGGATGGTATTTTTTATTTTTTGTTCTGTGTACACATGAGGAAGAACATTAGCATAATCACTTTTGCCCAGGACTTTCTGTCTTTATCAGCAGTAGAGTAGAATAAAAATCCCACGGACAAATTAACTAGAGTTAAGAGTAAAAATCTGGAGAGTAGTTAAAATTGAAATAAAAAATTTCCCACCATTTACCAGACTCACTGATCACAGCTTTTCTTTCATGGAGTTCCTCATCTCGAATCAATAGCAAGGAGGGTTGGGCAGGGGGAAGAAGCCTAGGTTTTTGTGTGTTCTTATAAACATCATGTAAGAGACTTTATAATTTTTGCTGCCAAAACTGGCTAAAAAGTGCTGTGCTGTCTATATTCGTCAGTTCGTACAACGCAGGAGCAGAGAAAACAAGCATAAAATGTATTTGTGAGCTTGCCAAAGGAAGCAGGTAGTACCTTGGAAAACCCAGAAATCTGTGTGTAGATTGTTGTCTAGCTGAGTTAAATCTAATTGGAAAATAATATGCAAACCTGTTTCTTTCTGAAAATTATAAATGAAGGAGTATAATATGAATGTCACTACTATATCTCTTGTCCATGAATGAGAAAAATTTTTAAAGAGGACTTTAATAATAGTCTTGTGTTTTTAATAAAGCAGTAATAATTTTAGAAATAAAAAATCATTGCTATGTCAAAACAATCATACATTAAAATATTTTATTTATATTATAGCAAGTGGAAATATTCCAGTGTTACAAAAGGACAAAGATAATACCAATGTCAATGCAGATGTGCAGAAGTTGCAGCAGCAGTTACAGGACATTAAAGAGCAGGTAATAATGATTTTTCTTCTTGGTAAATGATGATTCTAAGAATGGCACTCAATATTTTTCTATAAAACTACTAGTGTCTTATGTAGTAATCATGTTTTATATTAGGGTATCAATTATAGTATTTGAATATTTGCAAAAGGTAATATGATTCAAAGATTTAATCAGGTACTTCCCAAACTAAGAAACGCATGGGTGACCAATAAATGTGAAAAATGCTCAATCAGATTAGTCATCAAGAAATGAAAGTTGGGGTGCCTGGCTGGCTCTCTCAGTAGAGCATGTACTCTTTTTTTTTTTTTTAATTTTTTTAAAAAGATTTTATTTATTTGACAGAGATCTCAAGTAGGCAGAGAGGCAGGCAGAGAGAGAGGAGGGGAAGCAGGCTCCCTGCTGAGCAGAGAGCCCAGTGTGGGGCTCTATCCCAGGACCCTGGGATCATGACCCAAGATGAAGCAGAGGCTTTAACTCACTGAGCCACCCAGGCGCCCCGAGCATGTAGTCTTGATCTTAGGGTCGTGAGTTTGGGCCCTGCTTTGGGCATAGATCTTACATTAAAAAAAAAAAAGAAGAAATGAAAATCAAAACTACATTTAGGTGTCTTTTCTCACCTGACTGACTGCATGGAAGACTCAGTGTTAGAAATTGTCAGTACAAAGTGTTAGAATATGTAGCAGCCGCAACTCACGTACTGCTGTTGGGAATATAAATTAGTAAAAACACTTTGGAAAAGTTTGTCATTATAATCATATAATTAAGCAGGATATTGTTTGGGGACACAAACTTGGAAACAATTGTACAGATGCTGTTTAAAACCAAGGGTGGTGGTTTTCTTGGCTGGGATGGCGGGAAGGGAGCACAAGGGACATTTCTTTATAAAGGGATAGAGAAAGTGCTGATTACATACGTCTGATCAGTTTGTGAACTTTTATCAAACTGTACATTTATGATTTGTGCACATTTCTGTATAGATGTGATACTTAGGTAGAAAGTAGAATACACACACACATATACACATATACATATTCTCTCTTTCTCTCACACACATGCACACCATAAAGAAAAGCAAAGGAAGGAAAAATGCACTATTTAGAATAGTTGGTATCAGTGAGGGGTAGATGGAAAGCATTTGGGAGGATGTATGGAGTAGCTTCAAAAGATAGGGTAGCATTCCATCCTTTAAACTTGTTCTTCATATCTTATACATGCGAACAGAAGTACTCTTTTATCTATTCAGTATTTAATAGCGGCAACAGTAAAATAAAGAAGTTAGTTAAAACTTACTACATATATAATAGGTAAAGTCTTTCTGCCACCTGCCGCAGCCTTATCATTTGACCCAGCAATTAAATCAGATCCAAAGGATTGAGAAGCAGAGGGTGTTATTTCTTTAGTTTGGGTATCACATCAGTGTTGCTGTGCAGTTGTTAATAATCACTTTTGTCTTTTCTACTGAATATAAGAAAGTAACATAGTCACTAACTAGGATAACTAATGACCCTTGTGATAGAGTAATATGGTAGCTACAGTAATTTAGAATGAAGCATACATATATATATATACTAGGAATTTAAACACCCATGTGAAAAGATGAAAACTCTGACTAAGCTAGTTTTTTTTTGAAATCTCACACCTAGTAATGCTTACTGTATAGTGAATTCAAGATAAACATGGATTTACCAGTTCTTACGTAGGAACATAAAAATAGAAATATATTTTGCTCATTCTAATATAAAATAGAACATTTCAGAAATCTGGATTCAGAAATCCAGAAGCTTTTCAGAATCTCATTTCCTTTCCCATGAGACACTTACAGAAAGGTAAAACTGATTTATGAATACATCTTCTGTGAAAAGCATTTCGTCTCCTAATTGTGAATTAAAATTGTTCTTAAAATGAATAATGGCACTTTTTGAGCCCTATTATATATCCTTAAAATTCAGCTCTACCTTTACCCAGGTTTAGCACTCCAAAGAAGTTCCTTCTCCCTTAAATAATCTTCATGACCGTATTATGTCACTAAAATATTTAATTAATTATAGGAAATTCATTTTCTGAGGATTGATGAAATTTCTTGCAGGGACTCCTTCAGGATTACCAAGACAAAGCAGCTGAATAACCCTTTTTAAATTTTAAATCTCCAGTCTTTCTGTTACCCCAATGTAATATCATGTGGTATTAAGCATATATTAATCTCAAATTAATATATGGCTGTGTGCAGATGTATTTACTTTTGGATATAAGAGTTATTAATTAACTGTATATAACTCATGAAAATTTAAGGGAAAAGAACTATTTTAATGGCACTAAAAGACTGGTTTGGCGTTTTAAAATAAAAAAATACAATTTTCTACAACTTTGTTTCTCAAACTTTAAGTTAGATAAATAAGAAAATTTACTTTAGAAGACTGTGGTTAACAATTTAGATTATAATTCCTTCCCCCACCCACCACAATGCTCCCTGGTATTGTCGATGTTGGTTAACTATATTTCATATAGGCTTTAGGTTTATTGATTTAGACATTCTTTTTCAGTTATTTCATTTATGTGTTATTTGGGAAAAGATGTAATTCAGAATGAAGTATTGTGGTATATTAAGGTAAAATATATTTTTATAACTATAAAGTATGAAATATGTTATTGTCAATCAGTATCTTTCCTAGAGTGTTTTCACAGAAGTACTCCTAACATACTTCAAAATTTTTCTGAGTTCCTGAAGTTACATTTATTAATATGTAACTAAGGCTAATTGTTTTTAACTTAAGGGAGTTCTACATTAATAGTAATCCAGGGAAGCATGTTTCAGAGCAAGAGCCCTAGGCTCCAGAACCCCGTTCACACCGTGGAAAGTGTTTAGCCCCACCAAAGCCTCAATTTCTTCGTTTTTAAAGTGGGAGTGATAATAGGGTTGAGATTGTATCATAGTGTGTGGCATGTGTTTTTAGGGACATCTCTTCACTTCTCCCCTTTTCCAGTAGGCCTGATATATTGTCATATTTTCGTATAAGAACAGCATAGTACCCCAGAGTTGGGGAATTAGACTAAATGTGGCTATTTTTGTCCATTTCCTATTGGATTTTGGCATTTGCATTTTTAAAAAGATTTTGTTTATTTATTTGAGAGAGAATGAGAGAACACGAGAAGGGGGAGGGTTAGAGGAAGTAGCAGACTCCCTGCTGAGCAGAGACCCCCCCCGATGTGGGACTCGATCCCAGGACTCCAGGATCATGACCTGAGCCAAAGGTAGTCGCTTCACCAACTGAGCTACCCAGACACCCCATGGCATTTGCATTTTTTATTTTATATATATTTATTTTAGGTAGTGCCTTTGATATAGTCCTGACAGTACAATCAATATTTCTCTTTTATAGGAATGACATTTTAACTGTTTAAGATTTTTAAAATTGGGTGTCTCGGTGGCTCAGTCACTTAAACGTCTGCCTTCAGCTCAAGTCATGATCCCAGGTCCTGAATGCAGTCCCACATTGGGCTCCCTGCTCAGCGGGGCATCTACTGCTCCCTCTGACCCTCCCACCTCTTGTGCTGTCTCTCTTTCACTCTCTCTCTCTGAAATAAATAAATAAAATCTTGGGGAAAAAAATAAAAATTTTTAGATTAAATTTTTATTTTAGAGTAACAAAAGATTGAAACAGCAAAAGAAAATGATGTTACAAAATTATAACCTATTACAGTTTCAAACCATAAAATGTCTCAGCATTTATTACTTTGTTATCTCACATTCCAGACTATGTGCCCTGTGTGTTTGGATCGTCTAAAGAATATGATTTTCCTCTGTGGCCATGGAACGTGCCAGCTCTGTGGAGACCGAATGAGTGAATGTCCTATTTGTCGCAAGGCTATTGAACGAAGGATTCTTTTGTATTAAGAAACTGTGTTTTCTTAGCTGAAGTATTTGGTCATGAGCTCTTAGTAAGCCATTAAGCTAGTTGGAGGTTCTAATGAATTAATTTTTAATATCATAGTTTCTTTCCTAGAGTGTAATTAGACTGTAAATGTGCCAGAACAAAAAACCTCTACAAGACAGTGTTTGAAGTTGTGGATTTTGTTTTTGTTTCTTTTAATTTGAAACATCAAATCCATGTAATTCATAGGTAATTTACTTATCACTTCTAAGGGGAAAATCCTTTAAGGATCTCCTGTTATTTTTGTTTTTATTGCAGTTTTTTTCTTATAGTTTATAAATTTGTAAGACCTCAAGAAATGTAGTTCCTTATGATCAGCTATCCTTCAGTTTATATGATTTTACACAGTGGGTTGACATAGGTACTCAAAACAGTCATGCATTGAATGAACAGGGCAAGTCAAACCATTAGGTCACATGTGTTAAATGACAAAATTAGGATATAAGTTATACATAGTTAATACTGCAGAGAGGATTATCTTTTTAAGATAAAAAGTTATACAAATGATTGATTCTGAATTTTTAGAGTAAATGGAAGCATGGAATGAGAGTAGTGACTTTGCATTTAGCTTAATTTCTAGACTTAAAAGGAACATTGTTTAACTTGAACCAAATTTCAAGATGATTGACGTGGAAAGGAAAAATAAGCAATCATAGTGGGGTACTGAAGTGGGGGAATTGGCCAGAAATGAGTACCTATTAACTGACCATTAACAGTTGCCTTTCATATATGTTAATCTATACACTGTTCTGTTTACCAGCCATTAAAAAAAAAAAAAAAGTCTGTGAAAGGTGTACCTCAGTTTTCCCTGTGGCTACTTATCCAGATTTAATCTGACCAGTGAAACAGTGTTGCCCTCTTTGGGCATCTGAGGTCTCATGTAGCTTTTCTTGTGTACTGAATAGTAGTACCCCAGTGATCTGAGAAGGATAACGCATTGTCCCAAAGCAGCAATCTTTTTCTTGTCCATATCTGTTCATTCTGACAGTGATACTGGTTCTGTTTTCATCATAAGCCCTACTTCCATTTTCTTTCAGTTGCTAAGGCTGGTAAGAAAACACTATCTTTATACCAACAGTGAGGATATTTAAATTGCCAGCAGTATCCAAGACATAGTAAGTAACCTAATAATAAATACTTATTTTAGAAAGCATGACCAGGACATTTACAGAAATATGTCTGATTACCTGTAGTTTCTTTTTTGTTTGTTTGTTTTTTTAAATTCAGACTGATTCTAGAGCAATTGGTCATTTTCCCGCCTTTGAATGAGTAGTCTTACTCTGTCTATAGGACAAATCTACATTTAATAAGTGTTTTGGGGTCATTGCTGCTAGATTATAAAAATATCAGCTGTTTACAGTGATGTCTACTATATACTGTGTACAGGCTTATTCCTAAGGGTGTAGTTATCTGGTATTTTTTTCCTTTCTTTGATTCTGGTTCTTCTTTTCTTCTTCTTCTTCTTTTTTTTGTTTTTTTGTTTTTTTGTTTTGTTTTGCTTTGTTTATTTCTGTTGTTACAACAACTAAATTTAAGAATATTCCTGGCAAGTTAATGGCTTTTGCCTTTGCAAGTCCTGGTGAAAATAGTGGTGAGCTTTGCTGGCTGATTTTGTAGTCTCAGTAATTCCATATCTGTGTTTAGCTGAATAACTTAGGATTTAGAACAATAAAATTTTTATAAATTTTAAATTTGAAAATTTATATGGGTTCTGTTATCAATAAAGGGCCAATGAGGCTATTTTTTAAGCCATATTTTAAAGTTATAGAAAGATAGAACATCTGACATGATGTTCACTTAACGAAATAGACTTTTTTCTTTCTGATTTGAAAATAGCAAAAGTCAGGATTTTTTTTTTTTCCATGCCATAGGCTGCCCGTCTCTTTTCCACTAGATCAGCTGGAGAGGAGGAAACACCTGGCTGAATCGTGCATGGTTTGGCCATCCAGTGAATTCTGTGGTCTAGAGCTCTACTTTACTTAAAATCCTTTTTGTCTTTGGAGCTTGCAGTGCTTAAACTTAGATCCCTAAAAGACAATTTCATTTTCCACACTAGTTTATTTCTTCCACATACATATAAAATGCAATTAACGTAAACTATTACAGAGTCATAAGGTTGCTATATTGTAATGCTGTGTACTTGTGGATTTTCTATATTTGTACCACTTTGAAATTTGTTCAGTGAATAGAAGGTATTTCTCTATTCATGTTTTCAAGTATCTGAAAAATTATTTTAAGTTTATTTTGTGTTTGTGAGCAAGAATAAGATTAAGAACTGAGTTGTTTAAATGACCTTCTTCTAATTCTGTGAAATCGCTACCTCTTATATGTCTCTTAGCAGCACTTTCCCAGTTAGATATGTTTCCTTCTCATCAGCTCATCATCATGTGCCTCAGAAGAGCTTTTACTTTTCCTAGAATCATTAAATAAAACATAGCAGACATTCATTCAAAAACGTATTTATTGGGCCTCAGGGGCTAGATAACACAATGTTGAAAAAATGGTCACCATCTTAGCACACACAGAATCTATCATGCAGCAGTTGTGCATTTGAAGAAATCTAGAGCCAAGAAGGGATCCAAAGGTACTGATAACATTTCTTCCTAATGTTTCAGAAGAGTTGTCATTAAGTAGCATTTGGATTCCTTCTCTGTACCCCTTCCTCCTACTATGTATTCTCCTCTAAGACTATCAGCTTTGTTGCCAGAAACTCACACCCAACTTACCAGATGGTGCTATTCTACTCTTTTTTGTTCACATAATTTAACGTTCTTGCTGCTTATACTATATATGTATTTAATTTTATTGGGAGCAAGAAGGCTTTTCAAGAGAGGCTCATTTTGCATTAGTGTAGGAATAGTATATTAGACAAATGTTTAGTTTAGCTGGCCAAATCATAATTAGACAAGATGTTTGTAATTTTAAAACATTGCAGATTGACCAGCTAGTTATTGAGACATAAGATTAATTGATGTTGAAAATAGTGTTCTTAAATTTGTTATCTTTGATGGCTTCAACCTGTAAGAGCATTTTAGCATATTGAAATGCATGCTGCTTGAGATTTGTCCAATTGGAATTTCAAAGCTTGCTGGGTCATGTTCTTGTTTATTATGAATTTTGGACCCTTTCTGACTAGGAATTAGTTACGCTTATAAACTAAGAGACTTAGTGGTGGGATAGGATAGAGAGACAGTACGGAGTTGAAACAAGTAAGAAAGAAAAGTCAGTGTTTGAATTTAGAGAAAGAAGGTTTAAGAATTCATGTAGATTTCATCAAAGCAGTAGGCAGAAAGAGTAGACTTGATAGAATAATAAAAAAGGTTTTTTTAGCCAGTTTTTAGTGTCATTTAATTGACAGTTGCTTTGTAAGCTATACAGTTTAATACATCTGGCTTTTTAAAAAAAGTCCAAAGGAAAAGCACCTATCCTGTCAGAGTATCTAAAATGATATAGTAATAATTTGTGTAAAAATTGAATTTTTGGAATAGAATTCTTCTTTGCATTTTTTTAATTGTAAAAACACTTAACATGAAATTTACCATCTTCATGATCTTTAAGTGTACAGGTCAGTAGTGTTAAGTATATTCATGATATTAAATGGCTATCCAAAACTTTCTCGTCTTGCAGAACTGAAACTTTATACCCATTAAACAACTCCCTTTTCTCTCCTCCCCCTGAATGGAATAGAATTTTCATTAAATATAAATCAAGAAACAACCTGAATTATCTTAATAGTTTGCTTGCGTTTGCAAGATTTAACGTCATAGTCTACATTAAGTTCCTAAATTTGGGGGATGACAGAATTTCTTCCCTTCCTCCCAACTGTTATAAATCACAATTGGGTTGGGGTTAAATGTCTGTTTATTGGAAGGGTTTGTTACTTCATTTGGAGCCAGGGTGGGGGTGGTGGGACACATTTTCAACATTAAAATTAGTTAGCTTTAAATTTGTAGTGAATGGGGAAGGTAATAGATTTTCACAGACTATGTGTGCCTTGTTGAAAATGTCAGTTGTCTTTAAGTCTCCTTGTAACAGTCTCAAAATACTTTTTTTCTCTCAAAAACGCAACCTAATTTTATTTGCTTGAATATTATGATAGGAATGCTTACTGATATTACTTGATAATCATGATAGCCTTGGAACTTATATATATATATATATATATATATAAAACTATAGCAGTATTAGTAATCACAGTTGTACTTCTTTAAAACATTAAATTTGAGGAAGAACTATTTAATACTGTCTCACGCGTACATTGTTTTGCCGTAGTGAGGGGGAAAATTCTTTAGATTGAGACTTAGTTTACTGATAAATGGTGTTAGTAGAGGATGAAACTAAAGTATGAGAATATGAACGAGTTAGTGGAGCTGATGAGTTAAAATTGTAAGTTGCTACATTGGTATTTTCTACCTCCTTTTCTGTCAGAGTATTTTCCAGCTTTTATTCTTTTTTGTGACTAAGGAAGAGATGGGAACCCGAGATTCAAATGGAAATTTTTATGTTGTTGAGGATTTAAGCAGTAGGTACAGGAAGGGTGATTTGCCACATCAATTTGGTGCATGAATCCATAATGAGAGGTGATGATGGACATGTACGAAGTGTGTAAGAAAGATAATATTGCTGAATGTTTTGCTTTTCCTGTACAGTCCACATGACTTTGTTTCATAAATGTGACTTCTTTCCTCCAAAATGCAAAATGGTCTTGTAATTTTCTATAAAATAAACAAATAGACCATTTTGTCTGAAATCTATAAACTTCAGGAAGCTATTGAAAGTTCTGACTCAGGGCTTTGTAACAGTTAAGCAGTTGTTAATTATGTTTTGGAAAATCCAGCTACATAATTCTTTAGTGCCTTGAAAGAATTATTAACTTGGCAACACTACAGAAACTCCCTACGAGGCTGTCTTTAGTGTGGGGTACCATCACACACGTGTTTATAAGGTGTATTGCTCAGCTTGTGTGATAGCAATACTGCATTGTGTACTGGGTTTGGGTAATTCTTTAAAGGAAGTTTTCTAGACTTGCACTTGATATTTGCTTTTTAAAAAACGGATTACTTATGGCCATGACACTGTTACCAGAAAAGTAATTCTGTAAGTCATTATGCAAAGTCATGTATAAGTAGCATCTGGGAAGAAGAGCTAGGGTTCATACAGTTGGCTGTTTTAATATGAAAGGAGGGTCTGTTTGGTAAACACAGATTGTCTTCCCCTCATGAAAAAAAGACCTTTTTTGTTCAAGTGATTTGGTTTAAAGGAAAATTTTTTAAGGAAATCATGGATTGCATGTTCTTAATGGTAGTCTTACCCTGAATCCACAAAATTGGTTTTCCGTACATTTCAGTATGCTTGTCATTCTAAATACAGTATATTCAGTGTGATAGAAAGTTTAATTGACACATAGCAGTGTTTGCTTTGTATTTTTTCCAGTGTTTTTAGCTTCCACTTGATTAAAGTCTTGCCTGTGAATATAGTTTCTGTACGGCAAATGATTCTTGCTTACTAGCTTTTGTTAAAAAACACTTAGCAAGAGCTAAGCTTTTAAAAATAAATGCAAACATTTACTATTAATAAAACTTAAAATTGTAATATAATGCTTTTCTCTGATCTTTTGAAAGTATTCCTTATATGAATTTTCATTTTTAAGGCGTTTGAAAACATATCTCAATATATCAGTTCTATTATTGGAAAGGAAATTATGTCTTTGAGAAACAAGTTACATACATCTCTACTCAATATAGGACTTAGATGCCTACATCTAGAAGGCTATCATTACACTTGTTTACATTTAAGGTACCTCTCTCTAAAGGGCCAAAGAAGTTTTTCATATTTTAACGCCTCACACTCTTTCAGGATATTGTGAAAGTAGTCTGAGTAGGATAAATTTGATAGAAAATCAGTCAACCAGTCAGGAAAACTCAACTTTTTTCTACAAAGGTTTATTCCTCTTCATAATTCAGGTGTAGATTTCATTTTCAGAACGTATACATTTTAAAGCAGTGATTTATTTGGCTTTTTAAGAAGTGTTTTGTGACTAAATCAGTAATTGAATGGTTTGAAGTCATTTTATTTCTCACGTTAATAGAAGCAGTTGTCATTATTGAGAGGTTGTCTGGTTCTAGTTCAAAAGATTCAGCATGTTTATCTGGAATGTTTAAGAGGAAAACCATCCGAAACAAAAATCTTTTAATTGTTTATTTGAAAAAAATGTGTATTCCAACTTCAAAATTGTGAATTTATTTTTGGATAACCTCTAACTGTATTTCTGTTGTTGTATAATTAGATATTTCATGGCAATATTTTCTATTGGAACTGTATAGGTTTTTAAAATAAAGACATTTTAGAAAATCTGATTTATATTTTTTATCATTGACAGTTACTCATCCTTCACAGAAATTCAAATTATTCGTTAGTCTTACAGTGTAGCATTTCCTAAACTTAATGACAGTGAGAACTTTTAAGTGGTACATTACAGAGTAGTGATAGTTTATAAGGTAGAATGAAGTCATGGATTAAAGTAGAGCACCAAAAATTATTTCAGGTATTTGCTGAAGAATGATCATTTGACAAATAATTTTTTTTCCCTCAAAAGTAGTTGAGGGCACCTGGGTGGCTCAGTGGGTTAAGCCTCTGCCTTCAGCTTGGGTCATGCTCTCAGGGTCCTGGGATTGAGCCCCACATTGGGCTCTCTGCTCAGCAGCAGCCTGCTTCCTCCCTTCCCCCTGCCTCTCTGCCTACTTGTGATCTCTCTCTCTCTGTCAAATAAAATCTTAAAAAATAAAAAAGTAGTTGATAAACTCATTTTGTTAAACACAGAAAAAAAAAACAAGCATAATAAGCATTATATGAAAGGATAAGACAAGATCTGGAACAGAGCCCATTGATCACTGAGTTGATGACCTAGCAATGAGACTGTTAAGTAATACTGCCTTTGCAGTAATGCTCTAATCAAATGTAATGTGTTCATGCTTTAGATTCCTCTTCATATTAAGTCCTTGCATTCTCAAATATGGCAGCTTTCTGAAAGGCTGATTTTCAAGTCAAATATTCTTTACTTTTCACATACTTAAGAATATTACCTTCCCTTCTTGTCTCTCTTCTTCCTTTTCTATAGAACACCAGTTATTATCTTGAGTGGAACATTGACATACACATTGGAAAAGGCTTTTACAGGTGATACCACCACCAATTTAATAGGGAAATAGGAAAGCAACAAAATCAGAGAGCCCTGATCATGGCCAGACCATTCTGAAGAAAGACTGAGGTTCAAAAAGATGGTATGCTCTCAGCATGTAGGTATAGGACAAGAGTATTGTAGGGGTTTCCTATTGCCACTATAAAAGTTGCCATGAATATAGTAGCTTAAAACAATAGAAACTTAGGATATAGTTCTGGAGGCCAGAAATCTGGCAGGAAGCTAGTCAGAAAATCCCAAAGTTCTTGGAGCTTAACCAACACACTTCCAAATAACATGGTCAAAGAAGTCTTGAGAAATTATAAAAATGTTTTGAAAATACAACTTGTTAAAATTTGTGGAATACAGTGAGAGCTCTTAGAAGGCAATTTATAACATTGAATACATACATTAGGAAAAGAGGTACAAAATGGTTAATCTAAGCTTCATCTTTAGGAAACTAGAAAAAGATAAATCCAAAGTAACCAGAAGAAAAGTAAAACAGCAAAACCCAGTGAAATTGAAAATAGGAAATGAACAGAGAAAAATCAAGGGAACAAAAAAGCTCATTCTTTGAAAAGATCAGTAAAATTGATAGCCTCTAGCCAGGTTATCTAAAACAAAAACAAAACCTCAAATTATTGAAATTAGGAATGCAAGATGTGCCATCACTACAGATCCCATGAACAGTAAAAGGAGAGTAAACAACTCTTTGCCCACAAATTTGAGAACCTAGATGAAATTGACCAATTCCGGGTGCCTGGTGGCTCAGTTGTTAGGCATCTGCCTAAGGCTCAGGTCATGATCTCAGGATCCTGGGATTGAGTCCAGCATTGGGCTCCCTGCTTGGCGGGGAGTCTGCTTCTCCCTTTCCCATTCCCCCTGCTTGTGTTCCCTCTCTCGTTTTCTCTCTCTCTCTTTCTGTCAAATAAAAATCTTAAAAAAAAAAAAAAAATAGAAATTGACCAATTCCTTAAAAGACAAAATATATCAAAACACACACAGGGAGAAATACTCCAAATATACCTGTATCTATTAAAGAAATTGAATCCATAATTAATAGCCGTTCAAAACAAAAACCAGCAGGCCCAGATGGGCTCACTGGTGAATTTTACTAAACATTTAAGAGAGAAATTACAACAACTCTCTACAATCTCTTCCAGAATATAAAAGCCAACATTATCGTAATTACCAAACCAGAAAAAGACATAACAAGAAAGGAAAACTATAAGCCAATATTTCTCACAAACATAGATTTAAAATTTTGCAACAAAATGTTAGCAAATTGAATCTAGTAATATATAAAAAGAATTATACACACTACGAAATGGGATTTATTCCAGGTATACTAGTTTGGTTCAACATTCAAAAATTAATGTAATCCATAACATCGATACGCTAAAAAAAATCATGACCATATTAGTAGAATGAGAAAAAGCGTTGGGTAAAATCCCCATTTATTATATAAGGAAAACTTATTCATGATGGAAATTCTCAAAATAGGAAAAGAAACTCAATTTGATAAAGAACTATAAAAATCTTACAGCTAACATCACACTTAATAGTGAGAAACTAGATGCATTTCCCCTAAAAGTTGGAAATGAGGCAAGGAAATCCACTCTTACCACTCCTAGTCAGCATTGTACTAAAGTCCTGGCTAATGCAATAAGACAAGAAAAGGAAATAAAAGATATACTACGGATTGAAAAGGAAAAAACAAAACTGTATTGGCAGATATGATTGTTTATATAGAAATTTCCAAAGAATTGACAAGGAAACTTGTGGAACTAATAAGTGAGTGTCAACAGCCATAAAATAACTTGCTTGAATTTTTATTGAATCTAAGATCAGTTGGGAAGAACTGACAACAATATTGAGTCTTCATGAACATGGAATATCTCTCCATTTATTTAGATTTTTTCTCATGAGAGTTTTGTAGTTTTCCTCATACAGTTCTTGTACATATTTTTTATATTTATACCTAAAGATTTCAGAGGTTTTGGTACTAATGTAAATGATACTTTTTTAAAGTTATTTTTATTAACATATAATGTATTATTTGCCCTAGGGGTACAGGTCTGAGAATCGTCAGGCTACACACTTCACAGCGCTCACCATATCACATACCCACCCCAATGTACATAACCCAACCCCCCTCCCCAACTCCCCTCCCTCGGGCAACCCTCAGTCTGTTTTGTAAGATTAAGAGTCTCTTATGGGGGGGAGGGGGGCAAGATGGTGGGGAAGTAGGAGGAGGTGCCGTTTTAACCTGTACCCTAAATTGAGCTGATTACCTACCAAAGAACTTTGATCAACCATGAAATCAGCCTGAGATTAGAATTATACATTTCTGGATCTCTATGGGGGCAGAAGACACCAGTGGGCAGGTAAAACAGAGTTGGAACATCGGACTGATATCGGAAGATAAAAGGGGGAGGGAGCCATCAGAAGCAACCCATTGGAAAGTAATACCCCAATACGAGAGTGCCCTGCTATTGGGGACCAGCATTAACTTGGGATCTGGTTGAAAGCACTCAAAAAGAGCAAAGGGTCATGGGGGGAAATTGTGGGAATCGGGGCAGTTAGGGACAGGGGCTTAAATCCCCAGACCCAGGACAGCCACCCCTGGCGCTGAGCCAGAGAGAATGCGGTGAAGAAGCCAGGTCTTGGTCCCCGAGCTGCCAGTGCACCTGAGTAACTGGGTGGCGGCTCCCGTGAGGGACAGCAGAAACACAGCCTTTTGCACTCTCCACGTGCATGCTGCACTACCAGAATCTGAGTCACGCCCCACAACCTCCCTTGAGAGAGGTGCGTGCAGGCGCCAGCCAGCGCACTCTTGGGCCCAGAGAGTCTGAGCACTCCCAGCCCCCGCCAGTGGGAAAATCTCAGTGCGCTATCTCTGCTTGGGACCTCTCTGGCGGTCTGGAGCTGCCCAGACAGCCACGACTATCTTGGTTTGGGGTACAAACGGGAGTTCCTGTGACCCCAGAGACCATGACTGGGAACATGCTCTGCCAGTGGCTGAGGGGGATTTTATGCTCTGGAGCACCCAGAGGGGAACAGACTGAGGTTTCTAAGGGGAAGGTCTGTGGGCAGTTTGCTTTCCTCTAAACCTACAAAAACCATCAAAAGCTGCTAAAGCGAGAGAAAACAAACGAACAAACAAAACCTCCAGAGAACAAAAGCCTGAAAAACCGGTTTCCTCAGAGCCCACCCTCTTGATGGGGGCAGGAGGACTTAACTCAGGGAACACTGCCTGAAAAACCACGTGGCAGGCCCCTCCCCCAGAAAGCCAACAACAAAACAAAACAAACAAAAACAAAAAACGAGAACAACTACCACTACTTCATAGATACAACTTTTATTTTTAACTCGTTCCCACTATTCATTTTTTTTGTAGATAATTTTTTAACCTATTTACCATCACAGTGAGATGTCCAGTACATCAAATTCCATAATAACCTTTTAACCTGAGCTTTTTGATACATATACCTGTGCTTTTCTTTTGCTTTTCTATTTTTTAATTTTTTAAAATTTTAGATTATTCTTTTTTAAAATTTTTTTAATATTCATATAGAGTTAAACTTCAAGGTAATCCCCTTTCCCCAATCAATGCTACCCCTATAGGTAAACCAGTTTTTAATCCCCCCTTATCTTAGGAAAGTTGAGTCCTTTAACAAAGTTATCAAGTTACATCCAGGAAGAATCAAAATAACCTTCCTCACCCACACTGAGAATTTATAACCACTCTCCCATCTTTTTCTTCCACTAGTATTTCTGTGTATTTGTTTTTGTCCTGGTAGTATATAAATCTTATACTTGGGGTTCTTTTTTATTTATTTTTTTTATTTTTATTTGTTTATTTACAGCATAACAGTGTTCATTGTTTTGGCATCACACCCAGTGCTCCATGCAGTACGTGCCCTCCCTATTACCCACCACCTGGTTCCTCAACCTCCCACCCCCCCCACCCCCCTGCCGCCCCTTCATAACCCTCTGGTTGTTTTTCAGAGTCCATAGTCTCTCATGGTTCATCTCCCCTTCCAGTTTCCCTCAACTCCCTCTCCTCTCCATCTCCCCATGTCCTCCATGTTATTTGTTATGCTCCACAAATAAGTGAGACCATATGATACTTGACTCTCTCTGCTTGACTTATTTCGCTCAGCATAATTTCTTCCAGTCCCGTCCATGTTGCTACAAAAGTTGGATATTCGTCCTTTCTGATGGAGGCATAATACTCCATTGTGTATATGGACCACATCTTCCTTATCCATTCATCCGTTGAAGGGCATCTTGGTTCTTTCCACAGTTTGGCGACCGTAGCCATTGCTGCAATAAACATTGGGGTACAAATGGCCCTTCTTTTCACTACATCTGTATCTTTGGGGTAAATACCCAGCAGTGCAATTGCAGGGTCATAGGGAAGCTCTATTTTTAATTTCTTGAGGAATCTCCACACTGTTCTCCAAAGTGGCTGCACTAACTTGCATTCCCACCAACAGTGTAAGAGGGTTTTGGGGTTCTTTTTGACGAGGTTCTTTTTTTTGTTTTGTTTTGGTTTTATGTATTTATTTTTTTTTCTCTTGTCATCTACTTTTATCAGTCTTTTTGTTTGTCTGTTTTTGTTTGTATACTTCATAAATCTTACCTTGGGGCCCATTTGGGCTGAGCCTTCTCTTTTATTTTATCTTCCCCCCCCCCCTCTTTTTTTCTTTCTTTTGGGTGGGGACTCTTGATTGCTCAGAAGCGTTCCAGGGTGCACCTTGCCTGCACCATGGTCGATACATTCAGCTACATCCATTCAGCCATCTCTCACCAAAATGACTAGGAGGAGGAATGCCCAACAGATGAAAAACTCAGAGGCTGGGCCTTCTGCAACAGAGCTAATGGCTATGGACATAGACAATATGTCGGAAAGGGAATTCAGGCTAACAATTATCCAGGCAATAGCTAGGTTGGAGAAAGCCATGGATGACAAAATGGAATTGATTAGGGCAGAAGTGAAAGCCACCAGGGATGATGTTCACAATGTTCTCAATGAGTTCCAATCTAATCTAAATTCTCTAAAAGCTAGGGTAACTGAGACAAAAGATAGAACTGGTTATCTGGAGGACAAACAGAGAAAAAGGCTCAGGAGGAAGCCTGGAACAAACAGTTTAGAAGCCACGAAAACAGAATTAGGGAAATAAATGACGCCATGAAACGTTCCAACGTCAAAATTATTGGAATCCCTGAAGGAGAGGAGAAAGAAAGAAGTCTAGAAGATATAGTGGAACAAATTCTCCATGAAAACTTTACCAATCTCACAAATGGAACCAGCATTCGTGTACTAGAGGCAGAACGGTCTCCCCCCAAGATTATAGAATCTAGAAAGACCTCAAGACACCTGATAGTGAGAATGATGAATCGTAATTGTAGACAGGAGCTATTGAAAGCAGCTAGGACAGAGAAATACCTTACATACAGAGGAAAGCCCATCAGAATAATGTCAGACCTGTCCACAGAAACCTGGCAAGCCAGAAAGAGCTGGGAAGACATATTCAGGGCACTAAATGAGAAGAACATGCAGCCAAGAATACTTTATCCAGCAAGACTGACACTCAAAATGGATGGAGAGATAAAGAGCGTCCAAGACCAGGTTAGAAGAAGGTTTAAAAGAGTATGCGACCACCAAGCCAATACTGCAGGAAATATTAAGGGGGGTTCTATAAAAGAGGAAAAATCCTAAGAATATCACTGAACAGAAATATATGGAGACAATCTATAGAAACAAAGACTTCACAGGTAACACGATGTCAATAAAAACGTATCTCTCAATAATCACTCTCAATGTGAATGGCCTAAATGCGCCCATAAAACGACTCAGGGTTGCAGATTGGATAAAATGACAGGACCCATCCATATGTTGTCTACAAGAGACCCATTTCGAACCTAAGAAAACTGTTAATCAAGATAAAGAGTCATATTAATATGAATACATTAATAGTAGGAGATCTTTACACACCACTCTCAGTAATAGACGGATCATCCAAGCAGAAAATCAATAAAGAAACAAGAGCATTGAATGACACATTGGACTGGATGGACCTCATAGATATATACAGAACATTCCACCCTAAACAACAGAATACTCATTCTTCTCAAATGCACATGGAACCTTCTCCAGAATAGACCACATACTGGGTCACAAATCAGGACTCAGCCGATACCAAAAGTTTGAGATTATTCCCTGCAAATTCTCAGATCACAATGCTTTGAAACTGGAGCTTAATCACAAGGAAAAATTTGGAAGGAACTCAAACACCTGGAAGCTAAAGACCACCTTGCTTAAGAGTGCTTGGATCAACCAGGAGATCAAAGAAGCACTTACATAATTCATGGAAACCAATGAGAATGAAGACACTTTGGTCCAAAACCTATGGGATACAGCAAAGGCAGTCCTAAGGGGGAAATACATAGCCATCCAAGCCTCCCTCAAAAAAATTGAAAAATCTAGAATGCACCAGCTGTCTCTACACCTTAAAGAACTGGAGAATCAACAACAAATTAAGCCAACTCCACACACAAGAAGGGAAATAATCAAGATTAGAGCAGAGATCAATGAGATAGAAACTAGAGATACAGTAGAATGCGTCAATGAAACTAGAAGCTGGTTTTTTTGAAAGAATCAATAAGATCGATAAACCGTTGGCCAAACTAATCCAAAAGAAAAGAGAGAAAGCTCAAATTAATAAAATTATGAATGAAAAGGGAGATATCACAACTAACACCAAGGAAATAGAAACAGTCATCAGAAGTTATTATCAACAGTTATATGCCAATAAGTTAAGCAACCTAGATGAAATGGATGCATTCCTGGAAAACTATAAACTTCCAAAATTGAACCAGGAAGAAATTGACAACCTGAATAGACTGATATCTAGTAATGAAGCAGTGATCAAAAACCTCCCAAAAAACAAGAGCCCAGGACCTGATGGATTCCCTGGGGAATTCTACCAAACTTTCAAAGAAGAAATAACACCTATTCTCCTGAAGCTGTTTCCAAAAATTGAAGCAGAAGGAACACTTTCACACTCTTTTTATGAAGCCAGCATTACCCTGATCCCCAAACCAGGCAAAGACCCCACCAAAAAGGAGAATTTCAGACTAATATCACTGAAGAATATGGATGCTAAGATTCTCAACAAGATCCTTGCAAATAGGATCCAACAGCACATTAAAAAGATTATCCACCATGACGAGGTGGGATTCAATCCTGGGTTGCAAGAATGGTTCAACATTTGCAAATCAATCAATGTGATAGAACAAATCAATAAAAGAAGAGAGAAGAACCACATGGTCCTCTCAGTTGATGCAGAAAAAGCATTTGACAAAATCCACATCCATTCCTGATTAAAATGCTTCAAAGTATAGGAACAGAGGGAACATTCCTGAACTTCATAAAATCTATCTATGAAAAACCCACAGCAAATATCCTCAATGGGAAAAAGCTCACAGTCTTCCCGTTGAGATCAGGAGCATGACAAGGATGCCCACTCTCACCACTCTTGTTCAACATAGTATTAGAAGTCCTAGCAACAGCAATCAGACAACAAAGAGAAATAAAAGGTATCCAAATTGGCAAGGAAGAAGTCAAACTCTCTTTCTTTGCAGATGACATGATACTTTATATGGAAAACCCAAAAGACTCCACCCCCAAACCACTAGAACTCATACAGCAATTCAGTAATGTGTCAGGATACAAAGTCAATGTACAGAAATCAGGTGCTTTCTTATACACTAATGAAAACACACAAAGGGAAATTAGAGAATTAATTCCATTTACTATAGCACCAAGAACCATAAGATACCTGGGAATAAACCTAACCAAAGAGATAAAGGATCTGTGCTCAAGGAACTGCAGAACACTCCTGAAAGAAATCAAAGAAGACACAAAAGATGGAAGATCATTCCATGCTCTTGGTTGGAAGAATAAACATTGTTAAAATGTCTATACTGCCTAGAGCAATCTATATTTTTGATGCCATTCCAATCAAAATTCCGCTGATATTTTTCAAAGAGCTAGAGCAAATAATCCTAAAATTTATATGGAATCAGAAGAGACCCCAAATTGCTAAGGAAATGTTGAAAAAGAAAACAAAACTGGCGGCATCACGTTACCTGATTTCAAGCTTTACTACAAAGCTGTGATCACCAAGACAGCATGGTACTGGCATAAAAACAGACACATAGACCAGTGGAACAGAGTAGAGAGCCCAGATATGGGCCCTTAACTCTATGGTCAAATAATCTTCAACAAAGCAGGAAACAATATAGAGTGGAAAAAAGACAGTCTCTTCAATAAATGGTGCTGGGAAAATTGGACAGCTATATGTAGAAGAATGAAACTCGACCATTCTTTTACACCATACATGAAGATTAACTTGAAATGGATAAAAGACCTCAACGTGAGACAGGAATCCATCAGAATCCTAGAGGAGAACATAGGCAGTAAACTCTTCGATATCAGCCACAGCAACTTCTTTCAAGATATGTCTCCAAAGGCAAAGGAAACAAAGGCGAAAATGAACTTTTGGGACTTCATCAAGATCAAAAGCTTCTGCACAGCAAAGGAAACACTCAACAAAACAAAGAGGCAACCCACGGAATGGGAGAAGATATTTGCAAATGACAGTACAGACAAAAGGTTGATATCCAGGATCTATAAAGAACTTCTCAAACTCAACACACACAAAACAGATAATCATGTCCAAAAATGGGCAGAAGACATGAACAGACACTTCTCCAATGAAGACATACAAATGGCTATCCAACACATGAAAAAATATTCATCATCACTAGCCATCAGGGAGATTCAAATTAAAACCACATTGAGATACCACCTTACGCCAGTTAGAATGGCCAAAATTAGCAAGACAGGAAACAACGTATGTTCGAGAGGATGTGGAGAAAGGGGAACCCTCTTACACTGTTGGTGGGAATGCAAGTTGGTGCGGCCAATTTGGAGACCAGTGTGGAATTCCTTAAGAAATTAAAAATAGAGCTTCCCTATGACCCTGCAATTGCACTACTGGGTATTTACCCCAAAGATACAGATGTAGTGAAAAGGAGGGCCATCTGTACCCCCAATGTTCATAGCAGCAATGGCCATGGTCACCAAACTGTGGAAAGAACCAAGATGGCCTTCAACGGACGAATGGATAGGAAAGATGTGGTCCATATACACTATGGAGTATTATGCCTCCATCAGAAAGGATGAATACCCAACTTTTATATCAACATGGACGGGACTGGAAGAGATTATGCTGAGTGAAATAAGTCAAGCAGAGAGAGTCAATTATCATATGGTTTCACTTATTTGTGGAGCATAAGAAATAACACGGAGGACATTGGGAGATGGAAAGGAAAGGGAGTTGAGGGAAATTGGAGGGGGAGATGAACCATGAGAGACTATGGACTTGAAAAACAACCTGAGGGTTTTGAAGGGGCGGGGGGTGGGAGGTTGGGGGATCCTGGGATTATGGAAGGCACATATTGCATGGAGCACTGGGTGTGGTGCATAAACAATGAATTCTGTTACAACAACAAAAGAGTCTCTTATGATTTGTCTCCCTCCCGATCCCATCTTGTTTTCTTTTTTCCTTTCCTACTCCCCATGACCCCCACCCTGCCTCTCAAATTCCTCATATCAGAGATCATATAATTGTCTTTCTCTGATTGACTTATTTTGCTCAGCATAATATCCTCTAGTTCCATCCATGTCTTTGCAAATGGCAAGATTTCAGGGGTTTTTTGGTGGCTGAATAGTATTCCATTGCATATATATCTTCTTTATCCATTCATCTGTTGATGGACATCTAGGTTCTTTCCATAGTTTGGCTATTGTGGACATTGCTGCTATAAACATTTGGGTGCATGTGCCCCTTCAGGTCCCTACATTTGTATCTTTAGGATAAATGCCCAGTAGTGCAATTGCTGGGTCATAGGGTAGCTCTATTTTTAACTTTCTGAGGAATCTCCATTCTGTTTTCCAGAATGGCTGCCCCAGCTTGCATTCCCACCAACAGTGGAGGAGGGTTCCCCTTTCTCCACATCCTCTCTGACATCTGTTGTTTCCTGAGTTGTTAATTTCAGCCATTCTGATTGGTGTGAGATGGTATCTTATTGTGGTTTTGATTTGTATTTCCCTGATGCTGAGTGATGTTGAGCACTTTTTCATGTGTTTGTTGGCCATTTGGATGTCTTCTCTGCAGAAGTGTCTGTTCATGTCTTCTGCCCATTTCTTGATTGGGTTATTTGTTCTTTGGGTGTTGAGTTTGATAAGTTCTTTATAGATTTTGGATACTAGCCCTTTATCTCATATGTCAGTTGTGAATATCATCTCCCATTTTGTCAGTTGTCTTTTGGTTTTGTTGACTATTTCCTTTGCTGTGCGAAAGCTTTTGATCTTGATGAAGTCCCAATATTCATTTTTGCCCTTGTTTCCCTTGCCTTTAGGGATATTTCTAGGAAGAAGTTGCTGTGGCTGAGGTCGAAGAGGTTGCTGTCTGTGTTCTCCTCAAGGATTTTGATGGATTCCTATCTCACATTGAGGTCTTTCATCCATTTTGAGTCTATTTTTGTGTCTGATGTAAGGAAATGGTCCAGTTTCATTCTCTGCATGTGGCTGTCCAAGTTTCCCAATACCATTTGTTGAAGAGACTTTTTTCCATTGGACATTCTTTCCTGCTTTATCGAAAATTAGTTGACCATAGAGTTGAGGGTCTATTTCTGGGCTGTTTATTCTGTTCCATTGATCTGTGCTTTTGTGCCAGTACCATACTGTCTTGATGATTACAGCTTTGTAATAGAGCTTGAAGTCTGGAATTATGATGCCACCAACTTTGGCTTTCTTTTTCAACATTCCTCTGGCTATTTGGGGTCTTCTCTGCTACCATATAAATTTTAGGATTATTTGTTCCATTTCTTTGAAAAAAAATGGATGGTATTTTGATAGGGATTGCATTCAGTGTGTAGATCACTTTAGGTAGTATAGACATTTTCACAATATTTGTGTTGGTTTGGCGGCTCCGAGAATACAGGAGGAAACAATAAAATGGCCACTGGGCCGCCATCTTCCAGGCTGCCCTCTTCCTTTACCCATGACTCTCCCGCCAGAAGGACATATGCTGAGGACACCTCACCATAAGTAAACCAATACCTATGCAGGAAACAGGAACATCAGGACTCCCCCTACCCTTCAACAACCAAATATCTTACCATATATAGTTGTGAACCCATGCCCTGAATACCTTATCTTATATGGCTGTGAACCTATGCCCTGTCTTAACCCAAATAAAAGACCCACTCGACCCCCTCCCAGGCACAACTTCCCCGACTCTCCTCTCCTGAGTGGCAGAACTTCACCCCAGAGCACCTTTAATAAAACTTGCCTTGTGCCTATCTCTCCTGTAAAACCTTACAATTTGTTCTTCCAATCCATGAACATGGAATGTTTTTCCATTTCTTTGTGTCTTCCTCAATTTCTTTCATGAGTACTTTATAGTTTTCTGAGTACAGATTCTTCGCCTCTTTGGTTAGGTTTATTCCTAGCTATCTTACAGTTTTGGGTGCAGTTGTAAATGAGATCAACTCCTTAATTTCTCTTTCTTCTGTCTTGCTGTTGGTGTATAGAAATGCAACTGATTTCTGTGCATTGATTTTATATCCTGACACTTTACTGAATTCCTGTATGAGTTCTAGTTTTTTTGGAGTGGAAACTTCGGGCTTTCCTCAGAAAGTATCATATCATCTGCAAAGAGTGAGAGTTTGACTTCTTCTTTGCCAATTCGGATGCCTTTTATTTCTTTAGTTGTCTGACTGCTGAGGCTAGGACTTCTAGTACTATGTTGAATAGCAGTTGTGATAGTGGACATCCCTGCCATGTTCCTGACCTTAGGGGGAAAGCTCTCTGTTTTTCCCCATTGAGAATGGTATTTGCTGTGGGTTTTTCACAGATGGCTTTTATGGTATTGAGGTATGTACCCTCTATCCCTACACTGTGAAGATTTTTGATCAAGAAAGGATGCTATAATAACAAATAACATGGAGGACATGGGGAGATGGAGAGGAGAGGGAGTTGAGGGAAACTGGAAGGGGAGATGAACCATGAGAGACTATGGACTCTGAAAAACAACCAGAGGGTTATGAAGGGGCGGCAGGGGGGTGGGGGGGGTGGGAGGTTGAGGAACCAGGTGGTGGGTAATAGGGAGGGCACGTACTGCATGGAGCACTGGGTGTGATGCCAAAACAATGAACACTGTTATGCTGTAAATAAATAAAAAAAAAAAAAAAGAAAGAAAGGATGCTATACTTTGCCAAATGCTTTTTCAGCATCTGTTGATAGTATCATATGTTTCTTGTTCTTTCTTTTATTAATGTATTGTATCACATTGATTGATTTGTGGATGTTGAACCAAACTTGCAGCCCAGGAATAAATCCTACTTGGTTGTGGTGAAAACTCCTTTTCATGTACTGTTGAATCCTATTGGTTAGTATTTTGGTGAGAATTTTTGCATCTGTGTTCATCAAAGATACTGGTCTGTAATTCTCCTTTTTGTGGGGGTCTTTGTCTGGTTTGGGGATCAAAGTAATCCTGGTCTCATAAAATGGGTTTGGAAGTTTCCCTTCCATTTCTATTTTTTTGAAAAGTTTCAGGAGAATAGGTTTTAATTTTTCTTTAAATGTTTGGTAGAATTCCCTTGGGAAGCCATCTGGCCCTGGGTTCTTGTTTGTTGGGAGATTTTTGATGACTCCTTCAATCTCCTTCCCGGTTATGGGTCTGTTCAGATTTTCTCTTTCTTTCTGGTTCAGTTTTGTTAGTTTATACGTTTTTAGGAATGCATCCATTTTTTCCAGATTGTCAAATTTGCTGGCGAATAGTTGCTCATAATATGTTCTCATGATTGTTTGTATTTCTTTAGTGTTGATTGTGATCTCTCCTCTTTCATTCATGATTTTATTTATTTGGGTCCTTTCTCTTTTCTTTTGGAGAAGTCTGGCCAGGAGTTTATCAATCTTATTAATTCTTTCAAAGAACAAGCTCCTAGTTTTGTTGATCTGTTGTACTGTTCTTTTGGTTTCTATTTCATTGATTTCTGCTCTGATCTTTATTATTTCTCCTCTTCTGCTGTGTTTAGGCTTTCTTTGCCCTTCTTTCTCCAGCTCCCTTAGGTGTAGGGTTAGGTTGTGTACTTGAGAACTTTCTTGTTTCTTGAGAAAGTCTTGTATCACTATATACTTTCCTTTCAGGACAGCCTTTGCTGTGTCCCATGGATTTTGAACAGTTGTGTTTTCATTTTCATTTGTTTCCATGAACTTTTTCATTTCTTCTTTAATTTCCTAGTTGACCCATTCATTCTTTAGTAGGATGCTCTTTATCTTCCATGTATTTGAGTTCTTTCCAACATTCCTCTTGTGATTGAGTTCTAGCTTCAGAGCATTGTGGTCTGAAAATATGCAAGGAATGATTCCAGTCTTTTGGTACCAGTTGAGACCTGATTTGTGACCCAGAATGTGATCTATTCTGGAGAATGTTCCATGTGCACTAGAGAAGAATGTTGGCTGCTCCCATGTTGAGATATAGATATTTAAAATTGTTAGATCTTCTTGTTGGACAGACCCTATGAGTATGATATAGTGTCCTTCCTCATCTCTTATTATAGTCTTTGGCTTAAAAATCTGATTTATCTGATATAAGGATTGCCACCCCAGCTTTCTTTTGATGTCCATTAACATGGTAAATTGTTTTCCACCCCCTCACTTTAAATCTGGAGATGTCTTCAGGTTCTTTCCTTCTTTCTTTTTGTTTCTTTTGTGTGTCTTTGGGTCTAAATGAGTTTCTTATAGACAGAATATTGATGGGTTTTGTTTTTATATCCATTCTGATACTCTGTGTCTTTTGATTGGGGCATTTAGTCCATTTACATTCAGGGTAACTATTGAGAGATATGAATTTAGTGACATTGTATTGCCTGTAAAGTGACTGTCACTGTATATTGTCTCTGTTCCTTTCTGGTCTACTACTTTGAGGCTCTCTCTTCCTTTACAGGACCCCTTTCAATATTTCCTGTAGGGCTGGTTTGGTGTTTGCAAATTCTTTTAATTTTTGTTTGTCCTGGAAGATTTTAATCTCTCCTATTTTCAGTGATAGCCTAGCTTGATATAGTATTCTTGGCTGCATATTTTTCTCATTTAGTGCTCTGAATATATCATGCCAGTTCTTTCTGGCCTGCCAGGTCTCTGTGGATAAGTCCACTGCCAATCTAATATTTCTACCATTGTATTACAGACTTCTTGTCCCGAGCCGCTTTCAGGATTTTCTCTTTGTCACTAAGACTTGTAAGTTTTACTATTAGATGATGGGGTGTGGACCTATTTTTATTGATTTTGAGGGGTGTTCTCTGTACCTCCTGGATTTTAATGCTTGTTCCCTTTGCCATATTAGGGAAATAAATTCTCTACTATAATTCCCTCCAATATAACTTTTGCTCCCATCTCTCTTTCTTCTTCTTCTTCTGGAATCCCAGTTATTCGAATATTGTTTCATCTTATCTCTCAAATTCTCTCTTTATGCTCCAGTAGTTGTTTGTCTCTCTTTTGCTCAGCTTCTTTATTCTCCATCATTTGGTTTTCCATATCACTAATTCTCTTTCTGCCTCATTTATTCCAGCAGTAAGAGCCTCCATTTTTTTTTAATTGCACCTCATTAATAGCTTTTTTGATTTCAACTTGGTTGGATTTTAGTTCTTTTATTTCTCCAGAAAGGGATTTTATTTCTCCAGAAAGCGTTTCTCTAATATCTTCCATGCCTTTTTCGAGCCCAGCTAGCACCTTGAGAATTGTCGTGCTGAACTCTAGTTCTGACATATTACCAATGTCCTTATTGATTAGGTCCCTAGCTGCCGGTACTGTCTCTCTCTCTTTTCTTTTTTTAATGGTGAGTTTTTCTGCCTTGTCATTTAATCCAGATAAGAATATATAAATGAGAGAATAAAATACAAAAAGGGTGGCACAGGTCCCAGAAAAATGTATGCTAGCCAAATCAGAAGAGATCCAAAACCAGGGGGGAAGAAAGTGGGAAAAAAGAAATAAAAATTAAAAAATTAAAATATATGTATATATGTATATATACATATATACATATATTTTAGACTGGTGAATAGAACAGAGCCACCCACTTAATTTTGGGTGTATTTTGGTCTCTTAGAAGAAATTATCTCCCAAAATTTTAAAGAAAGAAAACCTTATACCTTATACCTATACAAAATACAAAAATAAGGGTAAACACAATGAGGGGATGGAATATGTTTATAAAGATGAAAATTTTATAATTTTAAAAATTTCTAAAAAAGGCTTGATAAGTTGGTTGGAAAAAGGGGGAAAAATGAGGGAATGTGCTTAGGTTGGAGACTAGAACAAAGCCATGTGCTAGAATAGGGTATATTTTGATCTATTAGAAGAAATTGTATCCCAAAATTTTTCAGAAAAAAGAAAAAACATGTATACAAAAAATAAGGTTAAATACAATGAAGGGATAAAATATGACTATAACAATGAAGGTTTAAAAAGATTTTTTTAAAGAAAGGTATTGTTAAGATAAACTAGTTTAAAAGCGCTACAAGAGGAAAGAGGAAAAATTAGAAAAAATAGAATAAGAAAAAAATAAAATTAAAAAAAAATTAACTTTGCAAGACTAAAGGATCATGGGGAAAAAGCCATGAATGCTCTGTGTTGCTTTCCCCTAGCTCTGGAGTTCCACTGTTCTCCTTGATCAGTGAGCTTGTCCTTGGCTGGTTGTTCTTGCTAATCTTCTGGGGGAGGGGCCTGTTGCGGTGATTCTCAAATGTCTTTGCCCAAGGCGGAATTGCAACATCCTTGCCAAGGACTGGGTTAAGTAATCTGCTCCGGTTCACTTTCTGAGCTTTTGTACCCTGAACGCTTTCCGTAGAGCTCTGGAGGACGGGAATGAAAATGGTGGCCTCCCAATCTCTGGTCTGGAGGAGCCGAGAGCTCAGAGTCCCAATCCTCAGTGCACTCTCAGAGATAAGCAGTCAATCCCTCCTGTCTCCCTGGTCTCCGGCTATGCTCTGTGCTCACCTGGCCTGTGACCGAGCATTTCTATCTCTGGCACGCAGACCCATTTGGAGTCTCCAAGCTCAATGGATTCCTGCTGCACTGCTCCTCCCAGAGCAGGAAGGTGAGTCTCCCTGGATCTGCCACTTGTGGGTCCCTGCTCAAAGAGAAGTGTCCTGACTGTGTCTTTGATCATGGTTTAAGGTAACCCTGATCTGAAAGCTCACTCTTCGGCTCTTTCTCTGTAGCTGGCTTCCCTGCTCTGATACCTGTTAGCTCTGCCACACTCAGGCACCCCGATCTTTCTGTAACCCCACAGGACCTGAGGCCACACTGTCACCAAGAGGGCTCCAACCCAGCTCAGCCTCTGGAGTGATGTCACTCAGTGAAGCAGACTTCTAAAAGTTCTAATTTTGTGCTCCACTGCTCCGCCGCTTGCTGGGAGCTGGCCCCTCCCCCCACGGTCTATCTTCCCATTGCTTTGGATTCCCTTCTCTGCACATCCTACCTTTCAGAAAGTGGTCAATTTTCTGTTCCTAGAATTGCTGCTCTTCTTCTCTTCTATCTCCTGCTGAGTTTGTAGGTGTTCAGAATGGTTTGATAACTATCTAGCTGACCTTCTGGGATCTGATGTCATTTCAGTCTGCTACTCCTCCACCATCTTGCCTCTCTCCTTAAATGATACTCTTTTTAATTTCAAATTCCAATTTGTCATTGTTGGTATATAAAAAAGCAGTTAACATTTGTATATTAACTTTATATCTTGCAACTTTGCTATAAACTGATCCTGAAACTTACATGGAAAGGCAAAAGACCCGGAATAGCCAACACTATACCAAGGAAGAACAAAGTCATAGGACAAACACTCTTGACTCAAAGATTATAAAAGCTAAAGTAGTCAAAGCAGTGTGATATTGGCAAAAGCATGGTCTCTTGACCTTTTCAATGGGAGGGGCTAAGAACACTTTTTTTTAAAATTCTATTTATTCAGAGTGAGTAGGGGAGGTGCAGAAGAATAGGGAGAGAGAATCTCAAGCAGACTCCATGATAAGTGTTAAGCCTGACACCAGGCTCTATCTGACCACCTTGAGATCATGACCTGAGCCGAAATCAAGTATTGGATGTTTAACCAACTGAGCCACCCAGGCATCCCAGGAGCATTTTTAAGAAAAAAATATCCCATGAGTTCAAGCTGAAACTTCCAATTTAAGTTTAGGACTATTTGCTATTTACCCTCATTGATCTTATATCTACATCTCTTTTCAACCATTAAAAAATATGTTTTCTTTATTGCACAAAACAATGTTATCACCAGGAATACGGTTTCTGAAACACTTAAAAAAAGTGTTTTTTTGCAGTTATTCTCATTAGGGTATATCTCACTGGGGATATTTAGTCAAATTATTGTGTTTTTAAGTCTCCTAGAATAGCTCTTTATGTGTAGTTATGCTACCAACTGGGTATACAAGTTTACTTTTACTTTTGGATATTAGAGTTGCTTTATTCACTCATTTATTGAATTTCATTTTAAATTATGTAATACAGGCACATTGTTACAAAGTGAGGTCTACAAAACAATATATATTCAAAGAAGTCTGCCTTCATCCCTGTCCCTTCAATGCTTAATTCCCCATATAAATAATATGGTTTAGCCTCCACTGTTTTTATCTAAATATTAGGAAATACACACATGAATATCTTGACACCCTTTTATTTTTTTGAAACACAAGTATGCCTATGTGTGAAGTCTCCACGTAACCTCTCACATTTTAATAATAATGACTTTTAATACTTCATAGAACTTTTTTTTTCTATTGCTCTGTAGGGAGACACAAAGAAAGGAAAAGTAGGGGGAGGTTATCATTCCAGAACTTAGGCATCTTGGGACAGTGACAGATAAAGTCATGAGCTGCCCTATGTGATGAGTTGGAAGGTCAAGTTTGCCTGGAAAGATAATCATTCCAGGGGTATGACTGAGTTATTCCAAGCAGCCTGGTTGGTTCCCTCTAATCCAGTCTCTCCAGTTTAATTGTACCTTTTATCCTTCAGCCCCCATCTCCCCTTCCCTGGGAAGAAAGGGAAAGAAGAGTAAAGATGTAGTGCCCACCCCCTGGTACTTTATCAGGGGCAAAAGCAAATTAGCTTATGTGCTCATTCAAAGCCCCTTCCCTTCATCTTACTATTTCCCTGTTTGGGAGAATCCATCCTCCAAAGAATGCTGAGGACTTCTTATTCTGAAACATTAGGAACCTCAAGCTGCAGGTTGGGAAAATAAGGTTTGTTTCCTTCCAGTTATAGCAAAGAGCATTTACTTCTGAGTGGGGTCTTAGGCAGGTCCTGTGGAAAGATAAATGAAGACACACACCAGAGCCCAGGATGGTCCTGCTGGCTCCACTGGGAAGGGGAAGGGGTGTTCTCTATGCCCCTTCAACCCCCTCCCTCCTGTGGAATTTTGCTTGCACAAGGGAAACAAAGCATCCTGGACAAAAAGTGTTTTTTATCTGTGTGTATTATCAGAGACTGTGTCAAACCAGGTTTCAACTAAGAGAGTTGTTCATTGAAGAGAAATATGTTCTTTGCAGGAGTGTAAAGGATCTGTCTACAAGCATCAGGATAATGAGTAAACATGACATCATTATGTTTAATGATAGCAACACAGACATTCATTTCATTGCCTACTGTGGGCCATGCACAGAAACTTTATATGCGTCATGTGATTCAGTCACTAGCACTAATGAGTTTCATTTTGTTTATGAGGATGGGGAGCTCGGAGAGATTAAAAAAATTGCTCACTGTCTCATTTAGGGAGTAGCTGTGTGAGGATTCAAAATTGGTTTTCTTTTTATCTTTCCTCCCTCCCTCCCTCTCTTCCTTTCTTCCTACCTTCCTTCTTTTTTTTTCAAACAACCAAGAGCCATATTTCTGACAGCAATACCTCCTGCCTTTGATAAAAGCTTTGAAGTGTGTCAGAAACAACAACCAAAAAAACAACCACTGATAAGAGAAGTAACTGGAAATGAGAATTTTAAGTTGAATGGAACAAATGTGGGCTAACATCCTTCACTTTAAAAAAAAAAAAAAAGAAAAGAAAGCAAAAGCAAAAGAGAAAAACCCAAAAAACAAAAAGCAAAAAAACCATACTTCACTTTTTGGCTCCTTGTATTTCCCTGAAGAACTGTAAGTAAACAAATTGGGATCTCTATTGGGTGCACCAATCTCTCTCTCCCACAAGAGGTCAGTAAAATCCTCTTAGTGAATTGAAGACCTGTTCCTGCCCTTAAGCACTCCCTGGCTTAGCAGTGGGGCAGTAAGGATCATTCCATTTTTGAAGGGACTTCTGACCTTCATATAGTCTTCTCTGCCTTGCTTTTCCCATCTTGAGTTCACCTGACACCTGAACTCCAGCCTCGTGCTACAATGTGATGTGAAACAAATGCAATGAACACAAAGGCTCAATTCATTCTCTACTTTAAAGTGATGTTTTTGTTAAAAATTGCTGAAATACTGGGGCATCTGGGTGGCTCAGTTGGTTAAGCATCTGCCTTCATTTCAGGTCACGATCTCAGGGTCCTGGGACGGAGCCCCACATCCAGCTCTCTGCTCAGCAGGGAGCCTGCTTCTCCCTCTCTCTCTGTCTGTCTCTCTGTGTACTTGTGATCTATCTCTCTGTCAAATAAACAAATAAGATCTTTTAAAAAATTGTTAAAATATTATTACATACTAATGATAAAATATGATTATAAATTATTTCTTAAAATTCTCTATCTTGTAATTCTAGTATCTGAATAAGTATTTAGAACAAGAGATGACATGTCTAAAGCAATCATAATGCATCAAACATTTAGGAAGTGCCTTCTACGGCACTGTGGCGTCCTTGAACCCTGGTGGTCTGGCCAGCATCTCTGCCGGTAGCCATTGTAACATCTTGCCTCTCTGCCACGGACACAGAAATCCATACTTTCCACGGTTCTGCAAGAGTAATTTTCAGGTGCATACGCTAATAGAAACATTGAATTAGGGGCCTCAAGATCTTGTGGGGTCTTGGAAAAGACCTCTTTAGAAAAACGGTAAGAATTATAAATAAAAACAGACATGAAAGTAAATTTTTATTTAGAATGAGAAAATAAATCACAGCAACTCATCATTAGAAAAAAAGACTATGAACATCTCCCGATCTAGGGGAAAAAAAGCATTATTTTCATGAAGGAACTGCTGACCTAGTTAGTGTTCTTCCCTCACATCTTGATGGGAGAGAACATCCATTTTGATAAGGTGTTAATTAGAACCAAATCTTTGGCTTTCCATTCACATTCATGTGTGTGACGTTCGGAGGAATTTATCACGCGCCAGCTTCTGGCTGCATTTATTTCAAGCCATTTTCTCCTGCCTATCCCATGCATTTTGGGACACAATCATACCGTGGGACCCTCTTTGGCCCTGGGGCTTTGCATCAGAGCCCCAGGAGCAGGAAGGATGGCAATGCTCCTAGAAGCCCTGTTTATACCGGGATAGCTTAGCAATAACTTAGGTATACACAGGGGTTACCACAAACCACGTCAATGTATCCAACTCAATGGCAAATAAACATATCTTTAACGCATCCCCACTGCCTCATCTCAAAAATGCAGCAGCTACCCCATGGCCTCCTGACCCAGAGCAGTGAAAGGAAAGCAGAAATGGAAACAGAAAGTGATCTTACCTGATTGCAGTGAAAATATATTATTTTACAAACAACATGACTGAATGAACACATTTGGACCCTGTTGGACCTCTCCCAGGTGTTGGAGGCCTGTCTAGTGAGAGCCCTGCAGCTTAAGCTTCTTTGGTTTGAGGCTATATCCCTCTGTACACATCCTTCAAGAACTCAGCCACGCCCCAGCCCTACCTACCGCTCAAAGCACAGAGCCCAGAAAGGACTGTTGCCCCTGGCCGGCAAGAGCAGGTTTATTTAGCGGTGGGACAGGCAACTCACGGGATTTCTCCACACTTCCTCACGTTGCAGTCAGTCTCTGCTTTGGACCAAGTGCATTTGTGGGAGGTCAGGAGCGTGGGTCTTTGTATCAGAAGTATCAGGGGGCGTCCATAGCACAACAGAAGTGAGTGTGCAACTGAGACCTTAGATTACACAGCCTTCTTGTGTCCATTATCCACTTTTCCCAAGACTCAGTAGTGTTAAAAGCTTTGTGCATACTTTTCCCTTGGCCTCAAACCTTCTCTCTCCAGCACACGTCCCACATTCCGACCCTGAGCCATGAAGCCTTCCCAGCAGCCCTAAGGCCCACGGATCTCTCCTCTCCCTGAACTCCTACACATTTTAACAAAAAATTCCCGCAACAAATATTTGTTAAGTACCCATTCTGGGCTGGCCTTCAGTTAAATCTTAGTGGCTTGCTTACAAAGCATTTGATGTGAGCCCATCTCTGTTTAGCCAGATTATAAACAAATTAGTGACAGGGACCAGGGTTTCTTGCTGGCCTATCACAGCTCTGGGCACGTCAGCACTGAATAAATACTTATTTGATTGATGCAGTTCTGTCTCCTCTCTGAGGACCAAACCTCTTGGCAGCTTCCTCTGAGCTGGCCTGGAGACTCCCTAACTGGGTGGAGAAGGTAGAGTTATCTTCTGAAGAAATTCAAATGGAGATCCCCCCCAACTTTGCTAACGGGCTCTAAGATAGTCTACAGCTCAATATTTGAAGCAACTTTTCTTCTCTAGTTAACTGGTTAGGTATTTTGGCTTTTGACAAGACAGTAGTTCAAATCGAGCTACCGACCCCCCACGCCCACCCCCCCACCCCCCGTCTTACTTTGTGAGACGTCTAGGTTTGAGGGCACTAGAGCCCAGAACCATCTTGGGATCCCATAATGTGGGTGGTCATGCTACAATCTGGTGCCTCTGACCTTCACTTGTCCTCTCTCTATCCTGGGAGGCAATGTAGAAAAGGAGGAAAAGCAGACTCGAATCTCTCCTTGACCTGGTTTTAGGGCTGATACTGCCCTCACAGGCTGTGGGAGCCCTTAGCCAAGTGCCCTCACCACTGCCCCTACCCCCCTGCCCCAGCCTTGCTGTCCTCCTCTGGAAACGGAGAACATTAACAGTATGTGAGACATCAGGGGGCTGCGGAATTTATATATGCAATGATTCTGTGTCATTGTTGGAGTTCAGTTTTCTCTGTGCAGGTTCTCTTCTGTCTCCCAAATCCCGTCCCATAAGTTGGTGCAGCCACTATGGAAAACAGTATGGAGATTCCTCTAAAAATTAAAAATAGACCCCCCGGGGCACCTGGGTGACTCAGTTGGTTAAGCGTCTGCTTTCAGCTCAGGTTGTGATCCCAGAGTCCTGAGATCAAGCTCTGCATTGGTGGGGGGGGGGGGGGGTCCTTCCTCAGCAGGGCATCTGCTTCTCCCTCTCCCTCTGTTCCTCCCCCACCCCGTTCGTGCTCTTTCTCGTGGCCGCTCTCTCTCTCTCTCTCAAATAAATAAAATCTTTTCCAAAAAATAGACCTACTCTAGGATTCAGTCATTCCCCTTGGGATACTTACTGGAAGAAATGAAAATTGAAAGGATACTCACCCCCATGTCCATTGCAGCATTATTTACAATAGCCAAGATATGGAAGCAGCCCAAGTGTCCACTGACAGATAAATGGATAAAGACGATGTGGTGTATATAAATATATACAATGGAATATTACTTAGCCACAAAAGAGAATGAAATCTCCCCATTTGTGACAACATGGATGAAACCGGGGGCATTACGCTAAGTGAAATAAGAGAAAGAGAAATACCATATGATTTCACTTATACGTAGAATCTCAAAAACAAAACAAATGGACAAACAAAACAAAACAAAATCAGACTCAAAAATACAGAGAACAAACTGGTGGTTGAAAGGTACAGCATAGGGAACATAGTCAAGAACACTGTAGTAACTTTGTAGGGGACACATGGTAACTAGACTTACCGTGGTGATTTTTAAAAAAAATTTATCCATTTATTTCACACAGAGAGAGAGAGTGTGTGTGTGTGTGAGAGAGAGAGCACAAGGAGGGGAGAGGCAGCCAGAAGGAGAGGGGGAAGCAGCTTCCTGCCGAGCAGAGAGCCCGAAGTGGGACTTGATCCCAGGACCCCAGGTTCATGACCCACGCCGAAGGCAGACACTTAACTGACTGAGCCACCCAGGCGCCCCTCATGGTGATTTTTAACATATATAAATGTTGAATCATTATGCTGCACACCTGAAAGTAATATAATATTGTACGTCAACTCTACTCCAATAAAAAAACATCCTGTTCCTGTAGATTTCCTTGTCTAGACAATCCCTATACTGTCTAAATTTGCCCCATGCCAAGCTCCAGAGCTACTAAACTGTCTTCTCTCTTATCCTAATGATGGGACTTGTATGGGGACCTAGGAGCTGGTCTGGTATTTTTAGGAAGGACCTCTGTTTACTCCTTTTCCATGATTGAAGAGCAGTCTGGTCCAGAGAAACAGAAGTGCCAAGACTTCTAGGAACTTATCTTCCCTCCTGACACAGGTGGGCATCCAAAACCAATGGGTAACTTTCAGAAATAAAGTAGCATTGTCTGATTTTTAGGAAACTTAAATCTTTTACTTTACTAATTTAATTTAAAATCTGAGCTTATGAGGCTTTGCCATTTGCTGGATCCTTATCTATGTCTTAAGTCAATGAGGATCCCTTTATCTGAGTAATCTCTTGGTGTCTCATCCTCCTCATCTGTAAAATGGGCCTATTCGTGATATCTGCCAGACAGGCGAGTTTTGAGTAAATGTCTTTCCCATGTTGATAAAGGGCAATTCTACCCTCCCAGGGCCAGATCCAAAAGCTCAGTGTCGGTCACCCTTGATTCATTTCTTTCCTTTTCTCCTTCCTTAATTCTAACCTGTTAGCAAATCATGTTCGCTGTACCTTGAAGATTGAATCTGACTGCTTCTTCTTGTTTCTGCTGCTAACCTGGACAAAGCCACCCCCTTGGATCAATTCTAACGATTCTGACTATAGTCTTATCTGACCTCTGCTGCTGCAGCATTTCAGCCTATTCCTCACATTACTGCTAGAGTGATCTTTGTAATGTGTAAATCAGACTAAATGTCTCAGTGCTTAGGGCCCTCCAAAACTTGCCCCCGCCACCAAAAAACAGGATTCTTTCACGCTACAGGCCAAAATCATCCTCCCTCTCATCACTAACACCACTCCGCCCCCTGGCGGCAGCACATGGGACGCCTCTCTCTTTACTGAAAGTTTCAAACACCTTTTCTACCTCAGGACCTTAGCATTTGCTGTTCCCTCCCTCTAGAGTGCCTCATGAATATTCCCAGAGCTCACCCCCCACTTCTTTTCGGCATCTGTTCCAATGTCTCCTTCCTAGAGAGGCCTTTCTAGAGTGACTCTGTATCATACAACAGACTCCCATCCCTACTTACTCTGGACCCCTCAACCAGCATATTTTCCCATTTACTATTTTTCTCTCCCAACCAGAACATAAATTCTGAGGGTAGGGCCTTTGACCCTCTTGGTCACTACTGGATTTTTAGTGTTCAGAAAAGTGTCTGGCACATCACAGTAGGCATTCATTAAGTATGTGTTGAAAGATTTGGTTAAGTGAAATTGCTTGATAAATTAGAAAAAATGTACAAAAGGGAGCTGTCACCAATGTGACCAATAGCTAAGCAACATTTATTGTTTCCTAGAGCCAATAACCCTGTTACTGGTTTAGCCAATATTAGCATCTTGTTTAATCCCACAACAGTGTGAGAGGTACCTATAGTTATTTATTTTTTAGTCAAAGAAATTATTTTCTTAGTAAGTTAGCTGCTGATGAGGAAGGGAAAAGAGCAAAGTTAAAATGCTAGAGCCCCACCCCTGGGGTGACTCATGCCAGCCTTGCTTCTGTGTTCTCGAAGTGACTCCTGTGAGTGATGCTGGGCTCTGTGTGAGGACAAGATACCAGGTAAAGGGAACCATTTTCTCCAAAACTCGTTGAACTCTCATTTCACTCACCCTTCTCCCCTCCTAATCTTCTAATCACTTTATTGCTGGGAAAAAGGCCAAGTAGGGAAAATCCTGCTGGCAGCCTACAAATTCTTGAACTTCGAGGTCATTTGCCTGCCCCCTTCTTTTGACACAGGAGGAAATTCAGCCCCCTGCGAGGCAATTTCCCCACAGCTCCATGTTACTTTTTACTCTTCTTAACCCAACTTCTTGCCCAAAACTCAGAAGAGGAACTGTCTACTCTGATGTGTCTTGAATCCTGTAAGCTACTTGATGATTTTAAGGGACAAGGAGCCACACTTGCTCTATTTTTGCTGACTTCTTTTGGCAAAACTGAGCCCAGTTGGATCCTTTTAAAAATATGTCGGACCCCGTTATTCTCTTGAGTGATTCATGGGCATCTGTTCTGATGACAGCAACATAATCACATATTTGGCTACATGAAGCCCTGGGGTTTCACCGTCCTGTATGGAGATACCTCTTCCCAAAACCTGCTGCCAGGACCTATCATCACACATCAGAAATCCCAGAAATCCCAGTGGAAAATATTCCTGGAAAGATTTGTAAGCAGCAGGCAAGACAGCTTTGTTCAGAAGAGAAGGTAACAACTGTTCTTCCTCAGGGCACCTGGGTGGCTCAGTCAGTTAAGTGTCCGACTCTTGATTTTGGCTCAGGTCATGGTCTCAAGGTCGTGAGTTTGAGCCCCCTTCTGGTTTCGCCCTCTGTGTGGACTCTGCTAAAGATTCTCTCTCTCCCTCTCCCTCTGCCTCCCCCACCCCCATGCTCTCTCTCTCTAAAAAAAAAAAAAATGTTCTTCATATGTGAATTATACAAGAAAATGAGAAAGGCAAAGACTGAAGGCAATCTTCTAATACTGATTTCTTTTTTCATCTTCATTTTTATTTGCCCAAGAAATATTGTTTTATTTCAAAATATGTGCTTGCTGTAGTCATCACTGAGTAAATTAAAAACAATTATAAGATGTAGTGTACATTTTTTCCAGAATGTCTTCTGAATGTACAAACAGGAAAATATCCTAATTTCCCATAAAATGCCAGGATCAGCAAAACATATTAGTACCAAGCAGTGCCACTCCATTACGCCTTTCCTGGACTCTCGCTAAAAGATCATTTTAAAGACATTCGGGGTGCCTCTGGTGCCAAGTAGGTGCTGCCTGGATATTCTGTGCGATGATGAACAGCCTTCTAAGTGCATGTACTGAGTTTCAGAAACATAACACCACAGCACGTAAAATCACATGCCAGATCTCCCAGAGCTGCCAGATCACATCCGCCCCTATCTCTCTGGATGATCCTTCCCCAAAATATAGGCCTGGCATCTTGCCCTGAACATCAGCCAACTGGACATTAGCAGACCAGGGCAGAGAGGGAAATCCAGATACGTTCCTCTATAAATCTCAGCCAAAGCCAAATCTTGATTATCTGTGGTGTTTGTGGGCAGCGGAGGAAGGCGCTATGGGGTGTGAGTAAGTAGAATTTGCAGATAAACCTAAATCTTATTTTAGACAATCAGAGAAAACATAATTTCCAAATTCTCTGCTTTTGAGTGCACCAGTGAAAGGGGTAACAAGTAAAGACGATTATACTCGGAGGCTTTCCAATCCAGCCAGTTTGCTTGCTGGGTGAGGTGCTGATAAGAGGTAAAAGAGCCAAGCTGTGGGTCCCCAAGTAGACTTGCAAAGGCCGGGATGCCTCAGGAGCTTCCAGGCTGGAAAATGAACACCTGGGTAATTGAGAGTTAACTATAGTACTGATTTCTTTTGTAATTACCCTGGAGTTAGCTTCTACTGTGTAAAGGGCACAAGTCAGCTGCAGAAATTACATTTTTATCCAGAGGTTCCCATAATATTTAAGTGCCTCAAGTCAAATACCTTAATCCTTGAATAATAAACTGTGTATTTAAAAGTCTGGAGTTATATACACATATCCATGTAAATGCCCAGAACGAGGCCCAGCAGGACACACAGCAAAGAGCTCATAGGAGGTGGCTTTTGGAAGAGAGAGAAGGCTGGTGGGGAATAGGGATGGGAGCAGGGGTAGGAGAGGGCAAAAGGGGGTGCTTTAAAGAGCTTTTCTGTTTACATTTTAAAACAAGACTATATTCATGTAAGAAACAAAATATCATTATGAAAATGAGGTCTCTTGAATCGAAGCTTCCAGAGGGCAAGGATGTCCTCTGTAGCCCCATGTCCCAGGCACATCCATATATTTGTGCCAACCTCCTCTGGGAGCACGCCTCACAAGTTTCTTTTTGTAATTGTATTTGCCTACCTGGCGCAATTCTGTTTGCTCAGAAACAAATCACACACAGTGTCATTTGTTATGGGACATTTAGGCAATTCTTACATTGTGGTACTATTTCTTTTTCTTCTTTTAAAAATTTTATTTATTTATTTGAGAGAAAGAGAGCACAGAGGGAGAGTGAGAGAGAGAAGCAGACTCCCTGATGAGCAGAGAGCCCAACATGGGGCTAGATCCCAGGACCCTCAGGTCTTGACCTGAGCAGAAGGCAGAGGCTTCACCTATTAAGCCCCCCCAGTTGTGGTAATGTTTTAAAATTCCTTCCTGTTTCAGTAGTCTTGAAAGAAATCTATCTTGAAAGAAAGTATCTTTTCAAGACCTTATGATAGCAAAAAGTTAGCAAAGAGTAGAAATTGTAGGATTTCAGTTTTCTCATAATGCATTCCTTTTCCAAGTCTTTGCCGATCTGACTAATAAATGCTTGTTGTAATGCCTACTGGATTGGGCTAAGTCCTGAAATTCCTACCTGTTCTGTCATGGAAAGTAAAGTCTCCTCTCACTAGTCAGAACTGTGAACAGATGAGTGGAGAACTGGGTTCTTTCTTTGGTCCAAGGTCCTCCCAGAAAGATTCTGCATGATGCTCTCTGGGTTCCTTACTAGGTGCTGACTCGGGCTAACAATGGGCATAACTGCGAAAATGGTGTCAGGAGTGGGGTGAGTGTTCAAGGTCATCTCTCGTGGATGAGAGAGAGTGACAATACGCAGGAATGACTTCCACTCTGGAGAACATGAGGAAACTTGTTGAAGTTGTGATGGGGCAAACTGATGTCTTTCTTTCCTGACAACGTGGACATTGCTTCTGCCATCTCCTACCCACCTCAAAGGTGGAATTTATTTTCCAAGGGAGGCCAACAACTCTTATAAAATTGGCGTAAACTGAGATATGTTTTCTTCTCAACTAAGTGGTCTATACTTTCTTTTGGTTATGAGTTAGGATTTGGAATAACATGATAGCAAGTTATGCCGAGGAGAATATGCCAGTCAAAGGAAGAAGATACATTTTCTTCTTCTTCTTCTTCTTTTTTTTCCCTGTTGTTGTTGTCCCATCGGAGAGGGGAGAGAGTCTCAGAGGAGAAAGGCTTTGACAGGTACAGTATAACTTATCAGGCTTTCAAGTAACCAGCTGAGGTTAGCCTTAGTTCAGATTTTTCAGAACTGTCAGAGGCCAGCCCTGAAGTCTGTAAGACATTACAGACCGAAAAGCCAGCAAGGACGGCTGAGGGTCTCAGTGGGAATCCAACACACCAAAAAGTCTGGAGTGTCTCCATGCTTGGGCCTGACCCTTGATAATACTTGGAGTTTGCTTTTTTCATTATTGTTGCTGGATTACTAAATTTGCTGGGTTTTGTTCTTTTGGCTCCTGAAGTTGGTCCATTGCACTTTGGGACCGTTCATCATTCTGTAGGGAGAGGTGAGGATCCCCTCTGCAGGGTCCATCCCAGGAGGCTTGAGTATTAGAGATTAGCAGAGCCAACACAATCCTCTGTGCTAGGAAGGGACAGAATGAAAGCATGAAGGCACAGATAGAGTGCTTCGATGCCTCCGAGTCGTGAGCGCCGGCGTTAGAGATGTCAGCAGAAGCCAGCATGGTAACAAAACGAACGTTCTGAAGCGTGGCTTCTTTCTCCATCCTGCTCACCCCAACAAGAGTGAGAAAACCGAATATTCCCCCCAAAGAAGCAGACTAAGAAACGGGATTTAGAATTGAAACTTTGTGCCAACGTTACCAGCCCCCTTCAGTTATCCACTTAAGCTCTAATCCTTAGTCTTCTTACAGGTAAAATGGTGATGGTGGTGATAGTTAATTCATAAGGTTGCTGAAGGGAGGATCGTGTAGAGACATTGTGGTCTATGATGTGAAATTCCAGTGTTAGTTATTAATAGAGGCATCAGAATGATCTATGAATTAGCACAGATTTTGCACAATAAATGAAGGATTCTATTGTCAGAGGGTTCCGAATGCTTTAACGAAAGCGAGATGATAGGGGAAAAAAATTCAGACTGTGGCAGAAGAAATGCAAATCCTTAATTGAGAGCATCTCCCAGGGGGCCGACGCTGGTCTCTCCCTTCTTTGACTTGAATAGGGTCTTATACATTGTAGGAGCCTGAAATGTTGTCTAACAAATCAAGAAAGGCCTACCTGTCTAATGCAGCCTGGTGTGGAGGGGGGTAGCGTGGGGAGCGGGGTTTGGGTTTTTCTGGAAAAAGGCTCAACATTTAAGATTTTTATCTTAAAAATCCTATGGTGTGACATGATGGGTTTATTTCCTGCCTGCGTAATCTTGGCTTTCTCACAGTTGCTCCATTTCTAACTAACACCCTAGTTCATATAACTCCTCCTAGAGAGAATCTGCATTGTATGAGGCCGTGCTTTCATTTTATTTTTATAACTTAAAATCTAATCATCTCTCTCTCTTTGTCTCTTTCTCTGTGTCTCTCTCTGATTGTTGATTCTTTTATTCTTGTTGATCCGAAAGCCAGATATAAGATTCCAAAGTGCTGCTTCCAGGCTGATCCCTGAGAACTCACTGCTGGTTTTGTAGGGAACAGAGCAGAGGTCAGGAGATAGGAAGGGCAAAGTGGAAGGAATGTACTCAGATCTACTCTTGTTTTATTTTCCATGGAGTCTCACTGTAGCTGTGTTATGAATGTAGTCAGATACACAAAACCCCATGAAGGCAGAATGGATGTTGGCCTCTGGTTTATGCCAATGGAAGCCACACATTTTGCAGTTTAAGATTTTTTGGATGAATGTTCTCTTTCAGTAATACCTACAGAGGACATGTGAACTACACATAAAATAAAAGCACTTGCTTTACTTTGAAATGTGTTCCTTCTTCTGTTTGTCCTCAATTCAAAAATGCTCACTCCATCTGCATTGCCCAAATTCTCTCCTTTGCATCCCCCAAAGCCCTGCTTCTTCCTTTCTATCTTTTACAGTCCCAGCCCAAAGTCTTCCTCCATGAGACCGAGGCCGTCTTGGACCAAACCCACCCACGGAGCTTTTGGTACAGGACCTGGCACATAGTAAACATCGGAAGATCTTAGCTAATAGTCTGTTACTGACTATGGCAAAGGCTTCACAGCTTAGTCATGGACCATTCACTGACAGGTGAAACACACTACTTTTATCATGGTTCAGCGTTATTTACTTTATGCCTAGAGCATCTCATTTAGCTGTTAAGTGGTAGAGTCCCTGCTTTTTCTCAAGAGCTTTTCGTATGATTTTAATGTGTAGTCAGAATTACTAAGCACAGGTTTTAGAAATACTCATGTGGCTTTTTTCATTTCCCATTGTGAACATCTTCTCTCCTCCATTCACTGGAAAAGTCCCAAGACACAGAGATTTACCTGGTTTACACTTTCTAGTGTCTTCCTTAGTGTCCTAATCTGGTGGCCGCTCAGTGAGCTGACTGAATGTTTTGTGGACTTAGCTCTATCTATACTGAGATAATTCACTATACATGAAGTGTTTAAGTCAGAAATAGGTGGCTTTTGTTGAGCACAGTCACCTTACATAGGACTTCCTCTGTGCCAGGCACTTAACATATGTGGGCGCATTTAACCATGACGATCCTCTGTGGTACTCTATTGTCACCATTTGATGAAGTAGGACGCCTGAGGCTCAGAAAAGCCAGGTGCTGTATGTAAGGGGAAGCCAGGGCTCGAATCCTGACCTATGCACCACTCTATGCTACTAGCTCCTGGAGGGGACCAGCAGATGCCACATGGCCTCCCACATAGTAATCGCTGAAGGAAGGAATAAATAAAAATTATAATAGTCCTGACCTGGACATATTACATTTTCATAGACCAGAGGAAAATCTGATAAAGTAATCTAGGTTGAGTTGTGGGAGGCATGGCTTCTAATGGATAGGAATGGTGTCCCAGGTGTGTACGTAGGGTGACCAGATGTCTTACTTGCCTTGGCCAATCCTGTCTCCATTCCTGGTTTGGATGATAAATTATATCAGCACCCTACATCTAGAAATGGTTAAAAAAAAAAAAAAGGCAGGCTCTGTGAATGCAAGGAGGTATATGAGGAAATAGTATGGATTAATTGGTCCTCTGTTGAGGTCTGCTTCTTTCCCCTACTGATGTACGACTATTATGATGGTTCAGGACAGGAGTGTGCTGAATGCCTCTGCGTCCCTGCTCTGTGGAATGGATCCCAGGATCTCCTGTAGGTTTGGTGACTTCGTGAAATTGCCCCCGGCATCTGGAGTTTCAGCTCTCCTGCCTCATCTCCCTCAGAAGCATGCCCATGGTCCTCCTATCTCATGTGCTACTTTTGGGTTTGGAAAATACATACAGCATACTGATGTGTGTAAGATTGTCACCCATAAAACCAAAACATTTGCCGCATATTCATTAGGTTGTCACTTTGCTTGCTTTTTCTCTCTCCCTGTGCAGAAAATCCCTTCTTTGCTTTAAAAAAAAGAAATCACAAATAATATTAACCATACTGTTGTTGTGGGGATGTAGATTTACAGCAAAGTAATGAGAAACCACTTTGCAAATATACAATTCCATATAAACGCTCAAGGGAAATTGCTGGCCAGGAACACGAGCAGGTATAGCTGAAAAGACGGTGTATTTAACCCAGTTTTGCTAGAGATGACCTTCTTCCTGTTTACCTCCTGGGTCAAAAGAGCTTGGGTTCCTTTGCAAACTCTGAAGAGACAAGTCCCTGAGTACATATAGTCCAAGTGTCTTCCATAGGACAGTGGAATTTACCATTTGGTACAACTTCCTTCCACTACTGTTCTGCCAAAGCTTTAGTTACTGACTTTCAGGAAGGCATCTTCCATGGCTGACCTTGCCCTCACTGGAGGCAAGTCTAGTGTGGGGGGAGGGGGGAAAAAGGGGGAAATTTTATTGTCATCCATGTGTTAGAGCTCATTGTGAAAACTGGTATCTTGGGGATGTTGGAAATGACCTAGTGTCTACTTCGTCCTGACCTATAAGTTAATCCATTGTGGTGATTAAATGTTATCAAAAAATTGAGGGAGAGGGAGCTTAGGGGAATGTGGAAAATGCTTGTCAATGGAATCATTTCATTGTAGGCCTGAAAGATTTCTGAAAGACCTTTCAGTCCAACTGTCTCTGCTTTCAGTTGAAGAAAGCGGGACCCAGGAGGGTTACAAGCTGTACCCAAGGAGCGCGACTTGGTTGGAGAGGGCTGGGACTAGAGTCAGGGGCCATGGCTAGTGAGATCCAGAGTTTCCCACGCTGCCAGGGGCAGGAGAGGGGGAGGAGAGGAGGTTCTTCAGCCTGCTTCTGGGGGCTGGGGGTGGGGTCAACGTCCTCTGGGTGAGGCTGCTGGGACAAGCCCACCAGTGGGTTCGAGGTTCCCGGAACTTGGCTTTTCCCACTGACAGCGCTGGCCACTGCAGGATCTGGATGGCGAAGGTGGGAGGGCGAGGGGGTGGGATTCCGAGTAGCAAGTGAGCCATCGGAGGTGCTAGAGCCTAAAACGAAAGGGCTACAGGGAGGAGCCTTATGGCTTATTAGAAAAGTCCCTTGGCTCCCAGCTCTTTTCAGATGTCGGTACCTTTCCCTCATTTATGACGGTGGTGGAAAGAAAACCAGAGCTGGCCATTCCCAAATCCTTTAAAATGGCCCCTCTGGAGTGCTCTGTGTTTGCAGATGTAAATGCTAAAGGTCAACAGGGCTTAAAGCACCCTTTTCTCTCTAGCCAGCTCCTCATCCCTAGGTGCCAAAGCTGGTTTGGGACCGTCTCCTTCTCAGAACTCCCCAGAGCGACGGGCCTGCACCCACCTACCCACCACGCTGCTCTCATCCCCCAATAAACCAGCTGCTTGGAGCTTTGGCTTTTTTGCAGCTCCCCTAGGCCTAGCGGGCCCGAACTCTGGGCTTAGGAGAGGCCTCCCCGCGGGCTGGTTGCTAAGGCCTGGGCTGACTCCAGGCCTGTTATCAGGAGGATAGTTTAAACAGGCCTTATCGCTGTGTGTTCAATCAAGGTTTATGAGGGCTGATAAAGATGTCACCTAGCTGCTTCGTGCGTTCATTCAAACTGTTCCCTGGTGGGATGGAAATGCAAGGGTGTTTGTTTAATTCTTTTTTAATAAACAAAATTTAGGGAATAAATACATGTTATTGTTCTTGTTAAATAGGGCAGTGCGGACAAGTTCATCTGTGGGGTCCAATCCACCCGCGCCCCCACAAAGGGGGAGAGGGTGGGGCTCTGGGGCAGTTCCCTGAGAACAATACGTGAGGCCTCACGGACACAACACAGTCTCTAATATCCTACGATCGTAGGTAATCGTAAGTGCTTCTTTAATAATTCAATAAACATTACTACCTTTGGTGCATGGGCAACAGTAAGCCACTGTGTGCTTTTCATCTTGTGTCCTTTTATATTACTGGATCATTATAACAAAAAACGTATTTGCTTTATTTAGTGTTTTTTATTTTAATAAGAGATTTCTAACCAAATATGTTTGACATGGTCCCCCTTCCTTTGGGCTTTTTCTCTTCTGTTACAGAGGAAAAAAGCAAACTAGTCTGTGTTACCTTTCTTCACCCATGATTGTGTATAAAATGATCAGAGCTGCAGGGAGCATAGAACAAGGGAAAGAAATCGTCCCTGCACAGAAGAGCTTTTGTACTGTTTGTTACTGCTTTATGCTGAGACCTACTGTGGCCCCGGAGCTTGCACATGGCCTCTCTCAGGGGTTCATTTCACATATTTTTCTATTTATTAATACTAAGGCAGAATTGCAGACCAGAGGGTAAGAAGTGTTTTTAACTTTTCAAGCCCCCCCAACTACCTTGCTAGTCCCCCCAACTCCCAGTTCAAAAGGTGCCATTGCTTTTTTTTTTAAGATTTTATGTATTTATTCATGAAAGAGAGGGAGAGAGAGAGGCAGAGGGAGAAGCAGGCTCCCTGTTGAGCAGGGAGCCTGTCATGGGACTTGATCCCAGGACCCTAGGATCATGACCTGAGCCAAAGGAAGACGCTTTACTGACTGAGCCACCGAGGCGCCCTGCTTTTTTATTTTTATTTTAAATTGTGGTAAAATACACATAGCATAACATTTACCATCTCAACTGTTTTTAACTATACACCTCCGTGATGATAAGTGTATCACACTGTTGGACAACCGATCTCCAGACTTTTTCATTTTGCAGATCTGAAACTCTAGATCCGTGAATCAATAGCTCCTGATTTCTCTCTCCCCACCAGCCCCTGGTTAGCCCCACTGGACTCTGTTTCAGTGAGTTGGACTATTTTAGATACCTCAAATATGTGGAGTCATGCAGTCTGTCCTTCTGTGACTGGCTTATTTCACTTAGCGTAACGTCTCAATGTTCACCCATGTTGTAGCAGGCGATAGGATTTCCGTTCTTTTTAAGGCTGAATAATGTTTCATGGTATGAATGAATACACCGTATTTCATTTATCCACTTGTGTTGCTCCCACGTTTTAGCTACTGTTAATAAGGCTGCTATGAGCACAGGTGTACAAAATATCAGTCCTAGCCCTTGTTTTCAATTATTTTGGGGACCCAGAAGTGGGTTTGCTAGATCATATTATAGTTCTTTTTTGCCTTTTTTGAGGAACAACACAGTGTTTTCTAGAGCATCTGCACCATATTACAATCTTACCAACAGTGCGTAGTTGTTCCAATTTCCCCACATCCTTGCAACACTTAACTGATTTTCTTTTTTTTTTTTTTTTAATAGTAGCCATCCTAGTGAATGTGAAAGGATACCTGGGATTGCGTATTTGTCTGGCCCCCCCATTCATATGTTGAAACCCTGATTCCAGTGTGATTGTATTTGGAGATGAGGCCTTTGGGAGGTAATTGGGTTATGAGAGTGAAGCCCACGAATGGGATCCCTCCATGTCCTTGTAAGAGGAGGCCAGAAAGCTAGCTTGCTCCTTCCATCCTGTACAGATACACTGCGAAAGCAGCTGTCTGCAGCCTCGACAAGGACGCTCACCAAAACCTGACTTGCAGGCACCCTGGTTTTTGGACTCCCAGCCTCTAGAACCGTGTGAAATGGATATTTGTTGTTGATAAGCCACCCGGTCTGGAATATTTTGTTATGGTAGCTGGGGGTAACTAAGCCCATACCACACTGTGGTTTTGATTGGCCTTTCCTTAGTGATTAAGGATGTCGAACATCTTCTCGTATGCTTGTGGGCCGTTTGTGTTTCTCACCATTGCCTTTCGACATGTCCCTAGCTCCAGACCTTCTGATCATTCCACCTGACCATGTAAGGAGATTTATTGGCTACCAGGCTGCGTGAAGGCATTTCTTGTATTCTGAGACAGTCTGAACATCTCTGATGCATGTTGACTACTAAGCCTGAGTGTCTTAGGGATAAAATTGCTTATTCCTTTAATATTACCTAAATAAATTTAATGATTTTTTTAAAATTTGTGAATGCATCTCTCTTCTACCACCTGGAGTCCACTCTATATGGAGAATTTTTTGCTCATTGGGTAGTTGCACAAGAGTTTTCCTTGCTACTACACGAGTGACTTTGGATCGTAAGTAGTTTTGGTGACATGATGAGACAACTGCAATCTCTTGATGGTTGCAAAGGTAATAAAGAACCCTTTTTATCAGGTTGAGTCACATGAAATTGCCACTTTTTGGTCACAGATGTCAGCAATTTCATTTGCTCTTCTAAAAAAAAGTACCATGAACGCTCTCTGGGGGGATGGAGCTGCACTGCATAGCAGTGATGCGTCTGAATTAAAAAGTAACCCAAGAAGTTGGATTCTGAGTATATATAAAGGAGTTTTAGAAATACCTTAGCCAACTTATTTCATTTATATTTTCTTTCTTTTTATAGATGTCAAGGATACCATTTTAAAAATCGTTCCAACTAGGTCTAAAAGCACTTGCAAAAGTATAACATTAAAATTTACATGATAAGAAGGCATTGTGTCATAGTTTAATTGGTAATTTTTCTTAGTGACAAAAAAATAGTGGGACATCTTACAATTAAAAAGTATCTCAGATTTAGTGAACTGTATTCTCTTCCCAGGGATCTCAGGTGCAGAATAAGGTTAACTGTAATTCTCAGATCATGTCATATTTGCACTAGTGGTTTGTGGCAGGCCTATCTCTTATTTTATTATTTTATGATCTGATTCTTCCTTTTATTCACATTCTTCACTTTTATCGTCTCTTGCATATATAGATATTTATCCTTTTGTTGGTGCTAATGCAAATATCTTCTCCTATTTTATTGCAATTAAATTTTCTGTTGTAGCCTAATAGCTCATGTTTTTGAAGTTTTGTTTAAGGAGCCCTCTGCCTCTGGTTCACAAAGATTTCCTCCCATATTTTCTTCTGTCAACTTTATAGTTTTGCCTTTCATACCTAGGTTGTCATCCATTTTGAGTCCACATCTGTTTCTGGTGTCAGGTGAGGACTGAGTTTTGGTTTTTCTGCTTATAGTTAGCCAGTCTTCCCCAGGTATCTTCTGAACACTCAGACCTTGCCCCATGGATTTGTGGTGCTGTCTTTATCAAATGTTAATTTCCCACATATGTGTGGGTCTATCTCTGAAGTCTCTAATTCTGTCCCATTGTTCAGTTTGTTCATGCATACATTACACCACATTTACTATAATGACATTTCAGTGTAACTGAACACATAACCAATACATGTTAGACCAGGTCCTGCTCTTCAAACTCTTATAGAGCCACTTAGCCATTTTTTTTTAAAAAAAGGTTTAATTTATTTATTTGACAGACAGAGCTCACAAGTAGGCAGAGAAGCAGGCAGAGAGAGAGGGGCAAGCAGGCTCCCCCCCAGCAGAGAACCCAATGCGGGGCTCGATCCCAGGACCTTGAGATCATGACCTGAGCCGAAGGCAGAGAATTAACCCACTGAGCCACCCAGGTGCCCCCAGTTAGCCATTTTTGTGGTTACTTCTTCCATGTAAATTTTCTTTTAAAAGATTTTATTTATTTATTTGACAGAGAGAGATCATGAGTAGGCAGAGAGACAGGCAGAGAGAGGGGAAGCAGGCTCCCTGCTGAGCTGAGAGCCCGATGTGGGGCTTGATCCCAGGACCCTGAGATCATGATCTGAGCTGAAGGCAGAGGCTTAACCCACTGAGCCACCTAGGCACCCCCCCACATAAATTTTTGAATACGCTTACTGAATTCTTTAAAAAGTCCAATTAGAATTGCACTGAATTCTTAATTTGGTGGAGAATTTAGGAAATTCATCCAAGAGCAAAGAGTATCTCCCCATTAATTCGGATCTTTTTTTTTTTTTTTTTTTTTTACCTCCTTTAGTAGAGTTTAAGCTTTCCAGAGAGGATTTATAGGGTTACGCGTCTGACTGTTGGTTTCAGCTCAGGTCATGATCTCCTGGTTGTGAAATTGAGCCCAGCATCAGTCTCTGTGCTTAGTGCAGAATCTGCTTCAGATTCTCTCTCCCTCACCCTCTGCACCTCCCTTGCTTGCACTCACTCTCTAAAATAAGTAAATAAGGGGCGCCTGGCTGGCTCAGTGGGTTAAGGTCTCTGCCTTTGGCTCGGGTCATGATCCCAGGGTCCTGGGATCGAGCCCTGCATCTAGCCCTGCGTCGGGCTCTCTGCTCAGCCGGGGGGGGGGGGGGGGGGGGGGTGGTCTCTGCCTGCCTCTCTGCCTACTTGTGGCCTCTGTCTGTCAAATAAGTAAATAAAAAAATCTTTAAAAAAATAAATAAAATAAGTAAATACATAAAATATTTTCTAAAAAACATTCTTACATCCACATTCATAAGTGAGAGAGGTCTATCATTTTTTCTTTTTTAAATTTTTAACATTTATTTATTTGAGGTGGGGGGAGGAACAGAGGGAGAGGGACAAGTAGACTTCTCACTGAGCACAGAGCCCAACATGGGGCTTGATTTCAGGACCCTGAGATCATGACCTAAGCCAAAACCCAGAGTTAGAGGCTTAATCAACTGAGGTACTCAGGCACCCCCAATTTTTCTTTTCTTAGGATGTCGTTATCTGATATTAGAATCAAGGTTACACTTTCTTGATTTTATGAATTTGTTCTATTATACTTTCTGACTTTTTGAGCTGTATTCTTTTTTTTTTTTTAAAGATTTTATTTATTTGACACAGAGAGAGAGATTGCAAGTAGGCAGAGAGGCAGACAGAGAGAGAGGGGAAAGCAGGCTCCCACTGCGCAGAGAGCCTGATCTGGGGCTCGATCCCAGGACCCTGAGATCATGACCTGAGCCGAAAGCAGAGGCTTAACCCACTGAGCCACCCAGGCACCCCGAGTTGTATTCTTATCTTACTTGCTTATAATCTTTCTTGTTTTCTGATAAAGGTGTTTAAAAATATAAATTTCTGGGGCACCTCGGTGGCTTAAATGGTTAAGTGTCTGCCTTAGGCTCAGACCACCATCCCAGAGTCCTATGATTGAGCCCATCCTTAGCAGGGAGCTTGCTTCTCTCTCTCCCTCTGCCTGCAGTTCCCCATGCTTGTGCTCTCTCTCTCTCTCTGTCAAATAAATAAATAAATTCTTTAATACGTATATATATACATATATATTTATTTATTTCCCAGCTGCCTGGGTAGCTCAGTTAGTTGGGCATCTGCTTTCGGCTCGGGTCATGTTCTCAGGATCCTGGGATTGAGCCCTGCTCAGCAGGGAATCTGCTTCTCCAGCTCCCTCTGCCCCTCCCCTGCTCACACTCTGTATCTGTCTCTCTCTAAAATAAATTTAATAAATAAATAAATAAATAAATAAATAAGTTTCCCTCTAGTATTTCTTTAGCTGTGTCCTCGAAAATTTGACATATAATTCTTCATTAGTATCTAATTCTAAATATTTATTTTCTTTAAATTTCTTTAATTTTTTAAACATTTTATTTATTTATTGGACAGAGAGAGAGATCACAAGTAGGCAGAGAGAGAGAGGGGGAAACTGGCTCCCAGCTGAGCAGAGAGCCCAATGTGGGACTTGATCCCAGTACCCTGAGATCATGACCTGAGCTAAAGGCAGAGGCTTAACCCACTGAGCCACCTAGGCACCCCTTTATTTTCTTTTAAATGAAGTGTTGTTAAAATGTTATTTAGTCTTGCGGCGCCTGGATGGCTCAGTGGGTTAAGCCTCTGCCTTCGGCTCAGGTCATAATCTCAGGGTCCTGGGATCCAGCCCCGCATCAGGCTCTCTGCTCAGTGGGGAGCCTGCTTCCCACTCTCTCTGCCTGCCTCCCTGCCTATTTGTGATCTCTCTCTGTCAAATAAATAAATGAAATTTAAAATAAAATTAAATTAAATTAAAAAATGTTATTTAGTTGCAAAACATAGTATCATTTTATAATATGCTTTTTGGTTTCAATACATATAGTATTTTTAAGGAAATACATTGTAATTTTATTTTATTATGTTTAGAGACAGAATTTATTGAAGCCACCTTTATGGTCTAATAAATGGTCCTGTTTTGCAAATGTCCTAAATGTACATGGAAAAAATTGTGTTTTTCCATTTGTTGAACGTGGAGTTCTATAGATATCAAATAGCTTGTGGTTGTTAACTCTACTCTTCTGATCTTCAATAACTCTTTTTTTCTTTTTGCTTCACCTATTAATTCCTGAGAGTGGTCTGTTAAAATTTCCAAATATAATGGTTAATTTAGGTATTTTGCCTTATAGTTATGTCAGTTATTGCTCTATTCATTTTGAGATTGGATTGTTGGGTGCCTATATTTTGGATGGTTATATCTTCTTTCATTTTCTCTTTTTTGAGCATATATTGCCCATCTTTTTCTGATTTTTTTGCCTTTAAATTTTATTTTCTCAGTGAGAAGATAGATACATAAGTTTTTTTGGATCATATTTTCTTAGTATGTGTCTATTTTTTATTTTTTAGTATTTCTATGTCTTGTTGTTTTAAGTAGCTCTCTTGTAGCCAACATATTTTTAAATTTTATTTTTAAAATCCACTTCTAGAGTCTCCGTCTTTTAATTGGTGAGTAAAGTTTTTTTTAAAGGTTCTAGAATACTTATCTTCATTATTTCTTCACATTCTTTCTGTTTTTCATTAAAACAACTTTCTCTCTTTCTGGGATTCTTTTTAGACATTCACATATATTCTATCTTTTAAACCTCTTAACTTTTCTTGTAATATGTCTTTATCCATTCCTGTTGCCTGTTTGGAAAGTTCCTCTACCCAATTTTGCTAATTCTTTCTTCTGTTTTTTTTTTCTAACTATTATGTTTCTTATTTCAATTTTTACATGTTTTATATTTAATTTTTCTACTTTTTTCTTATGATATTTAATTCTTACTTTATGAATCTAACATAATCCACTATTTCCTTATGTATAGATACAATGCACATTTTAAATAATTGGTCTATTTTTTTTCAATTCTGCTTTACTTTGTATGTATTGTTTAGTTTGCTGTATTCAATGAAGGAAGTTATTATCAGGTATCTATTTATTTGTGAGGTCATGTTCACGTAGAAATAACAGCTGCTCTTTCTGGTAAATGTGTTTGGTGTAAAGGATGAAGGCCAGACCTCACAACAAATCCCTCTTTGAAAGTATTAGGGAGAGGGGAATAATAAACTTCAGGGCAGAGAACTCCTAGCACCATAAAACCATTGTTGATTGTTCCTTTTTCAGGAATGATCTCCACCAGGCAACTCTGCTTCAGGAATTATTCTTTAAATTCTTAGAAACAAGCAGCACTGGGTAAAGCCAGTTTCCTTAGTTGATAGTATCCCAGCCATGGGGTCAGTCCAGATCTGCTTTTATCAGTAACTCATTCCAGCAGAACATTTGTGCTGTCCCCATGTTGCTATTCTAACATGGGGGAGTGTTTGACTATTGCTGTCAACCTCTTTGGAGATGCATGAAATATAATTTTTTTTATTTTGATATTTTATTTAAAATAAAATATTTAACACTTTATTTATAATATATATGTATATACATGAAGTTTACACTTGCTTATTTCAACAAATTAAGCAGTTTAGACACCTATGAATTTAATATTCTTCCCTTCCTCATCATTAATCTCTGAAATAATTGATATAAACATCTTTTCTCCAAATACATTCAGTTATAGAAGAGTCTATCTGTCAAATAATTATTCTCAACTTGTTTTTTTAAAAGAAAGCATAATATATATGGCTCTCTGTCCAGATGTTTATAAATCAATTCACCTCTTTTCCTAGGTAAATAATATTCTGTGACATAGATGATTCATCACTTAATTATCAATTCTTCTATTGACAGGGATGCTATTTTTTCCCTAGGTTTTGTAAATATAAACAATACTGCAACAAATATCCTTGGATCAGTGAGTGACAATGGTTGGAGTCCAGAAGTAGTTCAACAAATATAATAATTTGTTATATCATAGAAGCAATATTTGTGTTCAGTGGGGGAAAAGACAATTTATTTTTAAAGATTTTATTTTATTTTTATTTTTAATTATTATTATTTTTTAATTTTAATTTTTTAAAATTTCTTTTCAGGGTTCCAGAATTCATTGTTTATGCACCACACCCAGTGCTCCATGCAATACGTGCACTCCATAATACCCATCACCAGGCTCACCTAACCCCCCACCCTCCTCCCCTCCAAAACCCTCAGTTTGTTTTTCAGAGTCCACAGTCTCTCATGGTTTGTCTCCCCCTCCGATTCCCCCCACTCACTTCTCCTCTCCATCTCCCAGTGTCCTCTGTCTTATTCCTTATGCTCCACAAATAAGTGAAACCATATGATAATTGACTTTCTCTGCTTGACTTATTTCACGCAGCATACTCTCCTCCAGTCCCCTCCATGTTGATACAAAAGTTGGGTATTCATCCTTTCTGATGGAGGCATAATACTCCATTGTATATATGGACCATATCTTCTTTATCCATTCATCCATTGAAGGGCATCTTGGTTCTTTCCACAGTTTGGTGACTGTGGCCATTGCTGCTATGAACATTGGGGTACAGATGGCCCTTCTTTTCACTACATCTGTATAAAGATTTTATTTTTAAGTAATCTCTATACCCAGTGTGGGGCTCAAACTCACAACCCCGAGATCAAGAGTTGGATGCTCCACTGAAGGAAACAGCCAGGTGCCCAAGATGATTTATATAATAAATAATACTGGCATAACTAGCCATTTCCATACAGGACAAAAAGTGTTACTCCTTTGTTACATCATGTATAGAAACAAGCTCCCAGTACAATGACTTAAATGTAAATGAATAAAAATATTAGGAAAAAATTTAGAATACTTAGATAATTTCAGAGTTAGGAAAAATTTTTAAAGAAATGCTGGAAACTTGAAAATAATAGAGGAGAAAAAAATGAACAGATATAAATCTATAAATTTTTTTCATGTTTTGTGTCTCCATATGATACAGATAACGCTAAAAGTTTTTCTACCTGTCATCTTAAGGTCAAATAAATGTTCAGGTCCTGGATTTTGTCTGGTGAGTACTGGTGAAATCTTATTATTACAAAGTCTACATAACTATATCTGTATATCACTATACCTAACTATTTATCTGTATCTATATGACTGTATTTAACATAGTTGTAATGGGATTTTGGTCTAATGATTATGTCTCTTGAAATCACAACTCTATACTCTGGAAATTGAACAGACCCTATAAAATAATTCTTAATTGGAAAGTATTGTGAGGGAAAAAGTTACATAGTTTATACTACTCTGAGTTCTGTGTGTGTGTGTTGAAATTTCTTTTAGAGGGGATTTTGGAAATTTCCTTCAATAAATAATGGGGTTGGAATGATGGCTGAAAAAAATTTAAGAATAATTAGACTTCTTTTGTTTGACTTTTAGATAGCAAAACATTTAGTTGTGGTTGGCATGCACATATACATTTGGATATTTCTTTTGAAAAGGAAACTTTGTTAACAGACACCAGACTTTTTTTCTTTGTTCCAGATGATTAATTGTAGTCCGTGGACCAACGAAAGTATTGATTTGCCCCATTGGCACCATAAAGGAGCGTTCACTCTTTTAAATCTTTAGAAGGACATTTATTGCCCTAATTCACTAAAGATCAATGGTATAAATGAAGACGTTTTCTCCGAAGTTAGGTTTATAACCAAAATCTGGTTTAACCAGGAACCTTGAAGATGATCTAGCTCTAGTCTGATCTCATCTGTAGATGGAAACACTGGGGCTGGAGGATTCGGTAACTTTTCAGAGTTATGAATAACTGAGCCAGGACTCGAACCTCCTCCCAGCTGTTGTTATCTTGACAGTGAACCAGGCCATCAACAACAGATGGCAGAAGAAGACTGGTGCCAAAGGCATTGCCTCAAAGGCACTTAAATTAGGCATAAAATAATTGTCTCACTAAAGATTTCCTACTGTCCTAGCAAACAATTAATTTATGAGTAATATCCACTTCCTGATGCTTTCTGTTGTTTTCTTGGAGAGTCCACTTAAATAGATGTCTGCAAGGCAACATACCAACTATATATGTCCTGAGTCCTAACACTTCAAATGCCAGTGTTTGTGTGCCTTTGGACGGTTGTCAACGGAACAGATAAGGGCAAGGAGAAGTGACTTACAGGATTTGATTGGTCAGCATAAAAAGAGGGGATTACTTATTTCATGCACCCGTGTTGAATCTGTCCTACATGGACCATTAAATGACCTACTTGATTTTCAATAATATTGTTATCCTAGTAGAATGTACTTGGACTTCTGATTCAAAGTAAATTGTGATTCATTCACATGTCAAGTTCAAAAGGCATAAAATGGAGATAAGGAAGTAGAAAAAGCAAATGGACAGGTTTTTTGTTTTGTTTTGTTTTGTTTTGGAAAGAGACTTGGCTGTGAAGACTAGTGGGGGCTCATTAGGAGGAGGGGTATATAAGTTTGCATGGGGTCTAGGAGGAAAAAGTCATATCATGCACATTGGCTAGGCCCCCCAACCCCAAACTGCAGCATTCTTTCTCATAACAGTATTGGTCAGAAGTTTTCAAATTCACATGATGTTGGGCAAAATGATATCCTGTTAATTTAATATCTCTTGTACCTGCCCCTTGCTTTCTGTCCTTGCTGCTATATCTGTGTCTCAGCCTTTCATCGTCTCATCCTTGAAAAATTTCAAGTCTTCTCATTAGTCTCACTGCTGGTGTCACTCCTCTTCCTGTCCATTTTCTATGCTACCCCCAGTAGGACAGTTCCAAAAAAAAAAAATGCTAATTCTGTTCCATTACTTCCTTGTTTGAAATCCTTTGGTGTTTCCCAAGTGCTCACAGGATAAGGTTTTAAAATTCTTAGCCTGGTAGTTGAGTTTTGGCCCTGCCTTCCTCTCTGGGCCTCCTCCTTTCTTCCACATTGCACTCTCCTGCTTGCCCCACACTCCCTTCACCAGTCACTCAGGAGTCTCTGCTGAGTGGCCACTGGGTGCCGGCGCCCGTCCTTGGACGTTAGGGCAGTGAGATGGTGCGCTAAATGAAGAACAACCATGGCCATTCGTGCTGACAGACTCTTCTGGTCTCTGTCATGAATGGAGTAAAGCAAACACAAACCACACACCCTTTTATGACTAATTGCTCACTCTGTTTCATAACCTAGTGTAATTTGAAGTAAAAAGATCCTTTTTTAACACAGCTAAGCGAACAAAAGGACAAGCCACAGACTGGAAAAAATATTTACGAATCACATGCTTGATAAAAGATTTGTATCCAGAATATGGAAAAGTGCCTCAAAACTCAATGATAAGAGAAATGAACAAACCGGTTAAAAAATGGGCAAAAGATTTGGACACTTTAGCAAAGAAGACAGATGATGGCAAAGGAGCGCATGAAAAGATGTTCATCATCCTTGGTTATCATCAGGGAAGTGTAAATGAAAGCCATAAAGAGGTGGCCTTTGTCACAACTCTTAGAATGGCTCAAATTAGAAGACAAAACCAACCCCGAGACAGTACCAACTACTGGTGAGACTGCAAAGCAGTTGGGACTTTTAGGCCCTGGGGCGGGGTGGTGGTGGGGGGGTGGGTGCAAACTGGGGCAGCCATGGTGGGGGGGGCAGTTCTGTAGTTTCTCATAAACTGAAACTTGGGTTTACCATACAACTCGGTGACCACACTTCTAGGTATTGACCAGGTGATGTGAAAGCTTATATTCACACAAAAGCCTTTATGTAAATATTGGCCCCAAACTGAAAAAAAAATCCCAAATGTTCTTCAACTAGTAAAAGATTATACAGACTTGATAGACTCAGAAAAAAAAAAAGAAGAAGAAGAAGAAGAAAAAGAAAAAAGAAAATAAGAAACAAACTCCTGAGATACTAACTTGGATGAATCTCAAGGGCATTGATGCTGTGTAAAAAGTCAGGGTTTAAAAGTTACGGACCATATGATTTCATTTTTATGGTTTTCTGGAAAAGGTAAAGCTGTATGAACAGAAAACAGATGAGTGGCTGCCACGGGGTTAGGGAGAGGAAAGAGCGTTTGTGTACAAAAGAGTCTAGGGAAGGATTGTGGGTAGATGGAAGCATTCTATATTTTGATTGAAACATGATTACAAGATACCTTTGGCAAAAGTCACAGAACTGAGCACTAAGAAGGGTCGATTTTAATATATGCAAACTGTATCTCAATGAAAAAAATGATCCTTGTTTAAAAATATAAGAACCAGTGAGGTGTATCTGTCCAATTTCAGCTGTCACTTCCGCTCTGGCATTCATGGTGAGCTATGCTGTGGGTTGGGGAGAATCTGGGGCTGTGGCCTCACTGTGGCTTCCAGTCCTTTCTTTCCTGGGGGAGCAGCACATTTAGCAAGCTGAGAGAACCTTTCAGCCAGAACCCACCTATTCCTATCCAACTTGGTGTCCATTCAACCCTGACACTTCGGTTCTGGAGCATGTCGAATAGTCTGATGGATAATTTATTAAATTTGAATGTGAAATCAATAGGCCATCGTCTTTCTTTAATCCCATTAAGTTAATCATGCAGACGCATTTTAGGGATTACACCTTCTCTTTTGCACACTAATGACTTTTCCAAAGGAAATGAGTTTGCTTCTCCCAACCCTTAGCTTAGCACATCCTTCATTGTTCTTTCTGGGTTTCCTTTCTTTTCTCTGGGGCCTTCAGTCTCCACTGAAGATTCCAGGGGAAAGTGTAGATGCAACTGGTAGGAGAATTACTTATTGTTCTGTTCTTCCGTCCCACTGCCAGAGGATGGTCCTGGGATTTGCTGCAGGATTTGTGATTATTCTGCTCACAGCAGCCTGGCTCTATGGCTTCATAAATGGTTGAGGGCATCTTCGATCCAGAACCACCTGCCGATTTTCATTTTCCTTGAATATGCTATTTGTTTTCTGGAGCTGGGTTTGAATAGACCAGGTGTTAAGAAACCAGTACTGGGGCACCTGGATGGCTCAGCATCTGCCTTTGGCTCAGGTCATGATCCTGGAGTCTTGGGATTGCAGTCTTGCATTAAGCCCGGCATTGAGCTCCCTGCTCAGCAGGGAGTCTGCTTCTCCCTTTGCCCCTCACCCCACTTGTGCTCTTTCTCAGTCTCTCTCTGTCAAATAAATAAACAAAACCTTAAAAAAAAAAAAGAAAAAAAACCAGTACTAAATAAAGAAGAATATAATTCTAACATAGAGAAATGCATGGGTTAAACAAGAAACATCTCCCACATTTCCTAGACTCTTTCTCAATTAAAATGAAAAAAGAAGGCTAGACTCTTAGACTCTAAAGTACTACTTCTTTTGTTTTGATTTTCTTGACTTTTTTTTAATGTCTGAAAGGACATTAGTTAAATCTAAGGAAATCTGAATATATACAGAGTTTAGTTATTAATAATGTCTCAATATTGGTTCATTAATTATTAACAAATGTTATCATATTAAGGAAAGACATTAATAATAGAGAAATTTGATGCAGGGCATATGGAAAGTGTGAAATAATCATGATTTTTCATAAACCTCAAACTGTTCTAAAAAGCAAAGTTTCTTTTTTGAAATAATTAAAACTTGGGACACCTGGGTGGCTCAGTTGATTAAGTGTCTGCCTTAGGCTAGGGTCATGATCCCAGCATCCTGGGATCAAATCCCACATGGGGCTTCTTGCTCGGCAGGAAGCCTGCTCCTTCCTCTGCCTGCTGCTCCCCTGCTTGTGCTCTCTCTCTCTCTCTGACAAATATATATGTGTGTATATATATATATATATATGTGTATATATATACATACATATATATACATACATACATACATATACATACATACATATATATGTGTGTGTGTATATATACATATATATACACATATATGTATATATATGTGTGTGTATATATACATATATATACACATACATACATACATATGTATATATATATAAAAAACAATAATAATTAAAACTTAATAGGGGGTCTAAGACAATGCCAGTACCTGTTTGCTACCCACACATGAGCCCATTTTGAAAAAGAAAAAGAATTCAAGGACATATTTCAATCAAATTAAAAACTAACCTAAAAAAGAACACTACTCATGTATCATGGTATCTTTGATACTTCTGTAGTATTGTACCTTATGATACAGAAAATGCTGGTGAGCAAAGAAATAAAGCTTAATTAATTCCAGAAAAATTTTGTTGCATTGCCTAATATAAAATATTAAAGTCTATCGGTAAAATCTTTTCTGTTATCAACATACAGGAAAAGGGATTAGCGGGAGTGCTAAGATTCTTACCCTCTTGCGGGGAAGGTAAAAATATTGATTGCACATAGATGTTCATAGAAAGTATAAAGTGATTTTTTATTTACAAATTGAATGCCCACTGGAGGGGTGGTTCTCAAGGTGTCTCGTTTTCTCACTTTCATCAAGTATAATTTTAATCTCTTTTCGCCAAGCTGAATTTTAAAATTTCCCAAGATGTATCTGGATTCAGTTCCATTGAGAAAAAGTATCTCCAACCTTAATTCTTCCTACGTTAAGACAGGACCAAGGTTTCTCCGTGAGAGTAAACTTGGGTATTCACTGTAGCAGCACAGAAGAGCGAGGGGAGGAGTCTTCTTCCCCCGCCCCTCTCCCGGTTTAAAGACTCACGGTGGAGGGGGTGGGGCAGAGGCCAAGACGCAGTCTTTCCTGGAGCCAGGAGCCCTCACTGAAGGGCTGGTGAGCACTTTCCCTTCCTGTGGTGAAGGCCGGCATTCTTTCACAATTCCACAGTTGACCCTGCTGCACAGATTAATTTATTTTTCCTGCATCCATCTTGTCAGAAAAATTCCAGGGCCAGAAACCTAGCTATTTCCAAATCAACCTTTCACCCTAGTGTTTCCCAGTGATGTTCTGAAGGAAGTGAGAAATTTGCTTGGTTTCAGACCAGGTGCCTGGGCTGACCCAGGCTGGGCTGTGGGGCATTCTCCTCGCAGAGCTGCTTTGAGCAGGCCATTCTGAGAACCAAAGATTTTTTTTTTTTTCTTCTCCCAGTAAGCCCACAAGATGGCAGCTCCGAAGGAACTTGCCAAGTGCCACCTGGACATTCTTACCTGTCCACCATTGATCGTCCCATTCTCAAGGCCAGCTGAATCCTATCTTCACCAAGAGATTTTCTCCAAGCACTGACTATAATGGGTTGTGGCCTGTTTCCCCTCTAAGGTTGAAGTTCCTACTGAAACATCTTTGGAAACCTCACAAGTTGCTTAATACAATATCTAACACACATTTGCTCACAAATACTTGGGGACCATTCTGTAATCTTCCCTAAGCTTGCAACTGTTTCATCTCTTTTATTTTCATTTTGTAAAGCCTACAGCACCCGGAATTCCTTGGCATCTCCCATCCAAGGACTAACCAGGCCTGACTCTATTTAGCTTCTGAGATCAGACGCGCTTGGGCGTGTTCAGGATGGTATGGCTGTAGGGCTGTCTCAACTTTTTGGGAACATAGATGTCATTTGGGGGCAAGGAGATACCCTTCTAGCTTTAGAGCCTCTGAACTCTCTGGGAGGCTTGGTTGGGGGTGCCCAGATTTTCACCCTTACACTGTGGTCTCCCAGCTTAGTCTGTGGACCCCCCCAGCAGATGAACGTGGATCTCCGGTTTTCTTCTCCTGCCCGTATCTGTCTCCATTTCACCACCGTTTAATGGTATTGACACAGAATGATAATGGCAGCAAGAGACCTGAGAGGCAGCATAGTGTACTGTGGATTCTGCAAGCTCCCCAGGTTTGTTTACATTCTATCTCTGCTGCTTACCAGCTTGCCTGACCTCCCTGTGCCTCGGTTTTCCATTTGTAAAACCAGAATACTGGTTTCTTTTGCATAGGAATGTTGAGAATTATGAGTTAATGTATGCAAAGTTCTTTAAATTTCTTTTATTATTATTGGTAGTAAGCCACCAGTTATTGAATGCTTACTATGTGTCTGTAGTAAGAGCATCTCACATGTTATTTTATTTAAATGTTATTTTATTCCTTTTAGTGACCCCGTAAGATGAGTATCCTTATACCCATTTTATAGGCAAGGAAACTAAGGCTCTGTAACTCACTTGGCTTATTTTGCTAATAAGTGGCAGAGGCAGGATTCGAATCCAGGGCTGTCTGCCTCTGAAGCCTTGTCCTTAATCAGTATGCTAATGGATCTCCTCATGCGAATGTGGCTAATATATGGTGCATTGATCCCGGTAGCTTTCTTTTTCATCTGGATTTGGAGAGAAATATAGACCCCTATTATTTTTCTCATCTTCCATGACCTCTTGTTTCCCATCATGGGTGGCAAAACACCTCGACAATGTCTCAATCACCGCTTTTGGAGATCTTCGGGATGGCTGGATGGCTCAGGGAGCTGGGCATTTGTCAAGGTTAGGCTGCCTGGGGTTGGTGGAAATTTGGGATGGCAGAGGAGATTGGGTTGTTTGACTTTGGTCTTTCCTTCCAAATAAATGCTCCCATGATCTGTTAATTAAGTTGTCTGGAGTTGAGGCTGCAGACAAAAGTGTTAGCCCTTCTACCATCTAATTAGCTTACTGTATCTGACACAAATCAGATAGATCTAGGCTAAATGCTTCTATCTGCCTTACTAGGAAAGCCGAGAAAGTTTTTTAACTTCTCTGAAGTTCTCTGAAAAGAAAACACTTGATTGATCAGGTTTTCGAGGGAATTAAAAAAAAAAAAATCTTTGATGGCTCTTAAGTATTTATTTCTTTGGTTCCAGTCTGGAGCTGCAAGTGTTGGCAAGACTTTTCTAATGACTAACAAAAGGGTTTTTAAAAATTATCAGACTTAACCTTTATCACTACGTAGAAAACACTCAGTGTGTGTCCCCTGGTGTGTGTCCACTGAACGGAGTGCTAGCCAGGCACTGCAAGAAATACATAATAATCCTCCTGACTCTCGTGTGAGGTGGGGATGGTCTCCAGTTTGCACATGAGAAAATCAGGTTCAGAGAAATGATTTGTCCCAAGTGATAGAGCTGGTTAGTGGGAGAGTCAGGATTGATCCTCATGACTGTAAAACAGGGCCATCTTTCTATGAAAGAGATAGCATAAATGCCCTTCGTTTCTTCATTCATTTGTCAAAGTCTCCTTGATCATCTGATATGTGCTTGGCACAGTTTTAGAGGCTGTGTCTATCATACAAAGAAACATATGTGGGAATGTATACTGTGGTTGAAGAAACAGTCACACACATATTGCAAACTTAAAAGCCTGAACTCTGCCCTCTTACTATAAACCACCTGAAAATTCTGGATAAAAAAAAAAACAAAAACCCAAATATTTTAAATTGCATAAATGAGCTTATAAAAATGTAAAGCAAATCTCCAGGTTCCAAACAAACAAACAAAAACACAGAGAAAACTGAAAAACAATGTGGTAGACAAAGAGTTCATGTTGGGGCTCTCCTGGGACAAGGTTGTTGGTCTGGGGGGTAGCTTTTGTTATCCAAGGATGGGGGGGGGGCGGGTGGCTGAGACCTGCATAAATCTGGGACATTCAGGGGGCCACATTCTCAATGAAGTGATTGAATGGAGGAAGGAAAATAACCCTCCAGCTGAGTGAGGTAAGAAGGAACTTGGCTTGGAATCGGGTGAAATAAAACGTGTCCTGTGAGAATCCCTAACAGGTGCCTCCCAGGGGGTTGGGGTCTAAATTCATGCTACCACTGTAGTCCAGGCGTGGACCACTGACGGATGCAACTGACGAATGCAAAAATAGTACTTCAGTGATGTGTCGTGTCCCCCCCAACCCCCACCGCTGGGCACCTGGTAGAAGAAAATGCAAAATGGATCTGAAGAGATACACTGTCAGCCCAGGCTGCCCAGGATTCATTCAGGCAAAGCCCCATAGAATAGGAGCTCACAACTGCAAATCCCCAACACACACACACACACACACACCCCGCCATGCACCAGCATCAGCATACAGAGTGTCTGTGGAAGACACAGAGTAGCAAATTTGAAGACCTGGTGGGTTGGACCCTAAGGGCTGCTCTGGGTCTACCGCCGCTGCTGGGGAGAAGCCGGCATCCTCAGTGTGAAGATCAGCCTGCACCAGGGCAAGGAGGTAGGTCTTGGCATGTCTTGGCTAAGGGTGGGAAGTGGCTAAGACTAACAGGTGCTGAAGGTTTTATTTAGGGGTCAGTAAAGAACAGAACTAAAATACTAAATGAAGACCACGTTGTCAAGGACTTCAAATGTCTTACCGAAGGTGGAGAGGTGACATGATGATCCATTAAAGAAGTCTTTGCAGAATATCTGGTGATACTTAGAAGTGCAAGGAAGGGGCTAGGAAGGAGCGTCAGGGTTAATATCTGGTGGGACACAAGACTGGCTGGGAAGATGGATCAGGAAGAGGAATAGCCTGCTGTGGGAGAGCAGGAGGAAAAGCATGTAGACTTCCTATTAATCCAGAAGTTTCGAACTGTGTCCTGCAGAATGAGCAGATTCCTCTGTTTCCCCCAGGCGGCTGATGCAGAACAGTTCAGTTATTTTATTTCACGTAATTTGGCCCTACATAACTTTTTTCTTTTTTAAAGATTTTATTTATTTCACAGAGAGAGCGCATACGGAGAAGGAAGAGACAGAGGCAGAGGGAGAAGCAGACACCCCGCTGAGCAGGGAGCTTCACCCCACGACCCTGGGATCATGACCTGAGCAGAAGGTAGCTGCTTAACTGACTGAGCCACCCAGGTGCCCCCCACCCCCATAACATTTCATTTGGAAAAATAATTTTGTAGCTTTGAAAAGAATAGTGGTGCTTACAAAATTATTTTATTTTTCTAAAGCGAAGGAGTAAGCTCAAGTCTTAGGCCAAAATATTCTAGGTGAGAAGGTATTGGGATGGTCTTTTTCTCCTTCCGGTGCAGTGAGGCTTCAGATGTCGTCTTCTTTGGGGAGGGGTGTGGTCATAATTGGTCAGCCTCTGGGGCTGGCTCAGTATCGCCTGCTGTCAGCTGCACGGGGTCATCTCCATCCCCGTGGATCTGCCACTATCCAGAGGAAAACTCCAGGCATGGGAGTGGGGGGGGACCTGCCCCACCCCCCAGGGAATGACTGGCATCAGAACTAGCCCTCAGTAACCCACGCTATTGATGGAGCCCAAAGTTCTGTGTTAGAGATGACACGTGTACAGGGGAAGAGAAAGGTCCCTTTGTCTGGATGAACCATCTCTCCTCCGCCGCCAGGGCTGTAATTTCCGCTCTGCAGCTAGGAGAAGGCCAAGAAGTTTAAACCTGAGCAGAAGGAAAGGTGGGGGTAGGGATTGCAGGAGTTTCTTGTTGGTGCGTTCTAATCCAGCTCTGTCAGCCCCCGGGAGCAGAGGTAAAACGAACTGGGACGCAGGGGAGTCGGGGCCTTGAGGTTGGGTGGAAACTGCTGGAAGATGCAAATTGGTAAATAAACATTAAAACAATGCGGCTCTGCTAATCCCCGGACAAAGGACAAATTGCTAATCTAACCTCCCCGCCGGCGGGAGGGCTGCCTCAGTTGAACAAAGGCAGCTTTTATAGCTTATGTTTTATTTGTAAACTGACAGCCGCGGGTCAGTTAAATGGATTTTCTCTCACCTGCCTGCAAGGGGTGGGTGAGGAGGTGTAGGTGGCAGGTAATCCTTTCTTTCTCTATGGGTGGGGGGTGGGGGTGGGGGGGGTGGGCAGGGAAATGGTCACCTGATCTGACCAGGAAAGGCCTTGGAGGATGTGCCAAATTTTAGCCACTTTAGAGTAACCGCCAAGTTGCTCGTCAACAATGGGGCCAGTGTCTGACAGGGAAAGGCTGGGGAGTGGCGAGGCTTTCCAGCTCATAATTCATGAGAGGCCTTGGGTTTCCCTGGCCTCTCTCTGGGTGCCCAATTCCAGAGTTCGAGGCCTTTTCTGGGAAAGGTGTGCGAGCACGTTGGTGCTGGTAAATTCTCTGAAAATGTGTCTGTCACCCAGGCTCCTTTCTGTGGGAGTCAGGCTGCCTCCCCCACTTCCTCTGACAAGCTGCCACCCCAGCCCAGGGGGTCACCTTCTTCCTTATTCCCGCTGACCCGTGAGACGAGAGGCTGGCGCTGAGATCCGACACCCACCCTGACAGAGCTGGCCCACACCTAATCACCTGGGGAAAAATCACAGATAAGTCCGTTGTTCTCCAGTGGCCTCTGGCCTCTGCTACTCGCTCCTTTATCTGCCTCCTGTCACCCCACTTCCTCCACCTCAAATGTCAAGGCCTTCTGGCAGGGATGAAGTGTGGCTACCAAAGAGGAGGAGATGGTGTTTTTCTGGAGTAACTGCCTGTCTTGAGGTGCATATTTCTGTTGCCTTCACAGGAATTTGGCTCATGGGTGTTTGGACTAGGTTTCCTTGAAGGGATTAGAATTCCAAAGGTCTCCACGACCCCAGACTCAAGAACCAGGAGAGAACAGAAATTGTTTCCAGAGACTGTTCCTGAGGCCCCAAACCATGCTCATGACAAAGGGGTGATTTCAAATATGGGGTCAGAATGAACCAGGAATGAGTGGGACGTTCCCCAGGTGGGGTCTAGGAGACTGGAGCTGGTTTAGGGAAGTGTGGGAGTACAGTACCCAATGCTTTACCCTCATCTGACTGGAGACCTAAGGTTGTAGATGCTTGATTTCTGACCGTCTCACTCAAGTGCTGAGGCTTGGGAAGATTTCCTCTCTGGGTAGTCTCAGATGCCTGTTTAAGGGCCCCAGCCCAAAGCTGGCCACCTGAGACTTGGTCTCTAGAGGGACAGTCTGCGGCGTGGAGGATGAGGGTGACTGAACTGAGGATGTCTTACTTGGGAGGGCTGTGAGGCTTAGCTCACAAGGCCTCTCTGTGAGGAACATCCCCCCACCACACTCCGGCTGCCTTTTATGGACTGTCTACACCTCTTTTAAGTATCATTAAAGTGCCATTCCTTTTCTGATGAGGATGGGAATACTGGTTTCCTACTGCCTTACCCCTGAGACAGCTCTAGCTAGCCCTGGTCTCTGGGACTCTGAGTGGCAGCATTTGGCAGGCTGCTTTCCTGCCCTTTGACCCCCTCTCTCCCCACTTTCCCTCTCGCGGTTCTGCCCTCCTTTCAGCTTGTCTGCCCTCTCGTGCTTCTCCCTCAGCTGGCACCTGGACATCCTTCGGGGCTTGCTTCTTCAGTGATGCTTCCTCAGGGAGGAGTCTCCTGACATCTCTGTGTCTACCTTGGCCCCAGACACATCTCTCTCTCATTCTCTCATGGCACTTTGTTCTTCTCAATTTGTAATTAGCTTCTCTTTACATAGGTTTACCATCACATTCCCCTTTCCAGACTCACTTCCATGGTGGAGACCCTGTCTGTGCTGTTCACACTCTATACCAATGCCAAGCACCACTCCTGGCACATAGTAGGTGCTCAGTAAATATTTGTTGAATGAGTAAATGGATGGATGAATTCATGTTTCCAGGGTCCTAGGTATGATGCTAAGCACCTTGTGGCATTTGGTGAATTGTTCTGTTTCTTACCCTTTCATGTGTCTGTGTTTATCCCAGCCTGCATTTTAAGATCTTGACTATGCCTTAAGTTTCTCACCATCCCCATAGCTTCTGATGCTGGTCTCCTTGGAGGCAGCTGGAGCAGTGGTTATGAAGGAAGGTTTCTGAGGTGAAAGTCCAGCTTTTCCACTTACTAGCTATGTAGACTTGTTTTTGTTAATGTCTTCTGCACAGGCTAGAATGTTTAGCACAATATAATGTGATAATATCAGTATTTGGGACTCTTGTTTTATTTCTGACTTTAACAGAAATTCTCTCTCTCTCTTTTTTTAAAGATTTATTCATTTGAGAGAGAGAGAGAAGCAGATTCCCTACAGAGCACAAAGCCCGATGAGGGGCTCCATCTTATGACCCTGAGATTATGACCTGAGCCAAAATCAAGAGTTGGTTGCTCAACAGACTGAGCCACCCATGCGCCCCAGAAATACTTTTAATATGATGTTGGCTATATGTTTAAGATAGGCATTCTTTATTGTTTAAGGGTGTCTTAAATATAATATTGCAAGTCACTTATTCTTCAATAAAAAAAGATGGTGTATCTGGGTGACTTTTTTATAGTGATTCATCAACACTTGTAAGCAATATCCAACTACTAAAACAAGATGCCAGATATGAAATACAGCAGCTCTATGACGATAGAAGCTATCTACCCGGGACTTACCTGTAGAATTATTACGGGGGCGGGGGGGGCATTGGGGAGTCATCCCCAAACACTGTGGCCATAGGTATTACAGTAGGAGCCAAGAAAACGTGGTGGAAAGCAGAGGTCTAAGGGATGGACAGAATCCATGAGACCAAATCCTGGCTTCACAACTCATTAACAATTTGAAGTTGGATCGCACACCTGACACCTGAAAAAAGAGGATGATAAAGCCTCCATCCCGGGGCCATGGTGAAGATGAATTGAGACAGATATGTGAAGGCCCCTCACTCAGTGCCAGGCACATAGTGGACACGTTAGTGAAGATGAGGTCAGCTGGAAGCAGAAAAGACCCTAACACACACTGGCCTACGGAAAAGGGAGTTTATAGCTTCATGGCACTGAAAACTCAAGAGAGTAAAAACTTCAGGATTATTTCAATCCAGGGGCTCCCATCATATTTCCAGCGCCCTTCAAGATGTTGGCTTAATCCTAGACAGCCGCAGCCTTTCTTGCCAGACCGACACCTTCGCTATATGGGATTGCATGCTTCGTCATCATACAAAGAAAGAATGTTTCTCCCTCAACTGTGGATCTAAAATTCCGGGCCACCTTCTAACGAAGCTGCATTTGGTTATGCGCTGTCACGGCCTAAATCCGCGGCTGTGAAATGCCAACTATTGATTGGCTGAGATCTGCATCGAGGCTTATCCCTGAACCAATCACTTTGGCGAGAGGGGTGAGATAAGGAACTGGCTCTAACCAATCAGAGCTGGGGGTGGGTAAATCCTCTCCAAACTTCACGTCTGGAAGCAGGTGGAATTCATGCTGCCCAGACCATCACAGGATTCCTGCAGCAGGAATCCTATAAAATAAAATAACAAAATTCCACATTCTGGAGAAGGTTTCCTTAGGGCTGATACAGAGTACTTCCTCCCCGCCCCCTGCCCCTGTAAATAGTAACCATTGTCTTTTGGGTTCTGGGAAATATGACATCGTTTTATTCAGGCCTATCCCCTAGTCATAGGTCCACATTCTTCAAGTGCTTCTTCAGTAAGTTCTAGGTGGAATTTTATGTCTGAGCTGGCCTGGATCCAAAGCTGTCTTTTCTAAGAAGGTGGGGTTAGTGATGGTCGTACCCTCATCCATCTGAAGTAGAAAGAGCTGGAAAAAATGTATAGGCCATCAGCGACTTGGACCTGCCACCCAGGCTAATGTTGGTCTTTTATCCTGTGGAGTTACCCTCTATGACCAACTCCATGAAGGGAACGTATTACCTGCATTAGAGGTGAAGCATGTTCGGGGCTTTGAAAGAGGCCGGACATGAAACAAAACCACAGGCAGACACTTCTGCTGATGAATGACGTGGGGGTGGGCAGGTGCTGCCAGTTACGGCTGAACCCCGGGAGTGGGGAGAGCTCTGAATGGAACCAAGCAGAGGGTATCTTCTGCACCTCTTGCTTGGCAGCGGCCGCCTGAGGACACGAACACTGCCCGGGCAGTCCACCCGCTTTGGTTTCCGTGGATCTGACTTGTCTCCGTGAAGGGTAATGATCTCTTATAGTGTTTACAGGACTTTGGAGTCCTTTCCATCGTGTACATCTACCCTACAAGGCCTAGGGCTCCGTGTTCCCTCAGGAGATGTGTAGGAGACAGATTTTGAGGTTGCTTTGGTACAGACATCCTTCCCATCTCATAGGACAATGCGGCTTTGCCTTCTGTGGTTCCTCATTTCCCCTCAGGATTCAGAAGACTTGTCTCAGCTGTTTCCTGAGAGCGAAGCATTGATGGCCATACTTTGTTCTGGAGGGAGCAGGACATTTGTGGTAGTATTCGCTTCCTATGGTGACTGTGGGACATTACCACAAACCCAGTGGCTTAAAACAACACAAATGTATTACCTTGTCATTCTGGAAGTTAGAAGTCTTAAAACTTGTGTGATGGTACGCTGCATTCCTTCTGGAGGCTCCAGGGGAGAATCTGTTTCCTTGCCTTTTCCACTTCTAGAAGCTTCCTGGGTTCCTTGGCTTGTGCCCACCCCCCCCTTCCTTCATCTTCAAGTCTCTCGGTCTCTGTGTCTCTCTGACCTGTGCTTGCATCAACATACCTCCTTTTCTGATTCTGACCCTCTGCCTCACTCCTCATGAGGTTCCTTGGGATGACAGCATCCCATCCCAGGAATCCAGGATAATCTCCCCATTATAAAATCCTTAATCTTATCACATCTGCAAAGTCCTTTTTGCCAGGTAAGGTGACATATTTACAGGTTTCAGGAATTAGAATATGGACATTTTTGGGGACTATTACGCTGTCTACCACAGTGGCCTAATTTCTCCTTCTCTTCTGCCTTTTACCTTTTTTCCTTTTAAAATTGATTTGCTTTTTGTTCCTAATGGGGAGTATATTCTATAGGGTTCACAAAAAGAAAAGAATACCAAAGAAGATATCCAGATGACCCATAGGCTCATGAGAAAATGCTCAGCATTATTAGTTATTAGGGAAATGTAAATCAAAACCAAGAGATACCACTTTATATCCACTAGGTTGGTTATAGCAAAAAAAAAAAAAAAAAAAAAAAAAAAAAAGAGAAAATAACAAATCTTGGTAAGGGTGTGGAGAAACTGGAAACTTAGTTCATTGCTGTGAAGATATAGAATGGTACAGCCACCATGGAAAACAACAGTTTGGTGGTTCTTCAAAAAGTTAAACATAGAATTGCCATATGACCCAGCAATTTCTCTCCTAGATATATATACCCCAATGAATTGAGAGCAGGGACTCAAACAGAAACTTGTACAAGAATGTTCATAGCAGTGTTCTTCACAATATCCAAAAGATCCATCTACAGAGAAATGGATGAACAAAATGTGGTATATGCATGCAATGGGATACTATTCAGTCCTAGAAAGGACTGAAGTACTGATGCCTGCTACAATGTGAATGAAACTTGAAAACATGATGCAAAATGAAAGAAGCTAGACACATGAAAAAACAAATATTATATGATTCCATTTATATGAAATCTCCAGCATAGGTAAATCCATGGAGATGAGAGTAGATGGTAGTTAACAGTCTTTAGGGGACATGAGGGAATGGGGAATGACTGCTTAATGGATACTGGGTTTTCTTTTGGGCTGATGAAACGTTTTGGAACTTGGTTAAGGTGGTGTTGGTTGACATTGTAAATGTACTAAATGTCTCTGAATTGTGCCTTTAAAATGTCTGATTTTATATTATGTGAATTTCACCTCCATTTTTTAAAAGTGGAAAGCAATAAACGAAGTATACATTGAAAAATCTTACTCCTACCTCTGACCTATCTGCTCCGTTTTCCTCTACCCATACAGATAGCTACTTAAATTCGTTCATTGATTATCCAACCAGTGTGTCTTTTAAAAAAATATTCTTTATTAACATATAATGTATTATTTGGTTCAGGGGTACAGGTCTATGAATCATGAGTCTTACACAATGTACACCATAGCACATACCATCCCCAATGTCCATAACCCAGCCACCCAATCCCTCCCTCCCCCACTGCCAGCAACCCTCAGTTTGTTTCATGAGATTAAGAGTCTCTTATGTCTTGTCTCCCTCCCCAGTCCCATCTTGTTTCATTTTTTCCCTCCCTGCCCCCCATGACCACCCACCCTGTCTCTCAAATTCCTCATATCAGAGAGATCATATGATAATTGTCTTCCTCTGATTGACTTATTTTGTTTAGCATAATACCCTCTAGATCCATCCATGTCATTGCAAATGGCAAGATTTTGGGTTTTTTGATGGCTGCATAATATTCCTGTGTGTGTGTGTGTGTGTGTGTGTGTGTGTGTGTGTATACCACTTCTTCTTTATCTGTTCGTCTGTTGATGGACATCTAGGCTTTTTCCATAGTTTGGCTAATTGTGGAATTGCTGCTATAAACGTTTGAGTACACATGCCCCTTCAGATCCCTACACTTGTATCTTTGGGGTAAATGCCCAGTAGTGTGATTGCTGGGTCATAGGGTAGCTCTGTTTTTAACTTTTTGAGGAATCTCCATGCTGTTTTCCAGAGTGGCTGCACCAGCTTGCATTCCCACCAGAGTGTAGGAGGGTTCCCCTTTCTCCACAACCTCTCTGACATCTGTTGTTTCCTGAGTTGTTAATTTTAGCCATTCTGACTGGTGTGAGGTGGTATCTTATTGTGGTTTTGATTTGTATTTCCCTGATGCTGAGTGATGTGGAGCTCTTTTTCATGTGTCTGTTGGCCATCAGGATGTCTTCTTTGCAGAAAGGTCTGTTCATGTCTTCTGCCCATTTCTAAATTGGATTATTTGTTCTTTGGGTGTTGAGTTTGATAAGTTCTTTATAGATTTTGGATACTAGCCCTTTATCTGATATGTCAGTTGCAAATGTCTCCTCCCATTCTGTCAGTTGTCTTTTGGTTTTGTTGATTGTTTCCTTTGCTGTGTAAATGTTTTTGTTCTTGATGAGGTTCCAATAGTTTATTTTTGCCTTTTCTTCCCTTGCCTTTGGCGATATTTCTAGGAAGAAGTTGCTGAGGCTGAGGTCGAAGAGGTTGCTTCCTGTGTTCTCCTCAAGGATTTTGATGGATTCCTATCTCACATTGAGGTCTTTCTTCCATTTTGAGTCTATTTTTGTGTGTGGTAGACGGAAATGGTCCACTTTCATTTTACTGCATGTGGTTTCCCAAACAGTTTCCCAAAACAGTATGTTGAAGAGACTGTCTTTTTTCCATTGGATATTCTTTCCTGTTTTGTTGACGATTAGTTGACCTAGAGTTGAAGGTCTATTTCTGGGCTGTCTATTCTTTTCCATTGATCTATGTGTCTGTTTTTGTGCCCATACCGTACTGTCTTGATGATGGCAGCTTTGTAATAGAGCTTGAAGTCTGGAATTGTGATACTGCCAACTTTGGTTTTCTTTTTCAACATTCCTCTGGCTATTTGGGGTCTTTTCTGGTTCCATATAAATTTTAGGATTATTTGTTCCATTTCTTTGAAAGGAATTGATGGTATTTTGATAGGGATTGCATTCAATGTGTAGATTGCTTTAGGTAACATAGACATTTTCACAATATTTGTTCTTCCAATCCAGGAGCATGGAACGTTTTTCCATTTCTTTGCGTTTTCCTCAATTTCTTTTATGAGTACGTTATAGTTTTCTGGGTACAGATTCTTTGTCTTTTTGGTTAGGTTTATTCCTAGGTATCTTATGGTTTGGGGTGCAATTGTAAGTGGGATTGACTCCTTAATTTCTCTTTCTTCTGTCTTGCTGTTGGTGTATAGAAATGCAACTGATTTCTGTGCATTGATTTTATATCCTAACACTTTAGTGAATTCCTGTATGAGTTCTAGCAGTTTTGGAGTGGAGACTTTGGGTTTTCCACAGAAAGTATCATATCATCTGCAAAGAGTGAGAGTTTGACTTCTTTGCCGATTCAGATGCCTTTTATTTCTTTAGTTGTCTAGTTGCTGAGGCTAGGACTATTTTGAATAGCAGTGGTGATAGTGGACATCCTTGCCATGTTCCTGACCTTAGGGGAAAAGCTCTCAGTTTTTCCCCATTGAGAATGATATTTGCTGTGGGTTTTTCATAGATGGCTTTGATGATATTAAGGTATGTACCCTCTATCCCTACACTGTGAAGAGTTTTGCTCAAGAGGGATGCTATACTTTGTCAAATGCTTTTTCAGCATCTTTTGAGAGTATCATATGGTTCTTGTTCTTTCTTTTATTAATCTATTGTATCATATGGATTGATTTGTGCATGTTGAATCAACCTTGCAGGAATAAATCCCACTTGGTTGGGGTAAATAACCTATTTCATGTACTGTTGGATCCTATTGGCTAGTATTTTGGTGAGAATTTTTGCACCCATGTTCATCAAGGATATTGATGCAACTGATTTCAATTTTTAAAAATTTTATTATTTTAATTTAATTTAATTTTTCATTATTTGTAATTCTCCTTTTTGATGAGGTCTTTTTCTGGTTTTGGAATCAAGGTAATGCTGGCCTCATAAAATGGGTTTGGAAGTTTTCCTTCCGTTTCTATTTTTTGGAACAGTTTCAGGAGAATAGGTTTTAATTCTTTTTTAAATGTTTGGTAGAATTCCCCTGGGAAGCCATCTGGTCCTGGGCTCTTGTTTGTTGGGAGATTTTTGATGACTGCTACAATCTCCTTACCGGTTATGGGTCTGTTCAGGTTTTTTCTTTCTTCCTGGTTCAGTTTTGTTAGATTATATGTTTTTAAGAATGCATCCATTTCTTCTAGATTGTCAAATTTGCTGGTGAATAGTTGCTCATAATATGTTCTCATAATTGTTTGTGTTTCTTTGGTGTTAGTTGTGATCTCTCCTCTTTTATTCATGATTTTATTTATTTGGGTCCTTTCTCTTTTCTTTTGGAGATGTCTGGCCAGGGGTTTATCAATCTTACTAATTCTTTCAAAGAACCAGCTCCTAATTTCATTGATCTGTTGTACTGTTCTTTTGGTTTCTATTTCATTGATTTCTGCTCTGATCTTTATTATTTCTCCTCTCCTGCTGTGTTTAGGCTTTCTTTGCTCTTCTTTCTCCAGCTCCCTTAGGTATAGGGTTAGGTTGTGTACTTGAGATCTTTCTTGTTTCTTGAGAAAGGCTTGTATCGCTATATATTTTCCTCTCAGGACTGCCTTTGCGGTCTGTGTCCCACAGATTTTGAACAGTTGTGTTTTCATTTTCATTCATTTCCATGAATTTTTAAATTTCTTCTTTAATTTCCTAGTTGACCTATTCATTCTTTAGTAGGATGCTCTTTAGCCTCCATGATTTGAGTTCTTTCCAACTTTCCTCTTGTGATTGAGTTCTAGCTTCAGAGCATTGTGGTCTGAAAATATGCAGGGAATGATTCCAATATTTTGGTACCAGTTGAGACCTGATTTGTGACTCAGGATGTGATCTGTTCTGGAGAATGTTCCATGTGCACTAGAAAAGAACATGTATTCTGTTGCTTTGGGATGGAATGTTCGAAATATATCTGTAATGTCCATGTGGTTCAGTGTGTCATTTAAAGCCTTTATTTCCTTGTTGATCTTTTGCTTAGATGATCTGTCCATTTCAGTGAAGGGGGTGTTAAAGTACTTTACTATTATTGTATTATTATTGATGTGTTTCTTTGATTTTGTTATTAGTTGGTGTATATTGTTGGCTGCTTCCATGTTAGGGGCATAGATATTTAAAATTGTTAGATCTTGTTGGACAGATCCTTTAAGTATGATACAGTGTCCTTCCTCATCTCTTATTATAGTCTTTGGCTTAAAATCTGATTTATCTGGTATAAGGATTGCCACCCCAGCTTTCTTTTAATGTCCATTAGCAAGGTAAATTGTTTTCTACCTCCTTGCTTTAAAGCTGGAGGTGTTTTTGGGCCTAAAATGAGTTTCTTGCAGACAGCTTATTTCTGGGTCTTGTTTTTTTAATCCATTCTGATACCCTGTGTCTTTTGATTGGGGCATTTAGCCCATTTATTTTCAGGGTAACTACTGAAAGATGAATTTAGTGCCATTGTATTGCCTGTAAGGTGACTGTTACTGTATATTGTCTCTGTTCCTTTCTGGTCTGTTACTTTTAGGCTCTTTCTTTGCTTAGAGGACCCCTTTCAATATTTCCTGTAGGACTGGTTTGGTGTTTCCAAATTATTTTAGTTTTTGTTTGTCCTGGAAGCTTTTTATCTCTCCTTCTATTTTCAGTGACAGCCTTGTATTCTTGGCTACATATTTTTCTTGTTTAGTGCTCTGAATATATCATGCCAATCTTTTCTGGCCTGCCGGGTCTCTGTGAATAGGTCTGCTACCTATCTAATATTTCTATTGTTGTATGTTACAGACCTCTTGTCCTGAGCTGGTTTCAGAATTTTCTCTTTGTCACTGAGACTTGTAAGTTTTACAATTAGATGATGGGATGTGAACCTATTTTATTGATTTTGAGGGGGATTCTCTGTGCCTCCTGGACTTTGCTGCTTGTTCCTTTTGCCAAATTAGGGAAATTCCCTGCTACAATTTTCTCCAGTATACCTTCTGCCTCCCTCTCTCTTTTTCTTCCTGGGATCCCAATTATTCTAATGTTGTTTCATCCTATGGTATCATTTATTTCTCGAATTCTCTCCTATGTTCCAGGAGTTGTTTGTCTCTCTTTTTATCAACTTCTTTTTTTTTTTAATATTTTATTTATTTATTTGACAGAGAGAGAGGTCACAAGTAGGCAGAGAGGCAGGCAGAGAGAGAGGGAGAAACAGGCTCCCCACTGAGCAGAGAGCCCGATGTGGGGCTCGATCCCAGGACCCTGAGATCATGACCTGAGCCAAAGGCAGAGGCTTAAACCACTGAGCCACCCAGGCGCCCCGTCTTTTTATCAACTTCTTTATTCTCCATCATTTGTTCTTCTATATCACTAATTCTCTTTTCAGCCACATTTATCCTAGCAGTAAGAGCCTCCATTTTTGATTGCACCTCATTAATAGGTTTTTTTAAATTTCAAATTGGGTAGATTTTAGTTCTTTTATTTCTCTAGAAAAGGATTTTATTTATCCAGAAAGGGATTATCTATATCTCCCATGCTTTCTTTGAGCCCAGCTAGCACCTTGATAATTGTCATTCTGAACTCTAGTTCTGACATATTACTAATATCCATATTTATTAGGTCCCTAGCTGTCAGTATTGCCTCTTGTTCTTTTTTTTTTTTTTTTTGAGGTGAGTTTTTCCGCTTGTCATTTTATCCAGATGACAATAGATGAATAGATGAATGAGAGAACAAAATACTAAAAGGGTAACACTGACCCCAGAAAAATATACACTAACCAAATCAGAGGAGACCCAAAACTGGGATTAGAAGAGAGGAGGGAAAAAAACCCCCATATATATGTATATATTATTATATTAATAATATAATAATTTAAATATATATTAATATATACATATATATTAATATAAAAATGTATATATATTATGTGTGTGTGTGTGTGTGTGTATATATATATATGAAATAGAGTGGTGAATAGAACAGAGTCACACACTTGATTTTGGGTGTATTTTGGTCTGGTAGAAGAAACTGCCTCCCAAAATTTTAAAGAAAGAGAAACATATATATATATTCATACACAAAAATAAGGGTAAACGCAATGAAGGGATGGAATATGACTATAAAGATGAAAATTTAAAAAGATTCCAAAAAAAGAATTGATAAGAAAAGAAGTTAGTTTAAAAAAGAAAAAGAAAAAAAAGAGGAAAGAATGATCAGGCTGGAGACTAGAACAAAGCCATGTGCTGAATTTAGGGTGTACTTTGATCTATTTGACAAACTATATCCCAAAATGTTAAAGAAAGATAAACCTATATGTATACAAAAAATAAGGTTAAATAAAATGAAGGATAGAATATGACTAGAACAATGAAAATTTTAAAAAGATTTTTAAAAGGTATTGATAAAATAGTTAAAAAACATTAAAATAGGAAAGAGGAAAAATTTTTTAAAAATAGAATGAGAAAAAAATAAAATTTAAAAAATTTAACTTTGAAAGACTAAGGAATCAGGGGAAAAAGCCATGAATTCTATGTGCTGCATTCCCATAACTCTGAAGTTTTGCAGTTCTCAGTTCTAAATGAAGTTTACCAGTTCTCACTGGTAAACTTGGTCTTGGAGGGATGTTCTTGTTGATCTTCTGGGTGAGGGGTCTTTTTGAGTGTTTCTCAAATGTCTTTGCCTGAGGTAGAATTGCACTGTCCTTACCAGGGGCCAGGCTAAGTAATCTGATCAGGTTTGCTTTCAGGAGCTTTTGTTCTCTGAATGCTATCCCTAGAGCTCTGGAGGACAGGAATGAAAATGGTGGCCTCCCAATCTCCGGAGAGAGGAGCCAAGAGCTCTGGGCCACACTCCTCAGTGCGCCCTCGGAGAAAAGCGCTCGTTCCCTCCTGTCTCCCTGGTCTCTGGCTGCGCTCTGTGCTTATCTGTCCTATGACCGAGTGCTTCTATCTCTGGCGCAGGGCCCCGTTTGGAGTCTCCAAACCCAGCAGATTCCTGCAGCACACTCCCATGCCACTTCCCCCAGGTGAGGAAGGTGAGGCTCCCCGGATCTGCCACATGTGGGGTCCCTGCTTGAAGAACAGTGGTCTGACTATGCTTTGGATCCTGGTTTAAGGTAACACTGAGCTGAGAGTCCCCTCCTCCACTCTGTCTTTGTAGCTGGCTTCCCCACTCCAATACCTGGGATCTCTGCCACACTCGGACGCCCTGGTCTTTTTGTGACCCTGTGGGTCCTGAGATCACACTGTTGCTGCAAGGGCACCACCCCTGCTTAGCATCCTGAGTGATGTCCCTCAGTAGAGCAGACTTCTAAAAGTTCCGATTTTGTGCTCTGTTGCTCTACTGCTTGCCGGGATCCGGCCCCTCCCCCTGCTGTTTATCTTCCCATATGTCACCTCAGTTTCACTTCTCCACATGTCTTACCTTCCAGAAAGTGGTCACTTTTCTGTTCCTAGAATTGCTGCTCTTCTTCTCTTCTATCTCCTGTTGAGTTTGTAGGTGTTCAGAATGGTTTGATAACTATCTAGCTGAACTCCTGGGACCAGATGAAATTTAGGTCTCCTACTCTTCTGCCATCTTGCTCCTCCCTCCCCTACCAGTGTTTCTTTATGCAGAAACAAGCTGATGTGAGTTATTCTGCCTTTCTCTCTCTTTCCCATCAAAGGTAGCACTCTCTATGTAATTCTCACTGTTGTACATCTAATAATACATACTAGAGTTCTTTCTGTATCTTCAGTATTTTAACATCTGATGGTATTCCACAGCTTATATGCAATATAGTTCATTGAATATAAGCATTTAATGCTATACATTTTTCTCAAAGCACTGCTTTAGTTGCATCCCACAAATTTTGACATGGTGTATTTTTCCTTATTACACAGTGCAATATATTTTTTGATTTTTCCCTGAGACTTCTTCTTGACCAAAGGATTATGTAGAAGTAAGCTGCTTAATTTCAAAGTATTTCAAAGTATCTCCTGATACTGATTTCCAGTCTAATTTCATTATGTTCAGTGAATGTTTCATAGGACTTCAATTCTTTCCATCTTTTTCCTCTTTCCTCTCTTTTTTCACTCTTTAAAGCCTTTTTATTTTGAAATAATTGTAGGTTCAGATACAGTTGTAAGAAATTGTAAAGAAAGATCTGTGTACCTACAATGGGTTGAGCTGTGTCGCCCACAAAATTCCTATGTTGAAGTTCAACCCCAAACCCCCCCGCCCCAATGGTCTCGGAATGTGAGGATTTGGAGGCGGGGTCTTTGTAGAGGTAACCAAGTTAAAATGAGGTTATTAGAATGGTCCTTGACCCCGTATGTCTTGTGTCCTAATAAAAGGGGGAAATGTGAACACAGAGACACACATACAGGGCAGGTGATGTGAAGACACAGCAGGCAGCAACCTACAAGCTGCAGAGAGAGACCTGGAACAGATCTTCCCTCACAGCCCTCAGAAGAAACCAACCTTGTTGAGAACTTGATTTTGGATTCTAGTCTTCAGAGCTAGGAGATTTTTTCCCCCATTTTTTCCATTTTTTTTCCCATTATTTAAGGCACCCAGTCTGGGATACTTGGTTACAGCAGCCTAGCAAACTCATAGCTTAACCTGGTTCCACCCAATGGTAACATCTTGCAGTCTTACATAACACAAATGGAAAATTGACATCAGTATCATCCATTGACCTTTTTCAGATTTTACCAGTTTTATATGCAATTGTGTGTTGTGTGTGTATGTGTGTGTATTTAGTTTCTGTGGAATTTTTATCATTTGTAGGTGCATGTGACCACCTCTACAGTCAAGACCCAAAACTGTTCCATCACAAATGCCCTTAGTGCTACAGTCACCTCCTTCCCGTGCCACTCCCTAACCCCTGGCTACTATTAGTCTGTCTCCATCTCTATAGTTTTCTCCTTTCCCAAGTGCTATATAAATGGAATCATACAGTGGGTAACCTTTAGAGATGGGCTTTATTCTTTCAGCATAATTCCCTTGATACCTATCCAAGTTGTATATACCAGTAGCTCATTCCTTTTATTTGCTAAGTAGTATATGGTATGGAGGTGCAACAGTTTTTAAACTATTCACTGGTTGAAAGACCTTGGGATTGTTTCCAGTTTGGAGCTATTGTAAATAATACTGCTATAACTATTCATGTACAGGTTTTTGTGTGGACTTAGGTTTTCATATTTCTGGGATAGATGCTACATCTTTTTATGTTCTATCTTCCTATTCTATTTTAAGTGGCTTTCTTATGAAACAGCACATAATTGGATCATTTAAAAAAAATCTACCCTGCCAATCTTTTTCAACTCATTTGTTTAGACTATATGCATTTAATGTCATTATATATGTTTGGATTTAAGCCTATCATTTATTTTCTGTCCCCCACCCCCAATTTTTTGTTCCTCTGTTTCCCATCCCATGTTTTCTTTTGGATTATTTGAATCTTTTTAGTATTCTAGTTTAGTGTGTGTGTGTGTGTGTGTGTGTGTGTGTGTTTTACTATATTTCTTCATATAATATTTTTTTGTGGTTGCTCTAGGAATTACAAAATACATCCTTACCTTTTCATTGTATTTTACCACTTCTAGTGGAATATAGAAACTTTACCACCATATTGTGCCCATTCCCTCCTGACCTCATTTTACAGCTGTTTTCTGTATTACATCTATATACACTGTATCAGTGTTATACCTTTGGTTTTCAACCATCAAGTAGAGTTTTAAAAATTTAAGAGAAAAAAGTCTTTTATATTTACTCATACATTTACCGTATCTGCTACTCTTCCTTCATTCCTGATGTTACAAGTTTCCACCTGGTATCACTGCCTTTATGTTTGAAGAGTGTACTTTTAGGGCAGGTCTAAAGGCAACAAATTCTATTTTCTTTGTTTTAAGACCTTTATTGTGCTTGTATTCCTGAAGTGTATTTTTGCTGGATATAGAATTGTAGGTTGACAGTTGTTAAAGTGCTTTTCTGCTTCCTTCTGGCTTCCATTTCTGAAAAGATACCTGCAATTATTGCTCCTTACAAGTGATATATTGTTTTTCTCTAGTTGCCAATAGAGATTTCAGTTTTGTCTTTAGTTTTTAGAAGTTTGATTATGTTTCAGGGCACTTTTTTTTTTCTTTTTTTGGGGGGGGGGTTTGTCCTGTTCATGATTTATTGGGCTTCTCCAATCTGTAGCTTTTATGTATTTTGCCAAATTTGGGAGAGTTTTTAGTCATTATTTCTTTTAAAAAATTAGTTTTCTGCATTGTGCTCTTTTTACTTTTAGGATTCTAATAACACAAATGTTAGGCCTCTTGGTGTGGTCACACATGTTCCTGAGGCTTGTTCATTTTTTTTTTTTTTTTTAAAGATTTATCCATTTCTTTTTTACATAGAGAGAGAACACGCGAGTAGTGGGAGGGGCCATGGGAGAGAGAGAATCCTGGAGTAGACTCTCAGCTGAGCAGGGCTTGATGCCAGGACCTTAAGTTCATGACCCCAGCCAAAATCAAAACTTGGCCACTCAACTGACTGAGCCATCCATGCACCCCAAATCTTGTCATTTTTGCCCCAAATCTTCATTCTTTCTGTGGTATAGACTGGAGAATTTCTATTGATCTATCTTCACATTTGTTGACTCTTTCTTCTGTCATCTTCATTTGCTGTTGAGCCTATCTGCTAGTTTTAAAATTTAAAATATTGGGGGCACCTGGCTGGCCCAGGCAGTAGAGAAGAGACTCTTGATCTCAGTGTTGTAGGTTCAAGCCTCCTGTTTTAATCTCTGTGTAGAGATTAAAAATAAAATCTTTTAAAAAAAAGTTTGGTTATTGTATTGTTTAGTTCTAAAACTTCTATTTGATTTTCTTTACAGTTTCCTGTTCTTTGCTGGGATTCTCTATGTTCCATTCATTGAAAGGAAATTTGTCCTTACTTGTTCGATAGTTTTATAATAGCTGCTTTAAAGTCTTTTGCAGGAAATTCCAACATCAGTGTCCTCTTAGCATGCAAGTTGAGATTTTTCTGGTTCTTCATACATTCAGTAATTCAATACTGGATTCTGGGCATTTTGAATATTATGAGTCTTTGGGTCTTATTTACATCCAGTGAAAAATGTTGATTTTTACTTTAGTAAGCAACTGACCTAGTTGGGGTCAGGCTGTAAGTTCCAACCGACCTTCTGTGGATTGTCGTTTCCACCGTGAGTTCCACTTTTAAGTCTCCCCATTGCTATTCAGATCTGGCCTACATGTGTGCCACCTGGTGGCCAGTGTGGGATGTGAGTGGTGGTCTCTCAGTTATATAGTTCCATCTAGAAGATTTTGGTATACTGTTCAGGGTCAGATTCATACATGTGTCACTTAGGGGGGATCCCAGGGATTTAGAAATAACTTTATCAGGTCACTTACCCAAACTCATTCCTCTCTACAATGCCCCCAGTACTTTCTGGTTCCTGGGTCCATATTTTTACTCCTCCAGCCAGAAGAAAAATCAAAAAGAAAACAGGGACTTCCTTCCATTCTCTTTGAGCGTTAGAAGATCGCAATCCTGTCCTTAAACCAGAACCAGAGGGTTTCTCTGGATCCCACTTCCAGTTTCAGGATACCTTAAGTCCAGACTGGGCCACACCAAAGGTGAACTCAGCATGGATTCAGAGGTACTTTGACCTCTGGTCTTCCTTTCCAATCCATCTGCTACTGTTTACCTTACAGAGTCCTCAAATTGCTGGCCTTGCATTCCCCCTGGGTTTACGGCTGCATTCAGTGGGAGGGACAGGGTGGAGTATGCTCACTCCGCCTCACCTGGAACCTGGGGCTGAGTGTTGAATCACCTAGTTAATTTGATCAATACCCTACACGTGGACAGGTGGGCTATTCTTCTTAACCTTTTAAGTTGTGGTGTTCCTGAGAATTCTGTCTTCTCCAGTCTTCATAATAGTGCATCTCAACTTATCTTTTCATTAGAATCACCTAGAAAGATTAAATTGGGATATTGGGATATCTAGGATATTCCCCAGAAAAATTACACCAGAATCTCTGTGAGTAGGACCCAGGCATCAGAACTTAATTTTTTTTCTTTTCAGTTTCACACTCCTTTACCGCATTCCCTAACCCTCCAAACCTGCTCTTCATATAAATGCCTTATTTCCTTCAATACTGTCATCATCCACCAGACTCCCAAGTTAAGACATGTCAGAGTTGGCCTGAACTCAGGTCCTGAATCCTTCACAGTCAGGTTACTGACCATCCTGTCATTGGTAACTCAGAAATGTTTTCAAATGTGACCTCCACTTCCATCCCCTCTGAGCAAGCCCATCCTGCATCTGGATGACTGCATGGCCATGTCTTCAGTTTCTCTCTCATCACTCCCTCTCTTCTTGGCAATAGTTCTCAGGGCTACCTGGGGATCTTCCTGAAAGATGAATTTTGGGGCACCTAGGTGCCTCAGTCAGTTACATGTCTGACTTTGGATCTCAGCTCAGGTCTTGATCTTGGGATGGTGAATTCAAGGCCCATGTTGGAAGCCAACTTAAAAAAAAGAAAGAAAGGGAATCTCATCATGGTACTCCCCTTGTAAAGCCTCTATGGCACTTCCTTGCCCACAGTGTAGAGTTGAGCAAGGGACACAAGGCCTGCCATACCTGGCCTGGACAACACCCCTCCCATTACCTGTGCTCGTCTATTCCCCACATCGCAAAGTCACACATATAATCCTTGAAATACTCCAGGCCCTATCATGCCTTCTCATCATGATGTCTACTGAAATGCTTGCCTCCTACCTTGATACCTGGCCATCACCTTTTTGACAATTATGAACCAACTGAAATGTTAACCACTCACTAGTGCTTCCAAGCTGATGTCATTTCTGAATCCTCTGTGTTTCTCCAGCTTTGATCATAATTGTGTAAGAGTGGATAAAAGTGTATGATAGTGGCCACAAGTGTATAAAGCTCCACTGAAATTGTCTGTTTGCATGACTGCCGTTCCCACCAGATTGGGAACACCTTGAGAGTGGGAACTGATTAATATTTGTCTTTCCGGGGAAGAACACAGTGCCTGAGTCAGAGCAGACCCTCAGTGGACATTCAAACAAAGGAATGAATTTGTAGCAGATGGTGACCACGGCAGCAGCTTTGTGAGATTAGGGAAGTGAAAGAAAGAAGTTGAAATATAGGTATTTTAAAAATGTGAGAATGTTTACACAATGGAAGAAGATCGCTAAAGTTCCTCAGCTTTTTTTTTTTTTTTTTGAGGATTTTGTCTGTTATTTGAGAGAGACAGAGAGAGAGAAAGTGAGAGGAAAAAGCAGACTCCAAGCTGAGGATGGAGCCCGATGTGGGGCTTGATCCCAGGACTCTGAGATCATGACCTGAGCAGAAATCAAGAGTTGGATGCCTAACCGATTGAGCCACCCAGGTGCCCTCAAGTTCCTGAGCTTTAAAAGGGTAGTCACTTCTGATTTAGGTGAAAGTGTTGATACTATTTTGAAAAGCATTCTGGATGTCTTCTTATTTGAAGGAAAAGGAGAGACAAGGGCAATATAATAAATTTGTAGAACAGGTATAAACTAAAACTCTCAGGAGCTGAGGAAGTGCCTCTGATCTGGGGAGCAGCAGCATCTCCTCAAACTTGAATTTGATTCCCAGGCCACCATTTGCAGCAGGCTGAGCTTGGGCTAGTTAATTAACTTCTCTGGGTCTCAGTGTTTAACCTGTGTAACAAACACAATATTTCCTACCTCATAGGATTGGTTTGAGGGTCGAATGAGTTAACACATACTTCTGGGATGTACTTAAGTGTCCAATAAATAATATTGCTTTTGTTTTCTGGTGATTTAGGGAACAAGTTAGCAGAAGTAGATGGAAAGAGGCATGTGTATATTTCAGCTGGGTTCTTTGTTGACTCCAGCTCCTCAGTGAGAGAGGCTCTGGACTTCCAAGTCCTGAAGTCCAGGGATGGGCTGACAGGCTCGCCTCCTGCCCCAGCTTAGTCCAGCTAGAGTGCTCCTCTACTCAGAGAGCCACAAAGCTGACCAAGAGCCAGCATGATTCCTTCATGGAGGGAAGGACTCTATTTATCATCTAAGTGTCTTTGACACCTGGAATAATAGAGCAAATTCTGACATGCTCTATTTGGAGAGGCCCTATTTGCCAAGGCCATTCTAAAAATATACTGTTGGGATTAAAAAAAAAAATCTCCTACTGATTCTGAAGGTATCTGTAAGTGCTACCTTCTAAATTTATGTAACAGAAATAGCCAGACCTTGAGATGTCCATTCAAAGTCTATGAAACATTGAGCTATCAAGATCATGTACATTTTTAATATACAAGCAATGCTATGTTATTGTTGTTTCACTTCATTTTTGATGACTGATCTGCATTGTTTACCATTTGTGGTAATTATACTTTTTTTTTTAAGTCCTAAATAACTTTCTTTTTTTCTCTTTTTAAAAAAAATTATTTGTTAACATATACTGTATTATTTGTTTCAGGGGCACAGGTCTGTGAATCATCAGTCTTACACAATTCACAGCACTTACCATAGCAACACCTCTCCAATGTCCATCCCCCAGCCACCCTATCCCTACCACCTGCCTCCCCTCCAGCAACCCCTCACTTTGTTTCCTGAGATTAAGAGTCTCTTATGGTTTGTCTCCCTCTCTGGTTTCGTTTTGTTTCATTTTTCCCTCCCTTCCCCTATGATCCTCTGTCTTGTAGTAATTATGCTTTCTGATAACTGTGAAAAATGCTGAGTAGCTCAATAGAACAATCAAAACAAAGCAATCAGTGTCTCTGCCGACATCTCATTGTCTGTCCATAATCTCTCTCCTGGGCAGGCAAAAAGAACCTCATCCTGCCAAGCATCATGTGTGGAAAATATCCCAGTTTCAGTAGAAGGAAGGATGGAAGGAAAGAAAGAAAATCAACATTGACTGAAAATTTTCTGTACCATCTCATTTAATTCTCCAAAGAACTGCAAGTAAAGTCTCATTATTCCTATGTTCGCAGGTGAGTAAACTGAGACCCAAAGATTAAATGACTTGCTTAGGTTCTCTCACTCACCAGGAGGCAAAGCCGAGACTTGACTGTAGAGCAGTCTGTTCTAGCACCTTCTTTCAGCCTAGCTTCTAGGCAGCACTAGTGTTAACTGAAGCAACAGCTACTTAATTTTCACCTACTTCTCATCTGCCCTTCTCCACCATCTTCTCCACCCTCTTTTCCCTTCTACAAGCTTCCCCTCTGGGACTTTCGGCTGCATGGTAATTCCCCAACTCCCAGGCAGCAATGTATCTATAGGGATTAATGGAGGACAGATTTGAGAATACATTCAGTCCATTTGCAAATTCCACTGTAGTGTATATCGAAGTGTGTGAATGTGTGTGTGTGTGTGTGTGTGTGTGTGTGTGTGTGTGTGCGCGCGCGCAGGGAGGGGATAGGAAGGGAGGCACACATCTATATTTCAAATTAGCAAGTCAGTCATGAGTTACAGCTCCATGCCAGGGACGTCTTTAGATAGCCAGACACACAGATAATCAAGGCATAGATTAACTCACTCTGACTGTGCAGTAATTTAAAGCTCTCTGCTTATATGGCGAATTCGTGGTGGTGAAACATTCCTATGGCATATGGTAACCTTTAGTAGAAAACTTGCAGTGAGAAGCGCAGGATCCCTATCAGACGTGCAAAGAACATGTGGTTGACATTAGAGTGTGTGTTCACCCTCCAGCCCGTGGGTCTCACACCCATTTCTCTCCTTTCCCAAGATCAACTGAGAACTTGTTACTCTGCATTTAGAAACAAAAACAAAAAACAAAGACATACACACACATAAAAATCTGCCCATGGGGCTGTTGGAATTGTAACTATTTGCTATAATTTTTGTGTTGAATTAAACTAAACAGTAGCCAAGTGCTTTTGATTACAAGTGAGGAAGCCCCATTCTCATCCCTACTGAGTGGCCTTTAAGGATAGTGTCTTTTGGGGCACCTGGGTGCCCCAGTTGGTTAAGTGTCTGCCTTCAGTTCAGGTCATGATCCCAGGCTCGGGCTCCCTATTCATTAGGGAGTCTGCTTCTCCTTCCTCTGCCCTCCCCCTCCACCCAGCTTTTTCTCCTTCTGTCTCTCTCTGTCTCAAATAAATAAATAAAATCTAAAAAAAAAAAAAAAAAAAAAAAGATAACGTCTCTCAAAGATGTGAGCTACATATTTTCTGAAGGATCACCTCCAGCTCTGAAAAGCAGTGAGTCTAGTCATTAGGATCAGAAAGAGAAAAGCCTGGAATTTGAATTCTAGGGCTCTCTCCAGCATTCGCTATTGATGTCTGATCTCCCCGAAGAGACTGAGTCCCCCAGGCAAAGCTTCCTAACTTCTCCACCATACCACACACCACTCCTTTCCCCCTTCTCCCATCTTTCTTAGCAATCCCTAACAAATGTGTTCCATCCTCTTGAAAGCTGGCCTGTGCTCCAGAAGGCAGTTCCTCAGAGCACTTGGGGATCTTGGGAAAATCCAGATTTGTTTCCAGTGGGCGGGATGGAGTCTGAGTTTCTGCATTTCTAACAGGCTAGCAGCCGTTCTGATGATGCTGGTCCATGAACCGTGCTTTAAGTAGAATATGTTGATTAGGGTTGCTGTAACGAAATATAGACTGGGTAGCTTAAATCACGAAATTTGTTTTCTCTCAGTTTCTGGAGACTAGAAGCCCGAGATCAAGATGCTGGCAAGTTTTAGTTTCTGATAAGAACTTGCTCCTCAGCTCGTAGATTGCTGTCTTCCTTTTGTGTCCTCACAGGGCCTTTTCTCTGTGTGCCCTCATCCCTGGTGTCTCTTCCTCTTCTTAAAAGGACTAGTCTTATCAAATCAGGGTCCCACTCATATGATCTCATTTACCTCCAGTTACTTCTTGAAGAGCCTGTATGTGTGAATCCAGTGCTAATCTCTTTCTAACACATAAGATACCTGGTACAGGATCTAGAAGGAGACATGCATGCCTGAGACAGATTCTAAGAGAGGAAGGTTGATGACTTTCACCAACTTCACATTTGGGTCACAGGTCCACCCCTATTCCTCTCTGACCTCTAAGTTTTCCACCCATAACAGTGTGAGAGTTCAAATTCTCTGTTTTCTACCTAGATATGTGTGGTGGCTAATTCTATGTATCAGATGGGCTAGACAATGGTGCCTAATTGTTTGTTCAAATACCAGTCCAGATATTGCTGTGAAGATATTCTTTACGTGTGACTAATGGCTGAATCAGTAGACTTTGAGTAAAGCAGTTTTCCCACCATAATGTGGGTGGGCATCATCTAATCAGTTGAAGGCCCCAAGAGAAAAGATCGAGGTCCCTAGAAAAAGAAGGAATCTTGTTTCCAGACTGCCTTCCACTCAAGACTGCTGGAATTTCCAGGTTGCCTGCCTTCTCTGTGGATTTCAGACTCGCCAGCCCCCACCATCACATGATCCAATTTCCTGAAATAAATCTCTCTCTCTCTCTCTCTATATATATATATATACACACACACATCCTATTGGTTCTGTTTCTCTGGAGAACCCTGTGTAGCATAAGCAATGCTTCTCAGACTCTGATGTAGATATGAATCACCTGGGAATTTTGTTCAATTTCAGATTCTGATTCAGTGGTTCTGGGATGGAACCCAAGATTCTGCTTTTCTAAGTACCTGGACGATGCTGATGCTGTGGGTCTGTGGATGGCACTATGAGTGGCAAGAATATTTACTCTGAGTTTTCAGAGCATTTGGGAATGGGTCCAAGTCTTCTCAGAACTTTATAAAATTTAAGGATGGCTAGTTCTTTTCTCAAGAACAAGGGTCGACAAATGTTTTCCATAAAGGGCTAACAAGTAATTATTTTATATCTATGGGCCATATGGTCTTTGTTGAAGCTGCTCTATCTTGCTGTTGTAGTGTGAATACTGTCACAGATAATATAGAAACTAATGGGTCTGGCTGTGTTCCAGTAAAACTTTATTTACAAAAGCAAGGTATGAGGTGGAGTTTTCCAACTGCTGGTATATAGAATCACTTGATGGTGAGGTTCCTTGGGGCAGGGTTCTTACTCATCTTGGTAGCTTGCCTCATGCCTAAAAGGCATTGAATAGATGCTTAATGAACAAATGAGTGTATGAGGTCATTAAGATTTGGCTGCTCATAATCTGTGAAGTACAGATATTCTCTATTACTACTCCTTGTTCTCTTTTATGGTCTTTTCAGTTTCTATTTCAGATAACGAAAGAAGAATGTGTCATAACTTTTGTATAAGTGAGCTCTCCAGTACCTGCTTGCTACCTTCTGGTGCCCAGTTCTTAGGCCAGAGAGGTATACATAAAATTCATAAGAAAATTCACTAGTTCCATGTATGACATGGAAATGTGGAATGGGAATATTGTAGCCAAAAGAAAAGGAAAAATAACAGTATAAGTAGAGCTAACATATGCACAGTAATTCTTAAGTTTGTGAAATATAAAATGCATAACATAATACACGTGACATAAAAACTAATACGACCGCCAATGTAAGTCATTTTTAACTGTTAAAAATGATTCAAATAAAATGTATTACATTTGCTTCATTTTAAATACAACAGATGCTCATTTTAGAAAATGGATTTAAAACTGTATAATCACATATACCAAGGAGCAGTAAAAGGCTGGGAAAGTTGCAGCTTGGAGGTGGACACAAAAGCCCCGTATTTAGCATTAGTGCATGAGTGGACAGTATTATGAGGTCCCTGGGACAGGGTGCTCAGCTGGTGTGGATCAGCCGTTCCAGTTGTGTTCCTTGTTCCACGGCCCTCTTATGTCCTTGCTCTAAGCTCTAAGGAGTTTTGGGGAGGGCACAGAGAGGAGTCCGTGCAGGCTCATGGACCTAAATGCCGTCCTTGTGGTTGGTGGGTTCTTGATACCATGACCAGGTCCAGTGGACCGCATGCCAGGCTCAGAACCATAGCCGCATTACCAGACCAGCAAATGTAGTATTTGTGCTTGGCTAAATTGAAACATTATTTCCCAAGAGGGAAGCAGGTTTGGTCTCTGTGATTGCACCCTTATTTGCATATAAACCCCACATGAAATTGGCTCCCTCCCTAAATATCCATTTCCACCTGTTGGGTGAACGGCTGTTGATGATGAAAACAATCTACCAGTAAATGGATTGTAAAGTACTTGGTTAATCAAAATAAGGGCTAAATAACACTTTGATGTGGCCAGACCATGGCAAGAACTGATAACCTGGGCCTCACTGGCTCTTGGTGAGGTCTAGCCTCGGCAGGCACCCATGTCATGTGCTGCCCGTGTCCCTAGCAGTACATATGGATTGGATGTACCCCCTGATGCCCAGCACCACACTAGGTCTCCAGAACCCAGAGAGTGCACAGGTCTTGGCTCCTATTTTAAAACTGATCTCATTGCAGTGGGGCAAGCTAACCTGTTTGTCGGTTCTTATTGTCTTTTCAGATAGGTACTAAGTAGTTTGCAGATTGGAGGAAAACACAATTTTAAATGTTTAAAAACACTGTTCATCATGGGGTGCCTCGATGGCTTAGTCGGTTAGGTGTCTGCCTTTGGGTCGGGTCATGATATCAGGGTCCTGGGATCAAACCCTGCATCGGGCTCCCTGCTCAGTGGGAAGCCTGCTTCTCCCTCTGCCTGCTGTTCCCCCTGCTTGTGCTCTCTCTTTCTCTGTCAAATAAATACATAAAATCTTAAAAAATAATAAAAATAAAAGCACAACTCATCAAACAGATACTTGTACACCATGTTCATAGCGGTGTTGTTCACAATAGCCAAATGTGGAAACAGCTCAAATGTCCATCAACAGATGAATAGATAAACAAGACGTGGTAGGCAGGTACAATGAAATATCATTCAGCCTTAAAAAGGAGTGAGATTCTGATCCATAGTATAACATAGATGAATCTGGGAACGATTTTGCTAAGTGAAAGGAGCCAGACACAAAAGGACAGACATTGTCTGATTCCACTTACATGAGGCACACAGATTAATCAGATTCATGGAGATGGAAAGAGGAATAGCAGCTGCCCAGGGCTGGGGGAGGTGAGAATGGGATGTTAGTTTTTAATGGGATGTTAGTGTTTAATGGGAACAGAATTTCAGTTTGAGATGATGAAGAAGTTCTGGAGATGGATGATGGTGATGGTTGCACGACACTGTGACTGTCCTTAATGCCACTGAACCGTACGCTTACAAATCATTAAGTGGTAAATTGTATATTATATATATTTTACCACAATAAAAAAGCACACACACACACACACACACCACTACTCAAAGCATTTTTTAAAAAAGACTTTATTTGTTTGAGAGAGAGTGTGCACAAGGAGGAGGAGAACCAGGGGGAGAGGGAGAAGCAGGCTTTCTGCTGAGCAGGTAGCTGATGTGGGGCTCAAACCCAGGACACTGGGACTATGACCTGAGCTGAAGGCAGACACTTAACTGACTGAGCCACCCAGGTGCCCTTCAAAGGATTTTCCTTTTATGATTTCTACTTAAAGTTAAGAAAACCAAAGCCTGTTCATCATTAATTTGAGCATCACTTTCCCTTTGCCTCTCAGTGGCTCATGTCCCCTCCCAGGCTGTCATTGTTTGGTTTCGTTTTTAATTTTTTTTTCAGCTTTATTGAGATATGATTGACAAATGAAATTGTAATATATTTAAAGTGTACAGCGTCTGCACCTGGCTGGCTCTGTCCGTGAAGACGCCACTCTTGATCTCCAGGTTGTGGGTTTTGGCCCCATGTTCAATGCAGAGATTAGTAAAAAATAAAATCTTAAAAATAAATAAATGAATGAATGAAGAAAGAAAGAAGGTGTACATTGTGATGATTTGTTATAAGTACATTATTGTGAAAGGACTCCCACCATCACCTCACATAGTAACTTTTTTTTTTTTTTTTTGGTGTGTGTGTGTGTTAGAACATATGAGTTCCTTTGACACAGTGCACAGGAACTGAGTCAAGGGCAGGTTACCCTGACCTCACCTCGCCTGTGGCCAGAGAAGACAGACTGATGTCAGGTGCTGGCAGAACAGGGAGGAATGAGAATGGGAGTCTGCAGGGCTAGGATGGGGAGACAGACCTTCATGGTCGTTAGGAGGAAATGAGTTGATAACTAAAGAAATATGACAGCTGGACGATTTGACTGGGACAGGAGATCTGAGGGAGGACAGGAAGTGACCCTTTCAGATCCAAATGAGGGCCCCTGTGTGGGGGGCTCTGTGGGGCTCCTGGAAGTGTGGATGAGCTGTAACTGCAGAATGGTATGGGCCCACCGGGTGGTGATTCGGGATGCTTAGTGGTGGGTTCCAGAGTAGAGCTGGGATGGGCTCGTGCTTCCTATTTTCTTATCTTTTGAATTTCAATCTATTTTCTTAAAAGAACTGGCCCTGCAGTTTCCTGTGTATGAATCGGAAAATCTGTGTCTGTGTATGTTGTTCTTCCCGCACTACTCAGAAACCTCTGGAAATTTCGTTTCCTAATGGCTGGAGTGCAGCGCTGAAGCTATCGCTTTGGTTGCCAAATGATTTGGGTGGACATCTGAACTTGCTGTTCTGCTCTCCCCAAACACTTAGGTGCTGAGGGCTCCTGGCAGGGTGCTGTGGAAAGTGCAGGGAAGCACCTGGCACGGGGCACCGGGGATATGTGGCTGCTGTAGGTAGCGGGGCAGGAAAGGGGAAGAATTGGACATAGCTGGCCTAACGTCCCAGCTCTGCTCAGCTCCCGTGTCCCTGGCTGCTTAGGATTTCATGCTCAGACTTCGGCTGAACTCTGTCAAAACCAACTTCTTACAATTCTGTGTGTCCCTCCGGCACTGTCTCTTGGCTGGAGAAAATGGGTTGCTATTAACAATGTTTCTCCTGGGTGATGAGTGGGTGGCTCAGTCAGTTGAGCTTCCAACTCTTGGCTTCAGTTCAGGTCAGAATCCTGCGCTGGGCTCTGTGCTCAGTGGGGAATCTGCTGGAGATTCTCTCCCTCTGCACCTGACCACCCTCCCCGCCCCCTGCTCAAGTAAATAGATCTTTAAAAAAAGAAAAACATTTCTCTTGGAATTTCCATTTCAGGCACCAATAAGACTTACTTAGACCACAAATAATCCAATAGAAGACTTGTGCTTTTTTTTTTTAAGACTTTATTTATTTGTCAGAGAGAGAGAGAACATGGGCAGGGGGAGGGGAAACTGCAGACAGAGGGAGAAGCAGGCTCTCCTCTGAGAAGGGAGCATGATGCAGGACTAGATACCAGGACCCTGGGATCATGACCTGTGCGGAAGGCTGACGCTTAACTGACTGAACCACTCAGGCATCCCCAATAGAAGACTTTCAATGCAAAAGGCACAAGTGGGCATTTCACAGAAAAGATACATGTGGCCGATATACATATAAAGAGATACTCAGTGTACTCTCAGTGGTCAAAAAAATACAAACCAAGTCCGTGATACTGTTTTATAGCCTTGAGTTGGCAAAAATCAAAAAGTCTCACAAAGCCAAATGTTGGAGAGGATGCAGATCTCAAGAAAGAATCTCTAACACATGGGCAGTGGGAGTGGAAATTGGTACAATCACTCTGAAAATCTGCTTGGCATTATTTCCAAACATGGAGCATTTACAAATTTGATGACCGAGCAGTTCCACTCCACTGCATCTATCAAAGAGTGATTCTTGCATAACACAACAGTCACAGAGTAGTAACGCACAAGAATGTCCGGACGGTATTGTTCACAATAGCAAAAAAACGGAAACACGGGATACCTGGGTAGCTCAGTCGGTTAAGCGTCTGCCTTCAGCTCAGGTCATGATCCCAGGGTCCTGGGATCAAGTTTTGCATCGGGCTCCCTGCTCAGTCAGGAACCTGCTTCTCCTACTGCCTGTAACTTCCCCTGCTTATGCTCTCTCTCTCTGACAAATAAATAAAATCTTAAAATAAAATAGAAGTATATATTTTAAAACATATATAGTCAATACAGTTACACAGGAGAGTGAGGGCATGGTGAATCAGGGTGCAGGTGAGCAGGAACGGAGCTAGGATGGGGTCATCTGATTAGATGAGGGTCACGGTCCAGTTGCTTGCTTTGATTTTTGCATTGTGGGTTTGAGGGTGCTTATTACGCTGTGAAAAATAACTAATCAAATAACAGCAGGTATAGGACGCAATGACGAGAGTGCTATGAACCAAGATTAGGCTTCATTCATACTCCGATACTATTCTCCTGAGGTCCCCCTGCCCCCTCATGCCCCAAGAAACCAAAGAAGCCTCACTTAAGGGTCAGCAGAACAGGGGCTCCCTCCATGGGGTGGCTTCTGTCTCCCAGGGGAATATCTATCCCCACTAAGCCTCTCTTGTAGCCTTAGAGTATCCCCTACTTTCATTCATCAAGACTCCCTTCTTTTTGCTCAGGGCACCCTTGCCTTCTATTATCATGCAAATAGTGTAACTGCAGGACCTGCTGAGTATGATTTATTAGTCTTGAATGTATTTTTAGAATACATTCAACTGTCTTTCCATGTCTTTATGTACAGATTAATTTCAGTCCTTGTAACAACTGCATAGATTTATGTACATCATAATTTATTTAAGTTTATCCTTTTATTGATAAGCATCTAGATTGTTTCTAGTTTTTGCATCTACGAAAAGAAGCCACAGCAAACATAAATGCCGTAGGGGATATTCTTATACTCTCTGGTACGGATGTGGGTAGAGTGCATTTCTAGAATTGCTGAGTCAAAGGAAACACCTGTTCACATTTTGGTAGCTGCTGCCAAATAGGCTCCAAAATGGTTCACCTATTTCCAGGTCAACCAAAATTGCGTTATGGTGGGTGTGATTGGCTAGGTTATGAAGCCATGTGTTTTATGGCTTCCTGTATTTTCCCTGAGCTGGTCCAGTGGGAGGAGTTGTTCTGTGTGGAGGTAAGACTGACCTCCTGACCTTTAACCTTTTTCGTGTGGTCCGGTTGGTAATGGGCAAAGGCTTGGTGATTCCCTTTGACAACAGTAGGGGCAGTATCTCCCCTTTGCCTTCCTATTGCCCTTGTGGTCCCCAGCTGAGCCTTCACAGCTGGGAAACCCTGTGAGCACTTCTCCTCACCCGCCTCAGGGGGATGCTGTTAGGACTTGGGAAAATCCCTTTGGGAGAAAGGGGCAAAGTACAACTCCAGAAACAATGGCACTGGGGGAGACCCCAGAATGAACATCACAGTGTCAGTAAAAATCTTGTCACTCATTCAGAAACTTGTTGTCTCTCCTTTTGGATACACACATCTCAGGGTTTGGTCTCAAAGCCCACTGCAGCGTTCCACCTGAAGCTCATGTTGATTTGCCCGGCTGTGTTCGCAGTAGCATGGCCGAAAAGAAGAGAACCTTTCTCCTTGTTCCTCCTGTTACAGTTTCATCAAGGTCCGTTTGTCATCTTCCCACAGAGTGAAGCCTCTCTTAGGATAATAGTTTCTTAAGACTTTGGGGCAGACAGGCTCAGTGATGTCTAACCACTGTCCAGTAGCCCCCGTCTGGACCTTCGCCAGTCCTCCTCCTCCTGGACCCAGTCTCCTCGAGTAGCCCCCGTGGGTGTGAAAGCAGGGGTGGCATGGACCCATTGGCCCTCTCTCCGGAGTCTCCAGCCTGGGCCAGTGGATTCTTCGCTCTAGTTTTGGCCTTTCAAAATACAGTGAAGCAGAAGTATAGAAATTTGTTTCCCTGCTGTGAATAGACCTATAGTAATACCCAAAGTCAGGAAGTAGTTATGTAAGCCAGTTTGCCACACAGAACCCTTGGCAAGGTTGACCATCAGGCCACAGAGCCGTGCTGTGGCTTCTCAGGACCTTCTGGGAATCAGCCTGTTGTGGCCCATAGCTCCCTGGAGCTAGCTGTTTTACACAGAGGGACAAACCAGAGCCAGAATTTGAGGGCTCTTGTCCTAAGTCTGGGTGAGGAGCTTGTTGAAGATTTAAGTTAAGCCATAGATGATGCAGGTCTGAAGTTTCTCTAGCTGTAAAACCACGTCCAGAATTGATCTGGGCTTCAGTGGACGAAGGTTTTAATTAAGGAGATGCTATGCACAAGGACTCTGAGTGGCGTGGAAAAGCCATTTATACCCTTTGGTATGTGAAGTATTGATTCGATCTATTAAATATCACCTTTATGAGCCTAAAAGCCAAACAGGATGCTAGAATACTCCCATAGAGTAGCAACCACTTAGAACAACATTAAGAATTTCCGCTTTTGACGATATGATTCATTTTTACATTTAACACTCAAAGTGTACAACTATAACATCATGCTATTATAATTTAAAGATTATAGTTTACAAGATGCAAGTTATAGGCTGTAATATAATACTAATTGTTTACTATACCCTGTACGAGAAAGACTTCTTATGTTTCCTTTCACTGAATCCATAAAACAGTACTGAGATTGGTCATAAAATTTACTCATTTCACATGTCATGTACCTCGTAGATGTCAATAAATAGAACAGTAATAATAATGGTAATAAATCAGATCTACTTAGTGTTTACTATTCAGGGAGCTACACTAAGCACCTTTAGACATCCTGTTCATTTATTCTTCCTGATCCAGGGAGGTAGATATTTTCTCTATGTTTTCCATGAGAAAATGAACAGATAGAGGTTAAACAATGCACGTAAAGCCATGGATCTGTGAAAAAGTGGGGAGAACATCTTAATACACAAGGTGAAACAAGCCTGATTCTTCCTTTTAAGTAAAAAAAAAATTTTTTTTTTTGTTTCACTTTTTAAATACTTTCAGCAAAAGCACTGTGTAGCCAAACATCTTCTGGTCAAGGGAATGACTCTGTATTTGAGAGTAACTTATTGTTAAGTTAAATCCTATTTTCCCAGAGGAGCAATGCTGCCATGAGGGGCCTTGTTCCTGGTAGAGAATGTCACATCACATAAATCAAACTGATGAACAATGATATGATGGAAGAGCCAGACCAAACAATAAAATTACACTCCAAGGGCAAAGGATGTTTGAACTCAGAGGGGCCTCAGAGACTGTATCGATAGCTTCAGAAGTGTTTTTAGGGACTCCTGGGTGCTCAGCTGGTTAAGCATCTGTCTTTTCGTTTTGGCTCAGGTCATGATCTCAGGGTACTGAGATAGAGCCCTGCCCTGGGCTCTGTGCAGAGTGGGGAGTCTGCTTGGATTCTCTCTTCCACTCTCTCTGCCCCTCCCCCGCTCTCTCTCTCTTTCTCTCTAAATAAATAAAATTGTTTAAAAAAATTTTTTTTAAAACAGAAATCCCCCCTTTAGAAAAATATTTTATTTATTTATTTGTCAGAGAGAGCATGAGAGAGAGAAAAGAACACGGGTAGGGGGAGGGGCAGAGGCAGGGGGCAGAGGGCAGCCTCATTTCTAGTGCTCACTAGCCAGCCCCATGTGGCCAGTGGCTGCTGTGTAGATCTAGAACATGCTGGGCATACTGCCTGGATTTTAGTATGGGTTTAGTAACTGCTAGCAATCATTAATTTTGTACCTTTTTGTGTGCTATTATACCTTCCTCTGTTGAACTCCTGCTCATACCTCAACACCCAGCCAATTGGCCACACCTGCTGAAAGTCCTTCTTGATGCATCTTATCCTGATACCCCCTTCATTCTCTGCTCCCCCAGTGCCTATCTCCATTGTAGTAATTATATTCATCTGTCTTAAGAATTATAACCTTCTTTTTTTGCTCTTTATAACCCTGGAGCATATATAAGCCCATGGTCCCTACTCATTGCTGGTCTCTTGTCCTGTTGTGGGAAGGACAGAATAAATGTCATTTGAACGAAGAAGGTGATAGAAGAATGGCACGTGTATTCCTTCATGTTGGTAGCAGGGCGGTTGTGGGCTGTTTGTTTATTTCTCTTTGTTATTTAATTTTTAAATACTGGCTGGCAAAGCCAGCTCCCTTGCCTTCTCAAACTGCCTCTCAAGGTCATTTCCCTAAACTGGGCCTTGTGGCAGAAAAGTCATGATAAGAAAAGCAAATGTCCTTAAATAATAAAAAAAAAAAAAAAAGAGGGAAAGAAAAGCAAATGTCTTAATCAAACAGTGGAGCAGAGAGAAATCATGAAATGTAAGTCAGATCACCCAAATACACAAACATCTTTCACGCACGCACCCTGTTTCTTCCATATTCTACACCTTTGAGAAACAGAGAGACACCGTTTACCTGGCATTGCTTTCAGGGATCGGAGCCCCCTTGGGTAAGAAGTTTATGAAATGGTTCAGAAGCTGAGTGTGCCAAGGACAGCAGGGAGATAATTTCCCATGAGTGTTCGCTCTGGGAGCAGATTTCCTGCTGTGGGGGCGGGAGTAGGGGGGTTGGGGTGGGGGGAGTTGTGGGGACTGTACCCGCACCGAAGGGGCAGCTTCACCGGGCAGCTGGCTCGTGGTGGCTTCCAAAGCCTTGTCGCTGAGTGTTTGGTTCACGGTCTCTTTACTGGGGCTCTGTCACCCTGTTGGCACACTGCTCTTTTTCCACCAGGTTCCTATCTCTCCCAGCAACCCACCCCCCCTCCTGCCAGCAGGTGGGGCCGGGGGTGAGAGGGGAGACTGAGGCATTTTTACTCAGCGCTCGTTTTCGCCTTTTGTCAAAGCCGCACGTCAAGTCTGGCCCTCGGCTGCCCTGGCACAACCGTGTCTCCTGTAACTTTAAGGAACTGTGGCTTTTCTGCGTTTGATGTGTCTTAACTTTAACACAAAGCACACCAGGGCTGGTTAATGATCATGAACTGTCATGGCCGCCACTCTACACAGGTGACAGTGATGGATGGGCCGGCAGCATGGGGGGAGGCGGCTGGGGGCTGAGGCAGAAGGTTTATTTAAGCCATGGCTGATAATAGAGGGGCCTTCTCAGTCCCTGACCAGCAGGACTTAATGGGATAAAAGGGGAGGAGAGCCCTCTTTCTGCACTGCCCTTGGAAGGGACAGTTCTCCCTCTCCTCATCTGGTTTTCCAAATAAAAGCATTCCTTGAGGGTTCAGATCTAAATGAAATTTTCTGCCAGGAGCAGAGGGGGAAAAGCCCAGTTCTGTAATCAACCTTGTCATCTTTCTTGGTTTGGCCTTACGTGTTTGCTTTACTCAACCACTGGAAAACAGCAGTCGGAAAGAAACTGTGTATAGATCGGCTTGAGTAAGAATGAGTTCCATCCTCTGAAAAGTCTTATCCCCCCGGGATTACCCCTGAAATCTGACCAGCAGTATAGATTCTGCATGTCATCTGGGGCTCCTTAAGGAAACCCTATTTATTTTCCTATCTGGGAAAATAAAATCTATTAAAAAGGAATTTAGTACAATTTTTCCATCTCTCTTTAATTTTGGATTTATTGATCACCCCATCTGGTGCTCCAACTAGAGACAGCATCCGTTTCTTTCTTTAGGTCAATATCAAGACATCACTATCACGTGTAAACTTTGCCTATAGTCCCATCAAACAGGCCACACAGTGTGATGCACCATGATTAGAAGCCCAAACTTCTCCCTTGTGCCGGTTGTGGCTGTGCTCCTTATGTTTCAGTAAAATAAGCTCTAGGGGAATGGCCTAACCACATACCCCTCCTTTGGAGATGCCAAATTCAGATTACCCTGGGACCTTTAATCTCCCAGGGGGAGATGCGCTGTCAGGGTCCACTGATAATTCTTTAGTGTAAGAGCTAATGCCTGATGGAGGAGTTGAGCTGGCTCCGCAGTTACTAGATTCAGCAGCCCATGGCCCCTACTCAGTACTGGACAGCATAAACATCAGATTTTGGTAAATAAACTCGGGCTATCATGCAACTGTCCCACACGCACTCAAGCCATGACTGACAGCTCGCTTGGGAAGACTTGGAGTCTAGGGCTGAAGCTTTTGGGTGCAGAGGCTCCAAGGTTCCAAGATAAACAAATCTGTCGGTGAGAGTGACCAGAGTGTTAGGTCAGTCCAAGGGTCACTTATAGGTCATCCCACTGGGAGCTTGGTCTCTGCTTTGTGTTTATCCTGGGAGGGGAAGAGCAGGAGGGGCTGGGGGGAGAAGGGTGGGTCTCCACTGGAAAAGCATCCCTTGCCTGGCCTGCTCATCAGAGCCTTTGGAAGGCAATCAGCACCCATCCTACTCTGCGTAATCCAGTAAAGGTTATAGACCCAGGCTTCTGTTTTTTTATAGGAGTTAATGAACAGTTCTTTTGGAAATACAGATTGCAGGCTGAGCAGAGCTGGCTGACCTGTGCTGCAGAAGCAATTAAGGAATTTTCTGAGCCCATCGTGAGTTAACAGATCACTGTTATGAAATTGTGGTGGTCAAAATTGGAAACCCAATGGAAGGAATCGACTCTTCCTGTCCCTATCCCTCTTCTTGATCTTACCAGGTTGCCTGGAAGATGTTTCCTCAATTTTACAATCCTTACCAACTGGAGACTATTTTGGAGATGATCCTAAACTTTCTTTTTTCCTGTGCTTGGGTCTTTAAGATTGATAGGTGATAGCCGGTATGGATTCGGGCCCTCCTGAGTTGATATTTGGCAAAGTAAAGACCCTCATCTTCCTATGGATCACTCTGTTTAGCCACCGATTCTCTCTCATTTGGAGGACAGTCTCACTGGTTCAGGAAGATGTAACATCAAATGATAAATTTAGAACTGATGGCATTTTTTCTTCCCAGACAACAGATGAAAAAGACTTTCAAGTCCAACATTCAGTTGCTTGCTTTGAAAAATAGCCTTATCTAGTAAAAAATCTAAAGTTTTTCCTATTCCATAAGCAAAAAAAAAAAAAAAAAAAAAGAAAAAAGAACCTGAACCTAAGTCTTACACGTTATACAAAAATTAAGTCAAAATTATTCACAGAATAAATAATAAAAAGGAAATAAAAATTTTAGGCAAAAACATAAAAGAAAATTTTCAAGATCCAGGACTAGGCAGAGACTTCTTAGACTTGACACCAAAAATATGATATATTATAAAAATGATAAAGTATACTCCATTAAATTGGAAAATTTTGACTCTGTGAAAGACCATGTGAAGAGGATGAGGAAATACACTAGGGGCTGGGACAAAATATTTGCAAAGCACATATCTGACAAAGGACTAGTATCTAGAGTATATAAAGAATCCTCAAAACTCAACAGTAAGAACACCAAATAATACAATTAGAAAATGGGCATTTCAGTGGATACACAGATGGCAAATAAGCACATGAAAAGAGGTTAATATCATTGCCCACTGAGGAAATGGAAATTAAAATCACAATGAGTTGTCTCTAGACACCTACTGGAGTGACTAAATACAAGGTAGCGACAATAGTATTTCTACTGGTGAAGATGTGTGGAAGACCAGTACACGTTGCTGCTGGTGGGAATGTAATATGGTACAATTTGTCTGTTTCTTAAAGAACTAAGTATACAACTAAGAGGTGACCCAGAAATTACATTCCTGGGCATTTATCCCAGAGAAATGAAAACTGATGTCTGCACAAAAACCCGGATATGGATGATTATAGTGGCTTTACTCCTGATAGCACCAGACTGGAAACAACTCAGATGTCCTTCAGCATGTGACTGATTGAACAAACTGTGGTACATCCACCCCATGGAATATAATTTAGCAATAAAAAGAAATAGACGTTTGATACAGGTAACAACTTGGAGGGATCTCAAGGGCATTATGCTGAGTGGAAAAAAAGAACCCAAAGCCAACAGGTTATACACTGTATGATTCCATTTACATAACATTCTTGAAATGATAATTGATAGGACTGAAGAGCAGTTTAATAATTACCTGGCATTCAGGAGCTGGTGGGATGGAAGATAAACACTTGTGGCTCTAAAGGGCAACAGGAGGGATCCTGGTGATAGTCTTCTTTTTTCTCCACTGTAGTACTGTTGATATTCAGGTCTTAAGATTGTGCTATGGTTTTGCAAGATACTACCAGTCAGGGAACTCGGTAGAGGGGCCATAGGATCTCTCTGCAATTTCTTAACAACTGGATGTGAATGTACAATTATCTTCAAAGTTAAAAGTATTTTTCAATGTTATCAGGATTTGGAATCTAACATCTTTAAACTAGGAGATTGCCTGCTATGTATATTTTAAGTAGTGATCAAATTAACCTTTAAAACAGCTATTTTAATTACACATAGTGTTCTGGAATGAACTGTAGTACAAAGTGTGCCATTTGTTCTTTCATAAAGGCTCTCATCCACTCCCTCAGTTATTGGGTATATAACTCCCTCAGTTATGTATGGTGTGTAGACCTGAGCAAGGCTAGGAGACACTTGCTGTCCTATCTGTTGGAGTGTCATTAAGTCACGATCTCTCCACCTAGATTCATGGCTCTCAGATTTTGTAAAAGAGAAATGTTGACATATGATTTAGATTCCTTTGTGAGAGACACTTTCAGAGTGTCATTTTTGGGCTTTTGAAACACCTACTTCACAATTTTCAACCCAGAGAAGGTACAAAAGGTTAGACAGGCTTTTGTATGTGAAATATGGCAGCATCATTTCGGGGCAGCTCTCTGGTTCCTCCCAAGCTGTCGGACTTTTCAAATGATATGGGAAGTGTTTTCCTCTTGAGGGTTTTGTAGACCGCATGTATCCTTTAACTAAAAAAAATGAACAAAAATGGGGGCGCCTGGGTGGCTCAGTGGGTTAAGCCTCTGCCTGCGGCTCAGGTCATGGTCTCCAGGTCCTGGGATCAAGCCCAGCATTGGGCTCTCTGCTCAAAAGGGAGCCTGCTTCCTCCTCTCTCTCTGCCTGCCTCTCTGACTACTTGTGATCTCTGTCTATCAAATAAATAAATAAAATCTTAAAAAAAATGAACAAAAATGTAAAGGTTAGATAGATGGAGATTTTTGTTTCCTCTCAATCCTGTCAAAAATGGGTCTGCCAACACCAACATTCAATTGTTAGAATTCTTAATCTGAGGTTTCTAGATAAATGTGGGCATCCTCTGAATTGTGTGCTATATTTTACTTCATGTTCATTTTCCTGGAGGGCGTTAAGATTCTCTAGGTCTGTGACTCAGAAAATATAAGAACTTCTCTTTTCATGGATGAAGGACCAAGGAGAAGTAGCAAGAAGCAGAAATATGTGGGGAAGATCCTGTCCAGTCAGATTGTCCAGCTGGCTCCTGTCTCTGTTGATGGCAGATAGTCAAGTATCGAGGCCGGTAGCTCCTTCCTTGAGAAGCTCTCTTTGTTCAGCTTGCCAATTCTCAGCCAGAAGTCATCTCTTCTCTGAACTCTGAGCATCTTTGTTTGCTCCTCTCTTTAGATACATATCACCTTCTATCATATGTGAGTCTAGACTTTGCCTTTGTTCCTGACCTCTGTACTATTATAGATTCCCAAGTAGATAATCTATAAATATTTGTTGAGTGAGTAAATGAATTGTAGCCAGTACCCATTTGGGAGACAATGCCAGTTTGGTGGTGGGCCCTGAAGAAATGGCTGGGAGAGACTGGGAGATCGTACGTTCTTTTTCTTTTCAACAGGCCAACAGGAAATATGTGGTATAGGGCGTTGACTGGCATTTTCACATGCTGTGGGCTGCCGGTGGGGAAAGTCTAGTCAGTCCTTCTGCAGGGGGACCTGCGTACCCACTACGTTCAGTCCAGTTGCAGAACTGAAAATTGTACCTTTCCTGTCCCAGCTGTCTTTCTTAGGAAATACTTAAAAATAAACAAATAAATAAAAAATCGCTCCATGCCCTGGTTTCCATTCTCTGTAGGTAAGTCTAGTCTTTGAAGTGAGAGTGGAAGTAGAGAGAGACTCAGGTATTCCCTGTTCTAGTGGAATTTGCCCCAGCCTCCCACAGCATTGCCTCCAGCCTCTGTCTTGCATTCTTGGCTTTTGGAGAGGGGAGGCAACCCCCCTCTTATCTGGGATTGCCTGCTTAAACAAACGCAGCATGGAGGTATTGTCCTTTGGAAACTTGGCCTGGGACACTTTACCAAGTGTCTGCAAACATTTAGACGCACAGAAGTGCTCACTGTTAACGCTGAGTTATTGTCTCTGCTGGGGCTACTCTTGCCTGAAAGAGGCTTGGGGTGGGGGGTGGAGGTGGTGAGAGTGGACCCGAGGGAATCCCTCAGCTGGGGCTCTGGGCCAGGGAATTGGGCTGCTGTTTGTTTAAACAACCTGAGTGTAATTGGTTTGTTTGAGATGCCCAAGATATTTGGGAAAGTGGGGGAAGGGAGGCAGCTTGCTGGGGGTGGGGGGAGAGAGTCACCAACAGGGACTTTGATGGGTGGCTGGCTGGGTGGTTGTCAGCCTCTTGATTGCAAAGCCTGTGGGAAGGGTGCCCGTTCCAGCTTGACCATGGGTAGGTACATCAGGACCCAGGTGGATATGTCAGACCACGTGGTCTAGAAAATAATCAAAGCTGGCACTTGAGAGGTGGGTAGGATACAAGGAATATGTAACTGAAAACCAACGGTCTCTCCTTTAACCATAACAATCCCAAAACAGCATAAACACAGACACACAAAGATTTGTTTTCAGATCTTGCTTTTTTTCTTTTAATCCTGCAAAAATAGTTGTAATGACAGACCCAGTTTCAGCAAGGAAAGATAAGAATGCTGGTAAGGAATTCCTTAGGAGTGCTTACATCATTTTTTGGGACACAGAGGGGCAGTTAGGGAGGATTCAACAGGCCCATGGAAAAAGAAAATAAGTCTTTTTTTTTTTTTTATTGTAGAGATCATATCCTTTCCTTTGACCTGGGGAAAAGGACAGAGAGTGTTAAAAAATGAGAAGAATTTGGGAAGGATAGAAGGAATCCTTGTAATGCTGGGCCTGGCTCTCCCCTGAACAGGATTCTTGCGACAGGATTCTTGTGGGCGATGGGGGAGACTGCAGAACCAGGTGTGACCACTTCTTAGGGATGCTTACCTCGAGGAGGGTTAGAAAAAGTATAGGGTCTCCTGTTGCATTGCTGGCCCCAACTTGTGGCATTTTATCGCCAAACCCTAACCCTAACCATGTGACATCAATTTGTAGGAAAATGGACTGTGGCTCAGAGGGGTGAGACAAAGCTACCCAGACCACAAAGACCGAAATGGTCAAACCAGAATTTGAATCAGTGGACAAGTCCTTCTGTTTTCAAAACCCTTCCCCTTTCCCGCACTCCGCACTCAAACAACACTAGCCCTCCACCAGAAAGAATGAAAATATAGAATTCATCACTGGGCAAGTTAGAAAACAAACAACCCTCTTCTGATATGCTAATGAACATCACACATACAGGCCTTCAGCTAAATAAACAAGCACTGAGGAAAGGATGGAAATAGTGATATCTGTAAAGCCTACTGATCTGATTATTTGTGGACCAAAGGCTTGTCATCTTTTTTTTTTTTTTTTTTTAAGATGGGTATTGGTTTTTGAGCTTGCCCCTTATACTTCCTTGACATAAAGTTATGATTCAGTATTTCGTCAGAGACTTTGTGGAACAACCCCTGACCGAGTACAGGGCTCTCTCACTGCGATCACTGCGAACATGACATCTATGTAACATGAAAAAAAGACTCTGCCAAGTTAAAAAAAAAATTGCTACCAGTATTCGGATGACTACTTTCAAACACGGCTTGCAGAGAAAAGGGCTTTAAGTATTTCCTGAGCAGCTCGGTTTTGTGCAGACTTTAAGGTGGGGTACTTTTGTCGCTCTAGGTGGTGGGTATCAAGCATTTCATGGTCACCTCGAACCCCAGAGCACACAGCGCTGTCACACTCAGCACACACAACAGTCACTGTTCTTCTATTTGGCAACCCCGTTCTCCGAGGCTTGGAGGGCTTCTTCAACTATGAGCCAAAGAACTTCTTCAAAGTCAAACCATGACCACGCTCGTTTCCGTGGAAGCTGGTCTCTTCTTCTGGCACTTGAGGTCTTTGACACCGGAAGGCTGCCTGGCTTCAAACACTTTACAATGAAAGATCTCAGCTAAGTAAAGGGAGTATTTACAATATGGATGAAAGTAAACGTGGTGAGACTGGCTGGATAGTGCCCGAGGGTCAGACGGTGTCTTTTTATGAATCCGTGCCTCCTGTAGAGAATGTGGACGGTGAGGCTTGGGGACCTAAGAGGGGCTAAGACAGTGAGGGCCGCTGTTGGGGGGACCCTGCTGGCTTTGAGCCGTGCCATGGAGATCACACAGACTTTGGGAATGCACCCCAATGGGCCAAGGTGGGGATCTGAGCTGGTGATCAGTAAGCCCGCCAGTTTCCATTTCTTTCCCCCACCCGCCATGAAAAACATCATGGCGATAAATTTTAGAATAATATGTATATTTTGCATCCTCCTGTTCTCACTAAGGTATATGTTGATTCTTAAAGGTTAGGAATTTTTTCTTACATTAGATGGAGTGTCCTTCCATACTCTTTCAAAACTTGTGACCTCCTCCCGCAACCCCTATCCCACCTCCCCCAAAATTCTAAACTCCAAACACTTGAAAGGTTTAAACTTTGTTAGTTTTAATGATGGCAATTTACAATTGACAAATATATGGTTGATGGGTGTTCTTTCCTGTAGGTTTGTTTAGAAGTGAAAACAATGTGGCTCGTCATAAAAGTTTCTATTTATTTAGGCTGGACTGTTCACTTGTTCGGAGAAGGGATGCTTGTCAGGGGAGAATTAGATTTGGCCTGATGTGTTTCGTGGCTAAAGACTGAGTGGAGACTAATGTCTACAGCTCAGAAGAATAATCACCATTTTAATGGATTAAAATTCTTTTGCATAGAATAATCTATGGTTTAAAGAAGGCACTGCCTGTTTCACATTTATCAGAAAATACGCTGATGTAAAGATACACTGAATCAAGGGCATTTAGATACTGGGCTGGGGTAACTGGTAGATGGGGATATCAGTTCCCATGGAAAGGCCCAGGGACAAGTTTGTCATATGTTTATTCCCTGTTTTGATCCTCTCCAAAATGTCAATCTCCTGTCATTTATGATCAAGACAGGAAACAGGGAGAACAGCTAAGCTGGGTTTAAAAGTATATGTTCTGGATTCGAAGTTCATGGGTTGAAATCCCACTTCCACTACTTACTACCCTGTGACCTTGGGTAAGTAGATTGATCTTTCTGTGTTTCAGGATCTTCATCTATAAAGTAGGTTTAACTGTAGAATTCACTCAGATGATATATTGAAGCTCATGTGCTCAGTATACAGTAGGTGCTCAATAAATGAAAGCCATTGTTATTAGTGGTGGTAGCCATGTACCAATACTTCTCTCTCTCTCTCTCTCTTTTTAATTAAAGATCTTATTTATTTGTTTGAGAGAGTGAGAGAGAGTGTAAGCCTGAACAAAGAGGGGGAGAAGCAGACTCCCAATGCAGGACTCGATCCCAGGAGCTTGGGATCATGACCTGAGCCGAAGGCAGTCGCTTAACCCGCTGAGCCATCCAGGCACCCCTACTGATATTGCTATTAGCAGTAGTATTTCTCCTTGGTAATAGCTTGGGAACAGTTCAAAGAGGTAATCCTTGGTGTGTGTCATGAAGGGCATGCACTGCAGGAAGGGACATATCAGTACAAGTTCCTAGATGTTGCCTGTGGCTATGAAAAAAAAGGGAAGCAAGAAAGCTTTGATTGTGACTTCTTGGAAAAAATTGTGGGCAGGGCTGGAGGGAAAGTGGGGATGGAATCCTGCAACTGCCAGCACATTCTCTGTGCCTTAATGTTTTATTTGTAAAACGGGGATTAAAAATACCTAAATGATAGGATTGTTGTGATGATAAGTAGGGTCATTATGCAAACATTTCCCACTTGGATGGATATGCAGGAAATGTTTGTTTTCTAAACAGAATCGGACTTCTGACTGAATTATGAATCATCGAAGGCCTACAGTCCTCTGAGCCTGGAAACCAGGAACAGCCTTTGAAGTCCACCCTGAAGGATCCGGACTGGGCCCCTTGTAGGTCACCCACAGCCAGGCCACAGGCCTTTTACCCACATGCCCTTGGTCCTTGTACGTTAGGAGCAGGTTCCTTCCCCTCTGATTCCAGGCTGAGCCACAGGAAGGCCCTGAGACAGGCTTGTCATTGGAGAGCCTCCCACCCGCTACAAAAGTCCTAGACTATTCTATCTCCTCTCCTGACCCCACCCCTTGGGAATATACTGCGTGTGGGACAGCTGCCTGAGTGTCCTCTTGATGAGCCTTGGGACCAGGATGTGAATCACCAGGTTGAAAATGACCAGAGCTTCAGAGCCTGGCAGGTGCCCAGCTGCCCAACACCCCACTCCTCCATGCCATTAGCATCCCTTTCACCTAGTTCTTTTATTTATTATTATTATTTTAAACTGGGGCTTGTGGAAAGAATACTGTGAAAAGCAATTATTATGCCCAAGTTACAGATGAAAGTACCAAAGCTCAAACAGGTGTGATTCTTCCTTTTTTTTTTTCACCTGTTAAACGGTGAAGCCAGGGCTCCAAAGCCACCTTCGTTGATGGCAGATGCCCTGTTTGCTACTAATTTCCCTGTCTGCTGCCTCTCGGAAGTTGTGTCCCCACCGCGTGACTACCGCACTCTGGCGGGCCTGGCTTGCAAAGACCCCAAGGTAATCAGCCTGCCGCTTGGCAGGGAACCCCTCCAAGATTTCTCTACTCCGTCTCCTGGGCAAGGGTCCCTGCTCCCTTTCCTCTCCTTCTGCACAATACCCTGGATTCATTCCCCTGTTCCCAGGGCCTCCGTCTGGAATGCCATTTTCTCCAAATCCCATCATTCCTTCACCGCTGGTGAAGTGTGGCCCACCCACTGTCCCCTCCTGTCTGCTTCGAGAAGCTGCTGCTGCTCTGGGCTCTCATGCCATATAGTCTCCGCTCATAGAAGTGTTGCCCACTGATAATCTCTTGCTTCTCCGTCCCCTGGGTTTCCTGTTTAATTCGTAGCTCCCTGTTCTTCCCTCCCACCTGACAAGCGTGCTCCAACTAGATTACAGCGCCCCTGAAAGGCATCTGCTTTGGACCAGCTGAATGGCTGCTGCATAGAGGGTTTTGCCCTTGGAGAAGCAAAGCCTCCGTCCCCTTTCTTGCTGAATTCACAACATCCTGTTCCTACTCTATGAGATGGCAGTGACTCACCATGAACGATCCCTATTATTCACACTCTTATTCTCATAATTCACATTAATTATGAAATGCACCTTTGTGAGGTTCTCTACAGAACTGCATTGCCAGAGGAAAAGAAGGTGTTAGAGCCAATAGGTTTAATCAGTAACATAAGCAAAGTGTGGCTTCTCAAGGAAAATCTTCTGCAAAGGCCTCCATGGGGCCTGCTTATAATGGAAGGAACAGGCTTCCCAGGTAACAGGCCCCCATACCTTCCTGCTCACACCTACGGATTTAATGTTTATTAAGCAGGGACAACACGCAGGACTGAAAGATTTCTTCTGTCATTTATGAGCATTCATGTGATTGAAGTGAGATGGACAATTAAATATCTTCAATATCATTATATACACACACACACATACACAAACCTCTATGTCTGTGTGCACATATGTATCATATTTTTTCTTTTTCCTTCCTTCCTTCCATCCATCCTTCTTTCCTCTCTCTCTCTTTCTCCCTTCCTTCCTTTCCATCCCTTCTTTCCTTACCTTGCCTTCTCCCTCCTTCCTTCCTTCCTTTCCTATGGACTGAGAAAGATCTGACAAGTTTCAGATCCCTCCCTTGCTAACTCACTGGCTCTGGGACCTTGGGTCTGTCTCTTAACCTCTCTTAGCCCATTTCTCTTCTGTAAAATGTGAGCAATATGCCTTCCTTGAAGGGATGTTGAGAGGCAGAATCAAGATAAGGTATGTGGTCAGGGACTGGTAGGGACCTGCAGCGTCCCCGGGAGCTTGTAGAAATGCAGAATCTCAGGCCCTAACCCAGAGCCATGAATCAGATCTGCTTTTAACAAGATTTCCCGATAATTCCCCTGAACGTTAAGGTTCAGGAATCCCGGTTCTCCAGGAAGGAATAATCAAGCGTATGGATCTATTTGGAGAGGATAAGAGAGGCATTTGCATGCATTCTTGATTTGTAGCCTTTTCAAAGTGACTGTCTCAGAGCAATGTTGCTGGTTGGAATTGGCTCCTGATAAAATTCAGAGAAATAGCCTTTAGGATCTGGTGGGCGGGTGGAATGCTGCCGTTTGGGCAGAGGGTACTGCGGAGTGGGGAGGGCGGTCCTGGACTGAGGGAGGGAGGGAGGGAGAAGCTGGAAGGATGGGAAGGGTAGAGACGAGGCGAGGAACTTGAGGTGGAGGAGCGTTCTTTTTTCAAGGCTTTGGGAGCAAAGGGAAGAGAGACACAAGTGCCAATGAATCCCTTTACATAGAATTTGCTGGAGCAAAAACTTTTGTAAAAGTCACACTAGCTTTATTAGTTAGACTTGATCCAATATAGTATATTCCCTTATACAGCAGACGGTAATACAGCAAAATTAGGATCACTTTAGAAGATTGATGTTGGAGCTGGAAGGGATCATTTTAGGGATCGTCCTTATTCTGATCCTTTTTGTCCCTGAAGCCCCAGCTAGCTTCAGGACTCCTCATGTGTGCCGCTCGCAGAGTGATCCTGGTTAAGTGATCTCTTCTCACTATGCCTTTTCTTCTTGGCTGTGAATCGGGAAAGTAGAAAAGTACATGAGTTCACAGGTTGTTATGAGGACTCCATGAGTTCACGCACGGAAACCGCCTAGCACAGGCCTCTTCCTGATTCAGTAATAATACATGCTTTTGACACAGCTCTTCTCCATAAGAGGTAGAGGGGGAAGACCATTATGAATACTCTACTATCAATAAATATGAAGACTGTAAGTTTGAGATTGAAGAAGGTGAATCCATTTCTTGCTGATACCAATCTGGATCATTGTAATGATAGCAACAGTAAAAGCAACACTAACCACCATCACCATAATGACAATGGAATAAATACCAGCCATAGCTAACATCAGTCGGTGCTGGCTGTGTGGCAAGCATAAAGTCATTATCTCATTTGGATTATCTTATTTGATTTTTCGAACATATGTGAGGGGTCTAGTCCTGCCCCCAGTTGGTAGATGAAGAAACGAAGCCTAGGGTGTTTAGTAATTGGCCCAAGGCCCAGTGCTTGTAGGTGGAGCTGGAATTTGAACACAGGCCGACTGGCTGCATTAACTGCTTCCTTAACCGCTGCACTAGCCACTAGCCGCCATGTTGAAATTCCAGTGCCTGAAGAAATATTCTTTCCATTTGGTGGCAATGTATGTGCTCTTTGTTTTGTGGCCTGATTCTCTGATATGCTGGTTGCCCTGGTCCCTGAACATAGAGAGCTCTTATGAAAGCTTTTGTAAATCAAAATAACATAAAGTGAAGAAGCAATTGCCATTTCTTTAAGGTTAAGAAATTTGAAAAAATTGGAGGTGCTCCCAGAATGAAAAAATAACCTCTTTTAGGCTTTTCTGAAACCTTAGGACACCTCTTGCTAATGGATGCACACAATGAATGGAGATAAAGCACAGAAGCTTCCAGACAGTTCACAGCTATGGCGGCTGGTGCTGGGATGCTGGGTGTTGTTTGGGAGGGACCTGGAAGGGCTGCTCTTGCTGCTGCTCAAGCCCTGGGATGCACATGGCCTTATAATGGCTTCCTTCAAAATGAACCTTGAACTCTATTTTCTCTTTTGCCTTTGTTCATAAAAGTGAAAATCCTCTGGATTTCCTGTAGTTAGTAGTAACAAGTACTAAGGGAGGTCTTTCCTAGGAGCAAAGTGGCATAACATGAACTTTCCAAAAGCAGGATATACTTTTAAAAGAAATTTTAAAGAAAATGTCTCGCTGCAGGATGAGGAAGAGGGTAGTTTGAAAGAAAGAAGGCAGTGGGAGAGGAACATCTGTTAACCCACTGTGTGCTGGGCCAGGTGGAATTACACGTGTGACCTCACTAATGCTCCTGGATCTTTGTGGACGTGAGCTACATATTCACAGGTGGTGCAACTAAGACTCAAAGAGTTTCAGTTGCTGGTCCAACTTTACTCCTTTGTAAGTGAAGGTGCTGGGATTTCAGCTGGAGACCAAAGCCCAAGCTAGCTCAGAAAAGACCTGGATTTGGGACTTGTATTTGTCCGTCAAAGAAATCACACCCCTCCCAATCTCCCAAAGTTGCTAACACCTATTTGCATCACGTCTTCAGTTAGAAAAGAACATCCCCTAAGATTGTCTGAAATCCCATCCTAGAAGGGCACTAAAGCTCCTTTCTAGAAGCATTTTATTTTTGTCTTATGAGTCATCACTTCCAATAAGAATTTTGAGTAGCTGACAAATAAACAACTGAACTGTAAGAGAATGGGAAATTGAGGTAGGAAAAAGAAGTTTAGGCTAGGAATAAGGTTAGCTGCTAAAATATATGCCAAAGGGCCCTGAACTGGGTCCCGTGGGCTGTAAAGCATCTTTAATTGACTGGCATATTTATTACTCCCAGGGGCTATGGGCAGAAAAATCCAGATTGCTTCCAGTAAGATCCCTCACAAATCCACTGGTCATGTCAGTTACTAGAGGGAATGGGGGATGTTTTAAGGCATATTCTAGCCTTAAAGCTATGGTCTAGGGTGGGTGTCAGGCCCTTAGTCTGTCTGGTAGGGCTCGTATGAGAAGATGGTTTGGCCGAAGAGCCATAGGCTCAAGGTCTGTAGTCATCTTAAGTTCTCACTTCCTTTTCCCCTTGATACCAGTTGTATGCGATGTTTCACTAAAGCCCCTTTAATATGCTCTCTCCAATGACCTTGCATGTCATTCTACTGGAGGGGAATGCAAAGTTCTTCTTGGAATACACAACACCTCCATCTCCAAGAGATGGAACTCCCAAGCTCTGTGCACACGGACCTGCCCAAGGGAGTTTCTCTCATTTATGGCTATCAGAAAAATAGGGCAGGAATCCACCTACATCACTTGTACCCCACCTTATGTCAACAGCCCTCACAAACAGAGGGGCCCAGCAGCAGCTTTTTACACTACCTGGTACTGTACACTGGAACCAGCTCACACACTAAACAGAAAGAAAAACAAGTGCCGGCCCTGTTCCAATGGCCGACTGATAACGCCTGCCCCTCCAGTCAGGGCGCCATTGTTCTCTCCCTCTGCACCTTCCCTCGTCCATTCCAAGCAGGCCTGATAAGTCTGTGCATGGGGCAGGCTTATGTTTGAGTTGAAGTTGTCAAACCCATTACTCAAAGGGAGGACGTGGACTTTCTCTGGGAAGGGCAAACTCTGGTCTTAAGGACTAGGAGAGAATAAAGATGATTTATGATTAACTAAGTGGCTACCCGGTTGAGTTTGGTCTCACTGACTGCTGTTTGAGTCACGGCTCGAAGTGTGAGTTGAGAGTGACCGCAGAGAAAGTCAGGCGAGAAATTCATGTATTGTGGATTTTAGGCAGCCCTGTATGTTGTCACCCGACCAAAGGGAGAGGGGCTCTTTGACAAGACTGTATCAAACACATATGCTACCTGAATGGGTAGAACTGCGTTAGAGCCTGTGGGCGTGGCTGGAGATGTAGGGAAATTGATTTGTAAAGGTGAATGAGTGAAGATAATGTGCTGCGTAATGCTCTCCATGATTAAAAAATTGGGGCTCCTTTATGAACTTTCACTAGGGGTGAAGAACAAACAATAAATCGTGTTTTTCCTGATACCAGCTTGTACGAGGGCTATAAAGAGTGGAGAGCAGGTGGAGGTGTGGTGGTTGGCTGTGTGAGTTGCCAAGTACCCTGGGACTATTACATATTTTTTTTCTAGTTTGGCTTCTTAGAGACTGTTAAAGTCTAAAGAGTTAGTTTTCCTCCAGAGTTGGCAAGAGAGTAAAACATGTGAACACATTAAAAAAGTAAAAACATCACACAAAAATAAGGTAGTATTCTTATTTCACTTGGTACTCACTGCAGCTCCGTGGGGATGATGTATCAGATGTTGCTGTCTTCATTTTTTATTTGAGTGAATTAAGGTTCAGGGAAGAGAGGATGCCCATTCAAAGTCACATGGCTGGTAAGGAACTAAGTTGGGAGCAGGATGTAGCTCTTGAGAGGCACAGTTCCCAGCATCCTTCCTGATGGAAGGGTCAGCCTAGTTGGCATGCCAATCATATAGAATTTAGAGGAAACATAAAAGAAATATGAATTTACCATTTAAAAAAAATTGAATGGGATTTTTTTCAAATTGAAAAATCCTGACATGAAAATATCCTACATATGAGAACCACCAGCTTTTTTTTTTCTCCCTGGAATCCCCGGGAACGAGAAGTATTCCTTGAGTGAGGATATTCGGTGGTCGCACATGGTGTGTGTGTGTGTGTGTGTGTGTGTGTGTAACCTTCCCCCCAATTCCAAGTTGCAAGATGAATTCAGAACACCTTTTGCCTTGAAAACACTTCCACAAGTTAATTTCCCAGGGTAGCCTTTGTGATTTTACTTTAAGCATAACCCATAGTTAAAACATCATCATCTGCTCAAAGTCATTTCCAATATTATATATTTTTCATGGCAAATGAACACATGATATTTAGGAACTTTATTAAATAGGCTTTATGAGCTAGTGCAAGGACCTAATTTCCATCTGTAACACTGTTTCTGTTATAAGAAGTGTTATAGGTTCCAAAACACCAACCTAACACATTTTGAGAACACCAGCCAATTGTTGACGGAAGTCTGAACTGCTGTTGGTACTGACTGTACTGCTGTCTCTGAAGACCAACGTTCTTTATTACAAATTTCTCTGGAACATGAGGAGCGTTATCGGGCTGGAAGTATGGAAGAATTTATGCTAAAAGATGGGCAACAGGAAAACACATCAAATGTAAAAACAAAGGGAAGATTCCAAACTTTCTGAAATCTTATTCCCAATTATTCTAAGTTAGTCTCTTGTTTTCTGTGCTCTTGGCTTCCCCATTTCTAATCTGCCAGCCCTTTGGACAACAGCCCATTCAAACCCTGTTTGGTCGGTTGTGCTGCATCCTCTAAAAGCAAAGAGAAGCAGCAGCCATGTTATCAGGGCAGGAGTTCTCACTTCTCAATCTCAGTCTGTGTGCCCCTCCTCAGTGTGGACTTTCCCAGTCTCCCTACACCAGCCAGGCATTAAGCTCACGATCCCAAAATAGTAACTGATGGGGATTTGTCTGTATTTTTGAATCCTATCAACATTGTTGTTTTCTCATATTCTGCTGTGTAGACTGAACTTCCAAACTAGGAATCAAATTTATGCATTTATTCACATCTGACATGAACAAATAAATAAAAGTTTGAGTTATTGCTCAGCCAGCTAACTTAGATCTGGATCCATCTTCCCATCGTAATTTTCCCTTCTGCTTTCTTTGTTAGCCCCCTCCCCCATTGTGATCACTGTCTCCTTTTTATTGTTGCAAACATTTTTACTCTTGCTTGTGGGCCAAGAGCCTATTAATTAGGAGCCGGTCTGGAGGCCCCAGTGGGAGCTTGTTTGGACTCAGCTCATGAGGCATTCTCACTCTAGTTGATTCATTACATGGCCAGGGGCCAAGGGTTCAGTTTTGCTCCAGCCTTTCCATGAAGGAGCCTGAGCCTGGGACCGAAGAGCACCACTAGCTTTTGGCTCTGCTGAGCTCCAAATGTGTTTGTAAATCTTTTGAGCTCTGTTAAGTAGCTCAGCTCACTAGAGCACTTAAGCACAGTCCTGGAAATTAGCCACTCTTGAGAACTAATTCTAATATTCCTTATCCAGATTTGAGTGTATAAGTATATAAAATGGTTATGAACATTATTCCTTAATCAGTCATTTTCCAATTGAGCCATTTTGGAGGGCATATGCTTGCACAGATAACTTCACACTCTTTTTGCAAATCTGGCATTTCAAGGATTCTCCAATCCAACTTCAACCCAGTTCTCCCTTTTTCATGCATCTATATTTTGTCCTGGCCAAAGGGAATTCACACTATTGAGACTGTTCTTCTTTCTGGCTAAAAATCGTGACTCTGTAATCTGGACCTTCTGCTGTGCTGTCCCGTGAATGCTTCCTAGAGCCACAGACTGTCGGAAACAGAAGGAATCTGGAAAATCAGAAAAGGCTCAAGGAGGTCAGGTGGAATGTTCCAGACAGAGAGGTTGCCCTCTTCATTCTCTCACCGAATTTTGAGGGATTTTCTTAGGACAACATAACAAACCACTTTGAGATATACTATTACAAGAGGCTCAGGTTTTTTTCTTCTGTGTACATGTCTTATATCTTCTGCTCACCATTGTGCTATGCGTCAAGATATTCTATGCCTATGTTTTAAAACAATGACTCCTAAAAGAAAAATATTTCCTCTCCAGAGAAGGCCAGATCTTTAAAATATGAATGAAGCAAAAGTGATATTTATAAAACCCTTGGGGATGAAGGGTGGATGGGCCTTTAAGCAAACACTCAATAATGGAAAAAAAAATCAATGAAAGTGTTCTTAGAAAAAGAAACTGGGGGGCGCCTGGGTGGCTCAGTGTGTTAAAGCCTCTACCTTTGGCTCAGGTCATGATCCCAGGATCCTGGGATTGAGCCCCGAATCGGGCTCTCTGCTCGGCAGGGAGCCTGCTTCCCTTCCTCTCTCTCTGCCTGCATCTCTGCCTACTTGTGATCTCTGTCTGTCAAATAAATAAATAAAATCTTAAAAAAAAAAAAAAGAAAAGAAAAAGAAATGGCCAATCTGTCTTTCTTTGTGGGTCTCACATTTCTTTGCTCAAACAGTTTTTCTTCTACCTGATGGTTCCAAGCTCTGCCATTAGAAAATGGAACATTAAGATGGTGGAACAATAAATGTTTTTTCAGCTTTGTCAACCACTTGTTTTATCTGTCAATAGATTTCTATGTTACTTTGTAGGGTGTGTGTGTGTGTGTTTCAAGTAGGCTCTATATACAGTGTGGAGCCCAATGTGGGGCTTGTACTATGACCCTGAGATGAAGACCTGAGTTGAGATCATGAGTCTCAAGGCTTAACCTACTGAACCACCCAGGCACCCCTTGTTACTTTGTTTTTGATGATTACACCTATATTATTAAGAATATTTTCACTGGTGAGCATTTTAGAGGGTGATCCCATAAATATTAAACTGCTGGTTCAATTACTGGGTTTTCACACAACAATCTTAGATGCAGCCAGTGATCAAGGACAGAGACAAAAAAAATGCACAGAAGGTGTAAAATGGGAATTTACAAATGGTGGATGTTAAAATGGACATTAAAATGAGTATCTGAAAGGCAGGCACTTCATTGCAGCTGCAGCCCATGTGCACTGATGGGCACCATTAGTCTCTCTCTGTCCCGTTTGGGTTGACACTATATCAGATTGACAATGACCATTAATTATAAAGATGTTCATACATGTGTGAGGCTTTGTATGATTATTTAAAATAGCAAAATTTCAGAAAAAATCTGGATATCCAATGATAGGGTCTAGTTAAACACATCATGGTACATCCACACAGTCCAATAGTATGCAGTTGTTAAAGGGAAAAAGGGCAAATATTCTTATGTTGTTAAGGAAAAATTTCCAAGATATTTTGTTTAGCTCAAAAAAAAGCCCAAAACAAAATGTTGATTAATGTACGCAGTATGTGATCTCTCGTGTAAAATATACCAAGTACTAGGTATATGTGTAAACTTACATGTACATAGACTATTTCAGGAAGAAAACACAAGAAACTGATACTGATAGCTGGTTGTTTGGTGGGGAGAGGAAATGGGGGGATGGGTAGGAAACATATTTCAGGGTGAATTTTTTTGTATGGGTGGCAGCTTTGTTATGTGTCCACTTGGCTAGGCTAAAGTATATCACCCAGAATTTTCTTTCTTGTATGTTCCAGTGCAAGGAGGCCCCCAAAGGGATTACTCTGTGAACTCTGGAGAGTGGAAGTGAAGTAGAAGCTATTTTGTTGCTTAATATAGTTGTTACTTATTTGTGGCTGTCCTTGTTAGTGTGAAGCAGCAGCCAAGTCGGCAATGGCTCACCTTCCCATGGGCCCTTTTTTAGCTTTTCTGAATTCTGGGCCAACTCTGAATTTTGAGTTTAGGGTTTTTTTAAAAATTAAATTTTATTTATTTATTTGTCAGAGAGAGAGAGCACAAGGAGGGGGGGTGCAGCAGGCAGAGGGAGAAGCAGGCTTCCCACTGAGCAGGGAGTCCAATTGAGCAGGGAGTCCAATGTTGGACTTGATCCCAGGACACTGGGATCATGACCTCAGCTGAAAGCAGAGGCTTAACTGACTGAGCAACCCGGGCATCCCTGAATTCTGAGTTTAGTTGTATGATGAGGGCACTGACCTCTCCTGCAGGGCATAAACATCAGAGGCAATGAGAAATGATACATATTTCAGTCCATCCTCATGGCTTCTAGCACATCTTGTGGATTCACACTTGTCCTTGCTCTCCCCACGTTATATCCATCTTCCTGTGGATTTCAAACTATAGCAACATGTGAAGACAAGATGTGAAGACAATAGCCCACAGAAATTATTTACTAGCTCTGGAAATTGAATGTAACAAACCTCTGTGTGTACGTGCACACTTGTGTGTGTGTATGTCCTAATGGTTCTGTTTCTCTGATTGAACTCTAATGTAGAATTATTGGATTTTTCATGCATTACCCATTCAAAAATTATGTAAATTTTAAAACGGAAATTTAAGTCAGAGACTGAATCCCACTTTTCATGTCTTGGTAGATGTTGAAGGAAAATAGCTGGTTTCCAAACTGCTTGAGAAATCTTTAGCATCTTTTAAAAGAGAAGATGGGGCTTCAAGGCATCCTGTTATGTTCCTATGATGGCCAGATCATCACACTTGTATCAGTTAACCATTGTGGTGTAACCAATCTGCCAAATGTATTCATACTACACAGCCACCATTTTATTTACTTGTGATCTTGTGCATCAGCAATTTTTGTAGGCTCAATAGGACAGTTCTCTTGCTGGTCTCACCTGGGCTGACTCACCAGCTTGGCTGGAGCTGGATGATTTAAGATCACCTCACCCTTAGTCTGGTGGTTAGCACTGGTTGTTGGTTGGGTTGTGTATCTCCAGCAGGCTATCTTGAGCTTCTTCAGAAGCCTCTGTGTTCCAAATGCAGCAATAAAGAGAGTGCAAGTCTCAATGTACAAGAGCCCTTTAAGCCCCTATTTATATTATGTTTGTTAATGTCCCTTTGGCCAAAGCAAATCACATATCAAGGCTGGAATCAATGTAGAAGCAGCTCATACAAGGTTAAAAATACAGAGATGCATGATTTCTTGGGAGCCATTAATATAACAATGTACTGCATTGTCTGATGACTGACAAAATAATTTATTGTACTCTATCACTGAGGGAAAAGAGTGGGACTGATGGAAAGCCTCTTTAACTTATGTCTTATATTTTGTGTCCCTCATGTTATGCCTAGCTCAGGCTCTTGCATATAATGGATAGTCAAAAACGGTACCCTAATGTCTGTAACACTTGAGCACTGCTAGAATAGGTAGCCTTAGGTAAGAACATCTATGAATTAAGCCTGAACCCCACTGGATTCCAGTTGGCATGAGGAACTGGAAAAGAAATACTCTTGGTTTCTGTGCTTCTGGTGAGCTCATTATGTTAACCTTACTTCTACCTCTCTGCCTAGAAATTATTAACAAAATAGTATCATAATCATGATCCATTTGCCTTTCTGGGGAGAATGGTTTTAGTCTTCTGTTTTTGAACCTTGTTGCAATTTCAAAAAGTCCCCCAGAAATCATAAGGGAAAAGATCCAACTTGTAAAGTGGTTTCAGAACAATTCCTTCAGTTTCTAAAACTATTTTTCAAAGCATTATAAGCAAATGGTTTAAGAGCACAAGTTGTATTAAAAGGGTTATGTTAAAACCAATGGTTTTTTTCAGGGCACATGGGTGACTCAGTGGGTTAAAGACTCTGCCTTCGGCTCGGGTCATGATCCCAGAGTCCTGGGATTGAGCCCTGTGCCAGGCTCTCTACTTGGCGTGGAGCCTGCTTCCCCCTCTCTCTCTGCCTGCCTCTCTGCCTACTTGTGATCTCTCTCTCTGTCAAGTAATAAATAAAATCTTAAAAAAAAAAACAAAACAAAACCAATAGTTCTTTTTTCTTTTCCTTGCTCCCTTCTCAGAGGCAACTACTTTCTACTCTTTATTTCTTCTAGTAATTACATCATATTACTATATTTTATCTCTATTTTGTAAACAGTATGGAGTTAGTCTTGCTTTTTCTACCCAGTTTGTTAATCTCTGCCTTTTTTAAAAAAAAGATTTTATTTTTATTATTTATTTGACAGATCACAAGTAGGCAGAGAAGTAGGCAGAGAGAGGAAGGGAAGCAGGCTCGCTGCTGAGCAGAGAGCCCGATGCGGGGCTTGATCCCAGAACCCTGGGATCATGACCTGAGCCGAAGGCAGAGGCTTTGACCCACTGAGCCACCCAGATGACCTGAATCTCTGCCTTTTAATTGGAGTGTTAGCCTATTTACATTTAATGTAATTATGATTTGGTTGGATTTAAGGCTAACATTTTGCTATTTGTTTTCAAGTGTTCCATTTATTCTTTGTTATTCTTATCCTTCTTTCCTGACTTCTTCTGGAATAATCAAGTATATTTTAAAATCCCATTTTGTATCCTCCATTGGATTTTTAAGGTACGTCCTTATTTTTTTAGTGGTTGTTGTACAATATTAACTTATATGTACCTTTAATTAATATTTTCCATCTTACTTATAATGTAAGAATGTTCGAGTAGTGGTAAACCTCCATACCTTCCTCCTAACTTTTGCTATTTACCATACATTTGCTACACAAAATGGCATGCATTTTACTTCTACATATGCCATATGTTCACAGAACATTATTATCTTTGTGCTAAATGACTGACTATTTAAAAAAATTTTTTTTAAATGAGGAAGAAAGTATTTATATTTATCGACGTAAAAATCTTTTATATTTACTGTTTTCAGAACTCTTCATGTCTCAGTCTAGATCTGTTTCTATCTGGTATCATTCTCCTTCAATCTGAAGAACATTTTATATTTCTTGTAGTATAAGTCTGCCAGTCCTGAATTTTCTCAGCTTTTGTTTTTCTGAAAATGTCTCTATTTTACCTATATTTTAAAAGGATCTTTTCACTGGACATGAAAATCTGGGTAGTCTGTCTTTCTTTCTTTCATTCCTTCTTTCCTTCTTTCCCACCCACCTTATTTCCTAAGATAAATTGTTGTTTCTTTGTTTATCATGTACCATTCTACCCCACCCCCAGCTGGCTTTAAGATTTTCTCTTTTTTAAAAAGATTTTATTTATTTATATTAGAGAAAGATGAGGAAGGGGCGGAGAGAGAGAGAGAGAGAGAGAGAAAGAGTTTTAAGCAGACTCTGCACAAAGCATGGAGTTTGACCTGGGACTCAATCTCATGACCCTGAGATCATGACCCTGAGATACAACCTGAGCCGAAACCAAGAGTCAGATGCTCAACTGACTACGCCACTCAGGCACCCCTGATTTTCTCTTTATCTTTAGTTTGCAACAAATGGATCATGATGTGCTTAGCTGTGATTTTCTTTGTTTCTATCCCACTTGGGGTTGGTAAAGATTCTTGAATATGTAGGTTGGCATTTTCATCATATTAGGGAAGTTTTTGGCCATTCCATATTCAAATTTTTTCCCTCTCTCTATCTCTCTTCTACAGCTGAGACTCCAATTACCTGTATATAAGATCACTTGATGTTATCATAAGGTCACTGAAGCTTTGTCCAGATTTTTAGTCTTCCTCCGCTCTGTTCTGTATTGATAATTTCTACTGACCTATCTTCAAATTCACTAATGCTATATTCAGTAGTTTCTAATGCACTGTTAAGCTCATCCAGTGAAGTTTCCATTTTGAAAATGACACTAATTTCTTTTTAGTTCTAGAATTTTTGATTGGTTCTTTTTCATAGTTTTCATTTTTCTGCAGTGACTTCCCCCATCTGTTCACTCTTTGTGTCCATCTTTTTGCTTATAATGTTTAAACATATTTATAATAATTGTTTTAAGGTGCTTAGCTGCCAATTCCAACATCTGCATCACCCTTGAGTTAGTTTCTATAAACTTCCCCCTCCAGGTTATGTGTCATGCTTTCCTGCTTCTTCACATGTCTAATATTTTATGATGGTTTACTGGACATGATACACTCTATGATAGTCTAGATTTGTTGTTTTCTTTTAAAATGCATTGAATTTTGAGGCACTTGGGTGGCTCATTTGGTTAAGCATCTGCCTTTAGCTCAGGTCATGATCCCAGGGTTCTGGTATTGAGCCCTGCATTGGTGGGGGGGGGGTGTCCCTGCTCAGCAGGGAGTCTGCTTCTCCCTCTCCCTCTGTGTGTGCTTTCTTTCTCTCAAATAAGTACATAAAATCTTGAAAAAAAAAGTATTGAATTTTTTTCTGGAAGGCAGTTACTTTCCTGTTGGATTATATTAAAGCTTAGTTTGAGTTTTTATTACAGTAAGTTTGACAAAGCCTTTACTCTTAAGATAGAAGAGCTACTTTTTCTAAGAGTGGTTTTTCTGGAGTCTCAGCTGAATGCTTGAGATATTCAGTAAGCTCTCTCCAGTCTGGTTAGTTAGAACTTCAATTCTTCCAGCACTGTCTAATCTCCAGCATCTCTCTGTTGAGCTCACATACTCCCAGAACTGTTGTCTGCCATACTTCACAGAATATCATCCCGTGTGTGTATGACAATATTTAGCTGAAGACTCAGGGAAACCGCTATGCAGATTAATGAAACTTCTCTTCACAGTTACCTCCTCTCTGTTACCTTTCAATGCAAATGCTAGTTGCCTTGGTAGCCCAGCACTGAAACCTTTTGATTTCATACAAAGAGACTATTGCTTTCGATTTGGTTCTAATTCATTTTGCCTTGGTTTGGGAGGTACTCCCAGCAGAATACTGGGATGAATGTGGAGCTCACTTTGTGTATTTCCTCTCTCTCAAGGACCTTGTGCTATTGTCCAATGCCTTAAAAAGTTGCTTCACATATTTTCTTTAGCTTTATAGCTGTTTAAGGTTATAGAGAAGTCCAAAACTTATTATTCAATTGTGGCCAAATGGAAGGCTGTCTCCTATATTCCTATTTCTAAAAAGCATGGCTATACTTGATTCATCAATTCTAGATATAAACCACTGGCTTCCTTTTATGGAATAATAGTTCATTTAAATTCCTCTCTCCTTTTCTTATTCCTATAATATAATTCTATTTCAACTCTGATTACATTCATATTCAGATTTTAATTATTATAGATTTGTAAATCTTATTCATGGCTATACCAAATTCTGCACTCTGATCACATTTCCTTCTCTGTTCGAAATTTATTTTTTCTGGAGATAATAATGGTTGACTTATTTTATCTACTAGGTTTTCTTTAAATGGCTAGGTTTCCCTCATCCATCAGTAGCTCCTTTACTTTTAAATTTAAGTGCCTCTCAACATTTTCCACTGGAGTCTTTGACTTTCTGCTTCAATCAGAAATGGTTGCTCGGTTGACCTGCGGTTATAGAGCTGAGGTCATGTAACTCCCCTTTGCTGTCATGCTAAGAATTTCATTCCTTTTCTTTTCTGATGCATTTCCTGCTTGCTGGATCCAGGTTTTACTCTCTTTTGACTTACTTCATTTTTGTGAAACATATTCTCTATTACCTTCCTGAGAAAAAGTGTGGAAGGGGTACATTTTCCCCCCTTCTCTTTAAACATCTAAAATATGTTTTGATTCTACTCTCACACTTGATTGCTATTTGACTGGGTATAAAATTCCAAGTAGAAAATAATTTATATCTAGAATTTTGAAGATCTTATCTCATTATCTTCTAGCATCCAATGATGATGTTGAAAAGTTTGATTCCATCTCACACATGACACCTTAAGTATGACCTATAATTCCTTTATGGAAGCTTTCAGAATCTTCTTTCCATTTATTTGTGAAATTTAGTGATGCTGTGTCTTGTGCTAATACTTTGTGCTCAGATCCATAGACTTAGTTTGTCCTTCAGGTCTTTCTTTTTTTTTTCTTTCTTTCTTTCTAAGCTCTATGCCCAACATGGGGCTTGAACTCATGACCCTGAGATCAAGAGTTGAATGTTCTACCAACTGAACCAGCCAGGTGCCCCTTAAGTTTTCTTATATGATTATTATTGCTATTTTTTTGATAATTTCCTGTATTAGTTTGCTAGGGCTGCAGTAAGAAAATACCGGAGGCTGGATGGCTTAAACAATAAAAATTTATTTTCTCATAGTTCTAGGGGCTAGAAGTTCAAGATCAAAGGCACTGATAAGTCTGGTTTCTTCTGAGGCCTCTCTCTTTGAATTGCAGATGGCTGCCTTCTCCCAGTGTCCTCACATGGTCTTTCCTCTGTCCATGTGCATCCTTGATGTCTCTTCTTTTTCTTATAAAATCATCAGTCATATTGGCCCCACCCTAATGGCCTCATTTTGAAATACTAGGGGTTGGAACTTCAACATATGGATTCTGGAGAGGGCACAATTCAGCCCATAACACTTCTACTTTCTTCTTTATGTATTTCTGGAATTCATTGTACTTAGAAATAGAACTTCCTGAATAGAAGCTCTTCTGTTTGAGTTCCCCAGAGAATAACTCTCTAGTTCCATTCTGGAGTCATACAGTATAGAGGAATGGCAATGGTGAGAAGTAGTTGCCTGACTGCAGTGCAGAGATGAGGAAGTGACTGGTTCTCACACGGACTTCCCAGCAATCCTTCTGTTTTCAGTATTGCTCTTTTATCCTTATCCTCTGTATTAACTGCTGTTCCATTAATTTTGTGCTTCTTGTATTTTTTTTGAAGTTAAACATCTTTTACTTGCATTGGATTTCTAATTTTGTGTTCATATCTTGCTTTCAGTGTTTTTGGATTAAAAAAATATGTTGAGAAGAGAAGCAAAAGGAAATGTCTTTACATCTCAGTTCTTATCGTTCACACAAGACCTCTTTTTTCGCATTGGTGCAGCGCCATGACAGAGACAAAAAGAAGAAAAAAACAAGTAAGTATCTAATTATAGAAATAAACACAATGGACCAAATGAACATGATGCTGTGGAAGTGAGTCAAAGGGAGGAGTTGGGGAGGTATTTAGAGAGGGTGACCAGGGAAGCCTTTTCTGAAGAAATGCCATTGATGCTAAGACTTGAAAAGGAGCTGGGCCTTTGAAGAGGAGGAGAGGTTGTTTGAAGAATTGAAAGGAAACCAGTGAAGCTGGAGTGTGGTAGACAAGGAGGAGCGTGTCTCTGGGTGAGATTGTACCGGTGGGTAGGGGCCAGTCATACAGGGTCTTTTAAGGCAGCTAAGAACTGGAGATTTTATCTGAAGTGCAGTGGAAAGCCATTGAGGGTTGGGGGAGGGGGGCTCTAGCAGGAAAGTGATGTAGTTTCTGGTAGTCATAGCTTTTAAAATATCACTGTACATGCTGCATGTACAACGGATTATGGGTACAGGTAGGAGTTGAAGTGGGGGCAGTCAGAGGGCTAGTGCTGCCGTCCAGGTGGAGGATCATGGAGGCCTTGACTGGAGAGCGGGGCAGCAGTGGAGATGGAAAGAAGTGAATGGAGTCAGGGTTTATTCTGGAGGTACACCAGACAGGTTTGGTGAAGGACTGGATGTGAGAATGGGGGCACCTGGGTGGCTCAGTCCATGAAGCATTTGCCTTCAGCTCAGGTTGTGATCCCAGGATTGAGTCCCAATGTTTGGCTCCCGGCTCAGCAGGCAAGCCTACTTCTCCCTCTCCCGCTGCCCTTGCTTGTGCTCTCTCCCTCTCTCACTCACTCTCAAATAAAAAATAAAATCCTTAAAAAAAAAAAAAAAGACTGGATGTGAGGAAAGAGGGAGGATGCAGGAATTTACAGACTGTATTCTTGGGTGTGTATAGTCTTCTCCTGCCCCCACAACTTACATCTGAGATATTGGTTCCTTTGTCTCATCCTCTGAAATGTCTGTCCTCAGATATGTCCACAGGCATCCGTGCTGAGGGAGTGAGAGGGCGCTGATGTGCTTGGACAGGAAATGGTCCTGCAGCTCTAGCAGGGCGGGCGTTGCTCCCAGTTTGCGGGTGGGCTGGGGGAAGATGGTACTGACTGAATTGACAATGATGGTGATCATGGCAGCTAGCATTCGTTGAGTGCTTACTATGTGCCTGGCACAAACAACACCCTGTGAGAAGTCGAGTAACTTGTATTCAAGTCACACAGGTAGTGGGTGGACAAGGCAGGACAAGGCTGTTTCACCCAAACAGCCCGGCTCTGGCATCTACTGTCTCTCTCATTCTACTCTCTCAATCAGCTCTGACTATAGGCAGATGAATCTTGCCAGAAATTGCCAACTGAGCCCCCTTTTGGGGTATGGAACAGACAAGATCAAGTTCAAATGGAATCAGTATTAGAGGCGGAGCTTAGAATTTTAGAACCAGAATTACAAACAATTAACCAGCCAACAACCACAAAAGCCAGAAACATCAGAAAAGGACCTACCCTGGTCAGCCTCAGAGGAGAAGACACTGTGAAAAACCGGAAGTTCCCACCAGCTCTTCCTGAGTTAGGCAAGTTGCGCCTTTCATCTCAGGTAATGTGGGATGGTTCTCTCCTCCTGTCTGGGGATAGAGCCCAGTCAGTTAGGAGCTAATTATTAACTGGCAGGATTTCTGCCCCTCCTGGGCCTCAGCTCCCACCTCAGCTCAGACACAGGACAGTCTGGGACACCACCAACCTTGGAGATGGAGAGCTGTACGTTTTTAATTAGAGGGAGATACCCTTATCTCTGGCCGGTCCTTTTCTCCATTAATTTACACCTTCTCTTATCTTTGCCATCTATTGTCTCTGCAATGACCGTCTTTCCCTAAGCACTTCTGCGCTGTCACTGTGCATTTGAGCCGAGGCACGCCTGTCCCTCCGCTGACCCCTTGGGGAGCCTCCTTTGTCTCCCTGCCAGCACTCCCTCCTCCTGACCCTATCCAGGCTCTCTTTGATCTGCCCCGTGCTCCCCTCTGCCTTTACCTACAGTTGTCCTTTCTCTTTTTCAGGCAAGGTCCCTGCCCATTCCAGGAATTCTCCTGACTCCGGGAGACAGTGTTTCTGGGAGCAGGGCTCTTTTGTCAGTCCAAATGGATGGGAAGGCAGAAGGGGAAGTAGCCGTTTGTACAGCCTGAAGAATGGGTTTTAAGAACACCTGGGGGCGGGGCCTCTGGGTTCCTGATCAAAGGGAAAGGGGGTTGGTGGGAGCAGGGGGCCAGGAAGAGGGCCAGCTTGGACACACTCCTTTCCCAGGCAGGCGGGCTTGGGGCATCTAGTGTGCGCAGGTGCGGCCTGATGTGGCTGAGAGCAGAGCTGGTCTGCCAGTGGGCTGACCCCTCCCTGACCCTGCACACTTCGAAGTGCTGAGGCAGAAGAAAGAACTTGGCCTTGGCTGCCTGGGCACCCAGATGTTGACCCCGAGTTGGGGGGGAAGGTGCTGGACTATGAAGGGCTCCTCCCTCCAGATGCCCAGCTCTCTGATTTGGCTTTGCTTAGGCCTGAGCTAGCCCCCCAAGCCTTCCTGCTAACCTGCCCCATTTCCGGCCTGCTTTGAAGGATAACTGTTGAGACCTGTAGGGATTTCCATGCCTCCCTTTTTCTCTAGGTGTCTCTTTAGCCAGGAATTTCTCCCTGAAATGCCAGTGCTGGGCCGGCCCTGGGCATTCTGCCACATACAGCAAACAGAAAAAGAAAGTGTGTCCTGACTGTCGCCACCAGTGTTTGCTGTGGCCTGCGGGGGAGGGGCCGGTGGCGGGTGGAGCACACCTGCTGGACGGAGGGAACCTTACACTGCCCAGGGTGGGGCTGGTTAGGCACCTTTGCTGGCCACGTGGGGAAAGCCAAGCACCACCAAGGCCCCTGAGGACCCCTGGGCAGCTCTCTAGATAGCATTACAGTGTTCATTTTCAGGTCAAAAGCTTGGGAGTCAAAAGCCAAAAACCAAACTCTGAAATCTGAAGGACACACACAACTATTACCTAGAGGAGGCCATTCTAACGAGAGGGGAGGGAGACAGTGGGTGGCGGAGACCAGGGTGAGGGAGGTGCAGGCCTTCCAAAGGTCTTTGGTGGTTGTTTGGCCTTAGCTGGGGCCATTGGAAGGTTTTGAGCAGAGGGGTGACACAGTCTGTCTTAACTTGTGGCGGAAGTGCTCTGGCTACCGTCTGGAGACTAGAATGAGGGAGGGGTCCTGGCTGGTTGCAGAGAGACCCTGGGGAGGAAGTTGCCATAATCTGGAGGTGAGGATGGCCGGGATCAGGTGGTGAGCAGGGACATGGTGAGAAGGAATCAGATTCTGGTTACGTTTTGAGGGGTAGGGTTGACGGGATTTTCTGATAGGTTGGCAGTGAAAGAGAAAAGTCAGGAATGACTTTAAGGGCTTGGCCCGAGAAACTGGAAGAATGGAATGGCCATCTGCTGAGCAGGTGAAGAGATACGGTCATCAAATCTGCAAACCCTTCTGAGTCTACAGCAGCTATGTGTGTGAAGGAATGGGAGGGAAGAAAGCTGCCTTTGGCACCTGGCATGGGGCCTCCCACGTCAGCAAGCAGTGTGGGAGCAATGGAAAAATGTGGAAAAGAGCAGAAAAGGAGAGCAAATATTTGCCTAATGGTATCTGAGTAGATCTTGGGCTTCTGAAGTCCAAGTGGTCCTACAGCTTGGGACAATGGGTCAAGGAAATGTTGGGGTCGGCACGCGCATCCATGATTCCTGTGGATTCTCCCTATTGTGCTTGGTGTTCCTAACTTCATTTTAAAAGTTGTAAAGCTGCCATCATAATGCCTTCTAATGAAAGTACGTGTCAGAGATGTTATAAAGATAAATAAGGAGCTCAATATGAATGTCTCTGGACAAATTCCAGGATTAGTGCTGTATAAAAGCAAGGTGTTGTTCCTGAAAAACAAAACAAAACACCGTAGTTAGCCAGCTTCACTTTGCCAGCAATCTTAGGTATTTCAACTATGCCATGGACAAAAATGACAGAAAGGAAAGGACATCCGTGAAGGCTCAGGGACTTTACAAATTGGAGAACATCACAGATTCTCCCTCGGAGCCTAGGAACTCTTAGTTTAGAAATATTTATAACTGGGCTCGTAGACCAGGCCGCAGCAGGAGTCAGGACAGCAGAGGGGTAGACAGCATGAGCTCTGAATTTGGTCAGTGTAACTTCCCCTCTTGCATCCAGCTGTGTGAAGAAGGGCACGTTAATCTATCTCTCTAAGCCTGTGTCCTCATCTGTCAAAGCAGGATAATAATAGTATCGGCTTCATAGGGGTCTTACAAGGATTAAATGGAGACATATTCCTGAAGAGCTTAACACAGTGCCAGGTAACATGGTCGCTGCCTAATAAATAGTTATTCGTGTTAGCATGGTTGTCATCATTATCAGTATCAGCCACAAAGTGGGTGCAAGAAATTTGGAAAGCTAAAAGCAATTTAGAAAAAATTCACAGCTTCACATCGGGGGAAAGAGGAAAACAATTATAAAAAAACACAAGCTTAAATTTAAAAAATAATAAATTCTCTGTCAGTGTAAAGGAAAATAGCTCAGAGCACTTCAATAACACTTGGAAGACTTGTATTGTATGATGTGGGAGTGCTCTCACTATATAATTAATGAGACCCTGAGTCATGGAGACAATGTTCAGCACACTCTATTCTTGAAGGCAGAGAAGAGACAGCACACTCTATTTTAGAAGGCACATTCAGCTAAAACAAAGGTTTTGTGCAAGCACTTGTGTGGAACAGATTTTAAACTAATAAAGCCAAATCACTGAAACGCCCCTGTTTGAATAACGCCAGGGATTTACCCCAACATCGACTTGGAAAGTCATCTACAAATGGGATGGATTGTTTTTAGAGAAATACAACTAGAGCACATCATATGATCTCCTTACCTACAAGACGGTGACGTTGTCTCATGTTTTAAATATGTCAGCGGGTTTCCAGTGAGATGCATAGAATGAACAGAAGTGTGTGGTGAATAAACTTCCCAGGGTGTAAGTCAGAGACAGAACTGGTTAGAGGCCGTGGCAGTTCAAGCATATTAACAACACACACACACACACACACAGTCACAGTCACACTCACCCCCTATCACATGACATTTATCTCAGGAAAACATATGTTCAAACCACAAACCAGCACCTACAAGATGAGTAAGGCAGATGTCCTTCAGGGCATGATGGGATGGAATATTTACAATGCAGAACCCCCTTGGGCCCCCCAAGCTTCTCCATGTCCTCGCCTGGTGTGGCTCCTTCTCATCTTCTGAGCAGGCTTCCCAGGGCCAAGAGGTCCCTCCAGTTTCAGTTCTTGGGCTCATTTCTCGCTTTAGTCTATTCCAGTAATTTCCTTTTGATCCCTAGGCAGGTCTCCCCTTGGGGCTCTGTCAACCCAAACAATCACAAGTGGATTCTTTGGTGGGTGCTGAGGACAAATAGCATTACTTCTCTTAGAAACCCCAGCTTCTACCTTTGAATCCTAGCATTAATAGGCACCCAATACATGTTTGTCAAATGGGATTGAATTAGCACAGCTGAGAATTAGCAGCTCCCTCATTTCCTCAGCCCACCGGGTTAACACTTTCTGGAGTGTCTGTACCCAGACAGCTGGCCTGGGCCAGCCGAGGGCCTCATCCCCCAGGAGCCAGGCTGGCTGCCTCGACCCTCCTTTGGGTGCCCCCCACCCCAACTTGAAGGCTGTAGGTCTGGCCATGCACATGTGGATTGCCCTGAAGCAGCACTTTCCCAAGGCTTGGCTGTGCTAATTATTCCTTCCCCTCCTGGTGTGAAAACCTTGGACTAGAAAATGAAATCAAGGGAGGGGGTGTGGAAAAGCAGAGGGGAAGGAAAGCAGTTAATAAGCAGAACAAGGTCACCCATCTGCTGCGGCTGTCCACACTCCTTATCTGTGACGCCACCAGCCCCAAGGTCACCTCTTTTCATTAAAACAGTTGAATTCCCTAAAATGATAAAATTAACTAAATTCCAGCCTTCTGTCTTAGACACAACAGAGCCTGTCTTGATATGGAGACTGCCCTGATGGGATGAGGCTTTCCTCCCCCCTGTAGCCTTCAGGTAGGATAGGGAACTCCAGTGCTGGCAGGGAGGCTAGTGGGACAGGCTGGCACTGGGTCTCCATGTCAGAGCAGGGCTGGTGGCTGTTCTCCAGTCTGGGGCCTGTCTGTGAGGTTTGCTTGCTGGGCAGGTGAGAGACAAGCCTACTGCCTCCTGCTCTCTGACAGGGCTGTGACAGTACGGCCTCATTCCACATCTCTGCAGGGGGCAGGTTCCTCCAAGACAGGAAGACAGAGTGCTTTGAAGGCCTCGATGATGCTCGGGCACAGTGGCGCACGGCATAGTCTGTGTGTCCAGAGGAGACACCGAGAAATGCCTGGGCAGACTCTACCGTGACAGAGTGTGGGGATGGAGGGGTAAGGTCCGGTAGCATCCAGGAGTTGTCTGATCCTGGGCAAATCAGGGAGTCTCAATTTCTTCAACCGCAGCACAGGAATAGTGACCACTATATCCTAGGATGAAAGGAAATAACATATTTAAAGGTTCTAGAACCTGCATGACACACTGTGGGGCTTGATTAATGTTTGGTTGTTCAATTATTCCTAAACAAACCTGTTAAATAAATACTAATGCGACCACCAAAATCCAAGCAAAGAAACCAAAACAAAAGCAGGGGCAAGGCTGATACAGTAATTTAAAAAAAGATTTTACTTACATATTTAACAGAGAGAGTGAGTGAGTGAGCTAGCGAGAGAGCCAGAGAGCCCTCAAAAGGCTGTCCTTTTGAAGAGCATGAATGCTGCTGAGCAAGGGAGCCTGACATGGAGCTCGATCCCAGGACCCTGAGATCATAACCTGAGCTGAAGGCAGAGGCTTAACCCGCTGAGCCACCCACGTGCCCCTGATACTGTGATTTCTTAGGACTAAAAAAATGTATAGGAAGCATCTGGGGGGCTCAGTCAGTTAAGCATCTGGCTCTTGATCTCTGCTCAGGTCTTGATCTCAGGGTCGTGATTTCAAGCCCCCAATTGTAAAAACAAACATGGAAGGATAATAAATGATATTATGCACTCTCCACCTCCCACCCCAAGCCTTCTTGAGATATAATTGACATATATCGTTTATGGGATACAATGCGATGGTTTATACACATATATATTGTGAAATGATTATCTCGGTAAGGATAGTTAACATCTCTGTCGCCTCACGTAATTATCTTCAAGTGCGTGTGTGGTGAGAGTATTTAAGATCTACTCTCTTAGCAACTTCAAAGTACATAACAGAGTATTAAAGTATTGCTTTAATAATATATTATATGACATATAATATTATATAATATAATAATATAATAATAAAGTATGCGGACCATAGTCACCATGCTGTGCATTAGATCTCCAGAACTTGTTCACCTCATAACTGGAAGCTTGTACTCATTTTTTTTTTTTTTTAAGATTTTATTTATTTGTCAGAGAGAGAGAGCACAAGCAGGGGGAGTAGCAGGCAGCAGGAAAAGCAGGCTCTCCCGGCTGAGCAAGGAGCAAGATGCCAAGTTCCATCCCAGGACCCTGGGATCACGAACTGAGCCAAAGGCAGATGCTTAACCGACTGAGCCACCCAGGCATCCCAGGAAGTTTGTACCGTTTGACCACCATCTTCCAGTTTCCTCATCCTCCAACCCTTGGTAACTATCATTCTATTTTCTGTTTCTAAGTCTGACTTTTTTGGGTTCCACAAGTAAGTGATATCGTACAGTATTTATCTTTCTCTGTCTGACTTTTTTCACTTAGCATAATATCCTCAAGGTCCAGCTGTATTGTCTCACAAGGCAGGATTTAATCAGCCCTAAAAAGAAGGAAATTAAAAAAAAAGAAGGAAATCCCTTTTTTAACATAATAGTATGTCTTGGAAATCAGGTTAAATCAGTACCTATAGATCTGATAAAGCAGGACCTGCAGATCATTAAAAAAAAGACTGTATGAGAGAAAGTCTATTACATGAGTGTACCAGACCTCCATTGATTGACAGGTGCACATAATCTTTTGCAATGTTTGATCCTGTGATCCTGTGAATATTCTTCTACATACTCTTGGGGCACATACATCAGCATGCCTATAGCCTCACACTTTCCAACAACTTGGATAAAAATATAGAAGGCACATTAAATTAGCAATTTGGCTGAAACCATAGAAGGCACATTTTCCAGTTGGGCTGAAAGGCAGAGATAGTAAAATCGATGGGCAGAATTCCATGTCAGCCTCCACTAGACTATCATTTATACAGTGTACATATATGTTTGTATGTATATATGTGCACATATATACATATATATACTCAATATATGAAGAACAGAGATATAGAGATAGTATATTAGTATATATATACACACACACACACTATATTGCAATCCATCCCTGAATAAAGGCAACAAAGATCCCCGCCTTCTTGAAGGTGATAAGCTAGCAGAAGACAGACAATAATATCCATAATAAATAAAGAAATTACATAGTATGTCAGAGGGAGATAAGTGCTGTGGAAAATGGGGGAAAGGTGGAGCAGGGTGAGGGTGATCTAGGGCCCTAGGGCGGGGGGTGATCTGGAAGCTATCTTAAGTTTCATAACATACTTTTGTGATTTCAAGCATGACATATAATGGTCAAGGACACATTTCAACGAGACCGAATGAAATGCAAACAAATGAGAACTTTTCTACCTGGCTAGGTCTGCAGAATCTCACTAGCTTAGCCATCTTCCTCCGGGGACACTCCAGGATGCCAACATTCTGCTGAAAATGTGTGACCCCCCCCAGAGCTGGACCTGGGAGTGGCATTTCTGCAGATGGTGACAGCATGCTGTTGTCACATATTGAATTTACAGTTGTCAGAAACCCTAGGGTGCTTGTTTTTCAGGAACAGCTATTAAACCAAGGTATCCTTTCCTTATTCTGTTCCACTTAAGCTTTTTTTTTTTTCAACCTTAATATAACACCCCCATGAGTCTTTTTCCCTGATAATTTCCTTTTTTAGTTTAATTCTGTGGTTCTACTCTGTTGAAATGCTGAATCTCAATTCTGAATAAGCAGAGTTGTTGGGTCCTGGAGACTTTATTTTTTGAAGTTTGCCAAACAAAGGAGTCTAGACTTTATTCTGAGAGCCATTGAAGGGGTTTGAGCAGGGGAATAATAAAGGCAGGTTTGCCTTCTAGAAACATCACCTGAGGAGCAAGGGGGAAGATTGGTTAGAGAGAAGCACAATACCGAGGAGGGAGGCCAGGTTCACTGTCAAGAGGAGAAGGGGTGAGCGCCTCAGCCAATGTGGCAGAGGTAAGAGTGGAGGGAAGGGTTGGGCAGAGGCTGTATGGGGACTGGAACGGGGTGGGTGTGGAGCTGCTGCGGCTGCCCTCCCACCCAGAGGGTGACAACTGGGTGAAGCCTCTTACCAAAATAAAGATCATGGGTAGTAGGGAAGCACATTTCGGGAAGAGGTTGATAAGCCTGACTTTGGGTGTGATGGTGGTGAGGAGTCTGGACCAAACCCTGATAAGGCTGTTCTTTTGAAGAGCAAGAACGCTGAAGTTGGGCAGCCTGGGTTGAAATCAGAGCTCTATTGGAGATGGGTTTAACCTGGGGATGTGGATATGGATATTATCAGCCTACCAAGGGAAGGAGGAAAGTTACATGCACATAAGAGGGATACCACCTGAAACTAATGTTAATACAATGTGTCAATAATACTCAAAAAAAAAAAAAAGAAGTAGAAGAAGAAAAGGAAGGGTATTATAGCACTTTCAAAGACTGCCATGTGGTATGTCCACTAGGAGTTAAGGAAAGGCAAAGATTAACATGAACCAGGAAGACAACAATGATGGCTCCGGTCTGGATGGGTAATCAAGAGCTGATCCCCTAGCTTGGTGGGCTGGGAGTGGATGGGGGAATGGGCCAGGAGAGCACAAGCTCTAAGAAGCCCCAGAAGGTGAGATGAGGGGACCAGCAGGAGATTGGGGTAAGTCCAGCTAGGGCAGTCCACACCTCTGCTTGGGCTCTTCTAAAGTCTTCTCATCTCACTTGAAGTAAGAGCCGAGGGAAAGTGCCCTGCAGACTCCAGGGGGTCTATTCCATTGGCCTCTTCTGTGCAAGCCACACATTCTTCCTAGATATTCCCAAGCCAGCCAAACGCCACCCTCCTGCCTCAGGGCCTTTGAAACTGCTACTTGTGGTGCCTGAATGACCTTCTTGCAGATCTGCACATGTCTTACTCCCTCATCCTTTTTGGATCTCTGCTTAACTACCACCTTCTCAGACAAGGAGCCCTGATGACACTATGCAAAACAGCCACTTCCTCCCTGACACCCATCCCCACCCCCCACCGTCTCTTGGTATCATTTACTTTCATACCACTTACCACCACCTTGTATGTAGTATTTATGTGATTATCATGTCTCCTTCAACCACAATATAAATTCCATGAAGATAAAAGAACTTTATCTGCTTTGTTCACTGCTATATCCCTAGTGCCTAGAAATGTGCCTGGCACAAAGTAAGCCCCCTGTAAATATTTGTTGAATGAATGAATGAACAAACTCATGGTCCACACGGAGGGGTCATGGAAGATGAAGCTGCCTAAGAGCAGTATCCAAGTCTGGTAGCTCCTGGTCTGGCATGAAAGTTTGCCCAGACATAGCTCAAGACATGCAGCCTGTTTGTTTTTTTCCCTAGACAGACATAATGAAAATTGTATTTCAGGAGAAATAATCCATCAAGAAAAAGAAAGTGATTCTCCAAAGGGAACTGATTATACTTCTCTCCATTTTGGAATAGCCAGTACTTTGTCCAGTTCTATTGAGCCAGTAAGTTGTCCTACAATCATCAGCCTAGATGCAGTTACAACTTAGTTTCTAAGACTAATCAAACTCCACTTCTTACTGCATTTCATGGGAGGTTCCCTGGTGTAGAGGAGCAGGGTAAACCTTCAGCACACAGCAGGCACAGTTGGGGCTCCTGGGTGGCTCAGTCAGTTAAGTGTCTGCCTTTGGTTCAAGTCATGATCCCAGGGTCTAGGGATTGAGCCCCGCATCAGAATTCCTGCTCAGTGGGGAGTCTGCTTCTCTCTCGCCCTCTGTGCTCTCTCTCCCTCTCTCACACCCTCTCTCAAATAAATAAAATCTTAAACAAAACAAAACAAAACAAAAAAAACCCAGAGGGCACAGTACGTGTATCTACCCCAAACGGCCTGGACAACTGTGGACCTTCAGCTGTGCCTGTTCAAGGCATGAAGGACTGGATGAGTTTGTGATTCTGTCCTTGAATGAAAGCAAACCTGTGTTGAAAGGACTTGATCGCCTCGCGAAACAACAGACAGAATATAAATTAATCTTGTGGTTTAGAGAAGTAAGGGTCAACTTTGAAGTTGTACCTTCAAGGTCTCCAGTGGTGAAGAGCACTAATGCTAAACTCGGGACATTTTAAAAATCACAGCTCCACTGGTATTAGCTGTGTGGCTTTGGGTATTTAACCTCTCTGCCTTAGTTTATGTGTCTGTAAAGTGGGGATAATAATAGTACATCTCTCATGGAGTTCTAACTGTGAAGATGCCCAAGTGAAACACTTGAGCCATGCCTGGCACCTACTGAACGCTCTACAAGGTTGATTACTTTCACAGCTAGATGTGCATGGGTTTGAATCCTGGCTTCAGCGTCTGGACTTAGTTTTTCTACACTCTGTGCATCATGTCGATGGCATGCTGAATCACTCCCTACACTGGATTTGGAGCTAGTGAGCTTTCAAGGAATGGAAGTAATGGAGTAACCAGAGATGGATGGGTTTGACTGGAGTGTTTGTGAAGAATGACCATCCTGAGTCATATTTTGAAGGAAACATGGCTGACAGGTCATCAGAAAGAGGAGAAAAGACATTCTAATGAAGTACATGAAATAGCATATGGAAAATCTCTAAGAAGAACGTATTTGGTTGCTGGAAGGAGAATGAAGAACAGTTGATGAGATGTGAAGAAGAGTTTTCCCAATACCTTGAAGGTCAAGAATTCTTTGTAAGGAAGCCCCCAAATGAGCATTCCTGTGGGGGTGAGTTGTCTCCTCTTCTAGCCAATTAGATTGCAAAATGAACCTGTCACCAAACATGCCCTATGAGGTGGTTACTGTAATTCTCTGTTTGTTTTTTATTTTTATTTGTTTTATTTTTTAAAAGATTTTATTTATTTATTTGACAGAGAGAGAGAGATCACAAGTAGACAGAGAGAGAGGGGGAAGCAGGCTCCCTGCGGAGTGGAGAACCCGATAGTGGGGCTCGATCCCAGGACCCTGAGATCATGACCTGAGCCAAAGGCAGTGGCTTAACCCACTGAGTCACCCAGGTGCCCCTCTTTGTTTGTTTTTTAAAAGGATTTATTTACTTGAGGGGGGAAGGAGCAGAGGGAGAGAAGCAGACTCCCCACTGAGCATGGAGCCCAACATGGATCTCCATCCCCTGACCCTGAGATCCTGACCTGAGCCCAAACCCAGAGTCAGATACTTAACCCACTGAGCCACCCAGTCACCCCTAGGATAATTCTGGTATCACTTTCCAAAGTTTACTTAGACTCTTTGGGGTAAGGAAAATGACCTTAAAATTAAGCACAGACTTTCTGTGATCCTGGAAATCTGTTTTTCATGTAGGTCAAGCAAAACTCCATGAGAAGTACCAAACACAAGGTAGGCAAGGGGGCCTTTCCCAGTGGCAGCAGTAACGTCGCCGGCAAAGTCTGGAACACTTTGAAAGAGTCCCCCAGAGTCTTCCAACATGAATACGGGAATTCTTCCGGGAGGGCAAGACCTAATGTTGTCAGCTCCAAGACTGTCCACGGGGAGGTGATCATGTGAGGGACTGTATCAGAACATGAAAGAACTCTTCCTGAAACGGAATTGAATGGCCACACTCCTGTCTCAGGAGTCACCACTTCACCCCAAGCTGCCACAGGGTGCCAAGCGAAGGTGTCAGAATGCACTCCGCCCCTTTATTCCCCCACCCCACCCTCAGTCTCCTGCCCTGGGGACCCTCCAGTGCTCTCCCTCAGGGCAGGTCTCTAAGCACACACCTGCACATGTGTCCGCCTTGGTTAAAAACCCATGCTGTTATCAGGGAAATACCAAATCAAAACCACAATGAGATATCACCTCACACCAGTCAGAATGGCTAAAATTAACAAGTCAGGAAATGACAGATGCTGGCGAGGATGCAGAGAAAGGGGAACCCTCCTCCACTGTTGGTGGGAATGCAAGCTGGAGCAACCACTCTGGAAAACAGCATGGAGGTTCCTCAAAATGTTGAAAATAGAACTACCCTATGACCCAGCAATTGCACTACTGGGTATTTACCCTAAAGATACAAACGTAGTGATCCGAAGGAGCACGTGTACCTGAATGTTTATAGCAGCAATGTCTACAATAGCCAAACTATGGAAAGAACCTAGATGTCCATCAACAGATGAATGGATCAAGAAGAGGTGGTATATATACACAATGGAATACTATGCAGCCATCAAAAGAAATGAAATCTTGCCATTTGCGACGACGTGGATGGAACTAGAGGGTATCATGCTTAGTGAAATAAGTCAATCGGAGAAAGACAACTATCATATGATCTCCTGATATGAGGACGTAGAGATGCAACATGGGGGGTCAGGGGCATAGGAGAAGAATAAATGAAACAAGATGGGATTGGGAGGGAGACAAACCATAAATGACTTTTAATCTCACAAAACAAACTGGGGGTTGCTGGGGGGAGGTGAGGTTTGGAGAGGGGGAGGGTGTTATGGACATTGGGGAGGGTATGTGCTATGGTGAGTGCTGTGAAGTGTGTAAACCTGGCGATTCACAGACCTGTACCCCTGGGGATAAAAATACATTATACGTTTATTAAAGAAAAAAAAAAAAAAGGATGAATACCCAACTTTTGTAGCAACATGGGCGGGACTGGAAGTGATTATGCTGAGTGAAATAAGTCAAGCAGAGAGAGTCAAGTATCATATGGTTTCACTTATTTGTGGAGCATAACAGATGACATGGAGGACATTGGGAGATGGAGAGGAGAAGGAAGTTGAGGGAAATTGGAAGGGGAGGCGAACCATAAGAGACTATGGACTCTGAAAGACAACCTGAGGGTTTTGAAGGGGTGGGGGTGGGAGGTTGGGGGAACCAGGTGGTGGGTAATAGGGAGGGCACGTATTGCATGGAGCACTGGGTGTTGTGCAAAAACAATGAATACTGTTATGCTGAAAAAATAAATAAATTTAATAAAACAAAAACAAACAAAAAAAACCCCATGCTGTTGTAATAACTATCTCCACAGCCTTGTGTCTGCCCAATGGATTGCACATTTTCCGACAATGGGGACCAGGTCTTTTTTTTTTTTTTTTTTTAATTTTACTTATTTGAGAGAGAGAGAGTGAAAGATAGCGTGAGAGGGGGAAAGGTCAGAGGGAGAAGCAGACTCCCTGCGGAGCCAGGAGCCCAATATGTGACTCGATCATGGGACTCAATCATGGGGTTCTGAGATCATGACCCAAGCCGAAGGCAGCGCTGCCCAACCAACTGGGCCACCCAGGTGCCCTGGGCACCAGGTCTTAAATTGTCACATTCTCTCTGGCCTCAACACAGTTTCTGGAACATTCTAGAAGCTCATTAAATGTTGAATTGAATCTCTATCTGAGCTACAGAGACAGACACCTGCTTTCTTGTTAACATAGAGAAACTGGGCTTCCCCCTACCCCATGCCCCAAGTGGAATTAACACACCTTGAAGGGAGAAAAATACAGGTCTGCTGTCAGAAACAACATGCTTTAGGTGGGGCACACCCAATAATAACGCTTTTGCTTCTGCCTTACCAGATGCAGGCTAACTTCAAGGAAACAGCTCACAGCAGATCTATAACAAGGTGATCTTTAGATTTTTTTTTTTCTTTTGCCCCAACCCTGAGCTGTGGCCCTTGAATAATCTTGGTTTCCGGAGAGCAGACTACTGTAATGGTAATCCAGGAAGTAAATTGCCCTTTGAAAAGCAAGGAAGAAACCAATCGACTAAGTATTTATTTATATTTAATGCTCCAGGGCTTCTGTTTTCAGCTTTGAAGAATTCCTGGCAAACTCTTCTTAAAGTCATTAATCCTAGGGGCAAATCTAAATGTCCTGTAGGCTGCTCCTGGCCCCTGGAGCCTGGCACACTGTGTTTATAACCTGGGGGCTTTCCAGAGAGACAGGCATGGGGGAAGGAGGAGCTGGTGGCAGTGAGAGAGAGAATGGGGGGGAGGGGGCTCTATGTGGAATCTGTGCTGGAAACTTTGGCCAGAAATGAATTCTCCAGAATTGATTGATTTGGGCTTTTCAAAGAGGGGGTGACCCAGCCACAGCCTTCGACCCTGAAGTCAGACAGGGACCCATGGACTCCTGTCTTCCTCTAGCTCCTGTCTGGGGACCCCTGTTGAGTGACGTCAGCTGTAGCCAACCTCAGAGTAATAGGCTCCAAAATATTTTATTTATTTACTGGAGAGAGTGAGAGAGAGAGCACAAGCAAGGTGGGCAGAGGGAGAAGCAGACTTCCCCGCTGAGCAGGGAGCCTGACGCAGGGCTTGATTTTAGGAGCATTACTTGGGGCTCGATCCTAGGACCCTGGGATCATGACCTGAGCTGAAGGCTAACGCATAACCGACTGAGCCACCCAGATGCCCCAGAACCTACATTTTTTCTTGTAATGCATGATAGAAAAATTAGAAATGTCAAATAAGCAAAAAGAAAAGAAATCCCATAAGATTTTTGCTAAGATAGTCATGCTTCCCATATCTTTTTTATTTATACACACACACAAATAAGAGCTTTATTCTACACATACTCTTATGTAACCAGTGTCCCCTCGCATTAATAATATTTTATTATAGATCAGTAATTGAATGAGCATTGTTTTCAGTGGCTGCTCGGCATATCATTGTATGATGTCGTAAATGCACTTAACCAGTCTCCCTACGTGGTGATTTAACAGCTTCATTTATTTGCTAGGGTTGCTGTAACAAAATGCCACAGACTGAGTAGCTTAAACAAGAGAAATTTATTTCTTCATAATTCTGGAGGTTAGAAGTCCGGAGATGAAGGTATCTCAGGACTGGTTCTCCTGAGACCTCTCTCCTTGGCTTGCAAATGGCTGCTTTCTCTCCGTGTCTTCACATGGTCTTCCCTCTGGACCTGTGCGGGTCCAAATGTCCTCTTCTTGTACAGACACCGGTCATACTGGATTAGGGCCCTCCCTAATGACCTCATTTTAACTTCTTTAAAGACCCTGTCTCCAAATACAGTCACATTCTGAGGTTCTGGGAGTTCAGACTTCAATATATGAATTTTGAGGGACACGATTCAGCTCCTAACAGCAGCTAGTATTTTTAGAAAGCTTACTTGAGCCTCTACATACGTCATCTCATTTCATCCCTCAACAATCCTAACATATAGACACTAATATTACACCCATTTCACGTATATATTCCTGCACACGTTTTTGTGTGAACACCTTTTCATTAATCTTGGGTATACACCTAGAAGTGTATACGCCCTTGTTCCCTCCCTTATTCCTTCCTCTCTCCTTTTTTTTTTTTCTTTCTTTCTCTTTCTCCCTTTTTGGTATAGCCATTTGAATACGCATGCCATGGTATCTCATCTTGGTTAACTTGGTTTAACTTGACGTCTCCCTAGTGACTACTGATGTTGAACATACATTAATGTACTTATTTGCCATCCATATGTTTTCTTGGGTGAAGTGTAGCTTCCCATATTTTGCCCATTTTTAAATCAGGTTATTTGTTTTCTTATTATTGAGTTGTGAGATTCCTTTATCAGCTATGTCTTTTGCAAATATTTTCTCCCAGTCTGTGACTTATCTTTTAATTTTCTTAATCACATCTTTGGAAGAAAACTTTTAAATTTTGGCAAGGTTCAGCTGATGAACTTAAAAAAAGAAAAATGGTGGCTGTTTGTTGTATCCTGCCTAAGAAATTTTTGCCTAACCCAAAGTCACCAAGATTTTCTTCTGTGTTTTCTTTTAGAAATTTTATAGTTTAAGGTTTATGATTCTTTTCAAGTTAATTTTTGCATATGACACAAGAGTGTGTTGATATGAGTTGAGGTGGATTATGGTTATGGATATTCAATTGTGTCAGCCTGTTTGTTGAAACATGAAGGTGTCTTATGATGCCTGATACTTAATAATTCAGTAAAGAATGTGAATTATTTCTACTGGAGTCCAGAGGGGACAGGGTCTGGAGGTGGCTGGTGAATGGCTGTTGTTCTGTAGAAGTCAGCCTGAGGCACAATACCTCCTCCCCTCATCCCCTGTCCCACCATTCCTCTTGCTAGAGGATGTTACCTGGAGGATGCAGAGAGGGAGGACTCCCACACGGGGCACCTTTCAGGGGCTCATTAAAAAATGGCACCTGAGAGCAACCGTGTTTGGGGTTCGGGGCAGGCCAGTATGAAATCCAGTGCCGGCATCAGGGAGGAGGATTTCTTGGGTATCCCGAGTAATGTGTTATCTTCAGGGCTGTTTCGGGGGCCTGGGAACAGACACTGGAGGCTCTTTTTCATGAAAGATATGGTTGAAAACACTCCTCTGTGGCACAGCATGAGAAAGGTTTAGTGGGTCTAAGAGCCTTCCTCTGATGTGAAGGAACGCTCATCGGCAGGCATCCACGCATACCCCAAGGATGCACTTTCTGACTCGCTGGGGTCACACACAAGCACGCTCCTTCATCATTCCGTTGAAGACTCTGAGACTCAAGGTCAGGCAGAGTGGGTCCGGCTGACCCCGTTTTTACCCCTGATGTCTTCAGTACCTGGCTGCTTTTTTGGCCCCCCATTCACATGGCTCTCAGCTCCTCAAATGTATCATGTCCAATGTGGAATTCCTTCTTCTTCCTCCTACCCTTCACCTCCCCACTTCAAACTACTTTTCGTCTTGGCTCTCCTCTCTTGTTAGTGGTTTGCCAACCACCTGATCACCCAAACAGAACACTAGGGGAACCCCTCGACATGCACTCCCCTTTACCTCCTGTACCAAAATCTATCACAAAGCTCCATCACACCTTCCTTCTGAACACCCTCTAAATGTGTGCCTTCCCTTTTGTCCCCTCCTGCATCTCCGTTGGTTGGAAAAGTCAACATCTACCATCTGCACCTTGAAATGTCCTCTCTGCTGGCCCATCCTCCCCTCAGTCTTCTTTAGCTAAACTATTGCCTGCACAGCTGCAAAGTGATCATTCCAGAATGCAGTCTTGCTAATGTCACTCGTCAGCTTAAAGCTCTTCCGTGGCTCCACGTTGCCTCCCCAATAAAGATCAGACTCTTCAGTTTGGCACCCTGGTCGCTGCCGTAGGCTTGAGCCACACGTCCCCTTGCCCCTTGTACCTTAGCCATAAAGAACTCTTATTGTGTGCCTGCTTCTTCTCCTAGATGACCGCAATCCTACTCTAACAGTTTGTTTACACACCTGTCCTCCTCACTCGACTGCGAAGTGCTTGAGGGCAGGGACTCTACTTCACTTATAGCATATTGCACAGGGCCTGGCACAGAGTCATTACAGTCATTCATTTGATAAACATTTGTTTAAGGTCCACCATTACATGTCGAATTTATAGCATGTATTAGAATGTCATCTTGTCCCTTTGCCAAAGTGTCTTAATTTTAAATGGAAGACTTAGGAGTGACTTAGGAGTACTGAATACTGACCAGTTTGGAGTCCTTTTCCAAAGTGAAGGATGGTTGTAAATTCAAATGCTGTCATCGGAAACTCTCTGGTGAGCATAAGTGTGTTTCACACACTTTTGTCCATTTTGTGTTCTGGAAAATGTGGTAGGTCAAACGATAAGGCTTTGGGAGGGGGGGTCTTTCAGGCTGCTTTGGGAGGAAGATGAAGAGATAGATGGTGAGAGACAAGCCTGTCCACAACAAGATTCATTATTTTGCCACCGCCTCCCCACCCCATCCAGGTGGCTTCTCTTACGTACCCCATGTCAGTTAATGACATCATAGGACCGCCAGTCTCCTCCTTGGCTTTCCCCCCACACACCCCACATTCCAGCCTCTCGGACTTTGCTGAGTTCTCTGAACACACCTCAGACTCTATCACACCTCCTGTTTTGTGCATACCAAGCCTATCGTCTGTAACGTACTTCTGCGTACCCTTGACTTGGTGAGTTCTGCATGCACCTTTGTTGTGTGTGTAAGTGTGTTTCTGCATGTGTGGATTTATGTGCATATGTGTGTGTTTACATTTCTGTATCTCTGTTGTGTGTTTACATATATATGTGTGTGTGTATGCATGTTTATGCCGGTGCATACTTATATGTTTATGTGCGTGTCCTTATGTGTGTGTGCGTAATGCTACTATCTTCCCAATGTTCAAATGTCTCCTCATTCATGGTATTTCCCCACCTCCTCCAGGGAGAATCAGTCCCTTATTCCTGGACCTTTTTAATAGAACAGCTAACATTGTTGGGATTATCTATACTCATGTTCCTTCACATAAACTGCGGGTCCCCAAAGTGCAGTGACTGTTTTCTTTTTCTTGAGGGGTGCCCCTACCCCAGCACAGTGCTTGGCACAAGTATGCCTGAATCAATATATGAATCTTAAGGCCACTCCATCCATCCATCCATCCGCCCATCCATCCATCCAATCAGCCATACAGGCCTGGTATCTCTCTCTCTCTCTTTTTTTTTTTTCCTAATCTACTTCCTGCCCAGTACAAGGACTTCACAGACAAAAATCGTTTGTGGGGGTTGTGCCAAACCGAAAGTTGAGGCCCCTCCCTTACTTGCCCCGGATGCGACACATTCCTTCCTAACACCTCAGGTGGCTTTTTTCCCCCTTCTTTCTGTGTTTAGAATACCCCTACCTTTTTATTCAAATTTCACCTGTATGAGAATCTGGTGTGCTTTGAGGAGTGGTCTTTTGGACTCCGATCCTCGAAACCTTCAGAGATGGGCTTCCCCATCGTGTCTGAGGATGTGGCTTCCATGCTGAGAACAAATCTCATTAGTGCATCTTTTTTCCAGCAACATCATCTCTTTCTCAAAAATAATAGCCAGTCATTAGAAGAGGAGGAAAGACTGAATAGGAAAGAAATCTGGGGGTAAAATGAGGCTAATTTGAGAGCCAGGAGAAAAGGAGATCTTGAGACCAAAAGTAGTGGAGAGCGAGCGCGGCAGTCCTGCCGCTCAGAGGACACCAGGGACCCGGGTTTCAGGAGCTCTCCAGTGCCCGTCATACTCCTGCTTGTCGTCACCCGTTCCCATCTCTCCCGACTGTGTGTTCACCCCCGACCCCATCTCTCCGGACAGAGTCAGTGTGCCAGCCTCCTCCCCCTGCTGCTGTCTTGTAAGTCCAGCTAGTCACCATTCCGTCACCATTCTGGATTTACTGCTTTAAAATACCTCTAAGATTTTAAGCCCTTTCTCTCCCCCCCCCCCCCGCCCCCTCACTGCACATTCCCTGCAAGCGGATCTGCCTGTGGCCAGCTCCTGTCCTCCAAATACACCTCTGCGTTGGCGCCCTTCCTCACTTCAGGAACCCTTAGCGGGCAGCCATTGCTGCTTCCTCTGCGGGAGAAAACCGCGCTCGCGGCGTGGGAGGCCGTCTGCAGTCTCTCGCAGCCTCCTGGTAGCTGCTCCCAGCACTGCCCGAGACCCCATTCTCCTCTCTGCGCATGAGCGACCTGTGCTCACAGTCGGCCCCTCCAGCCTGCTCGTCTTGCACCTCGAACCTGCTTGTCACTGCTGGAGCGCGTCACTGTCCAGTTGCTGGTGACCAGGTTATCCTTTTCAACCAAAAGCCTCGGCAAAATTTGTAGAGCTGCATGACCTGGAACATAAATTGCAAAGACCGAACGGGAACAAAGTTGAAGCAAATTTCTAAGTGTAGGGAGAGCCCTGGGGCATAGGGTGGTGTGGACTGATCTCACGGTGTTAGTTTTGTCCAGCAACCTGTCTGTGGCTGCTGGAGTGGGGGCAAATCTTCTACATTGGCTTTCTTAAGGCCAGGCTTAGGGTGACGCTCACTAAACACACGTTAATTGATTTATTGACTTATTCATTCCCTCTTGGACAAACATTTATTTACTGCCCACAGAGAACTCCCAAGTCAAATTTTACTTCTCTGCCCAAAGGACACTGACATTCACTGACAGGCACTGGGCGCCTGGAAGAGGCCTCTGACACAGGAGAGCAGCCTGGGAACAGGTTTCACTGCCTTCCCCTCACCTTGAGGAGTAGCCAAGCTCAGCACGTTGGGAATGTGCACAGAAAGCACACTTGCTGCATGCTGTTTGTTCAGGGGTAACCTTCCCAAAGCACGTGTCTGTTGGTGAGAACTCGACCCAAAAGAGTCAACACCAGGCTTCTGGCTGATTCTGCAAGAGCTCTGAGGCTGTGGAGGCCCTTAATGCAGATCCAGAACTTCCTGTCCTCAGTTTAGCAATAGCACAGCACAGCGGGGAATCCTGGCTGGGACTCTCCCTCTCACCGGCCACAACCGGGGCCTGGAGCTGACTGGAGGGGACTCCTTGAGCAGGGCAGCTCATCAGCCCATTTCTAGAAATGGATTCCTCCAGCTGCTGCACTGGTCTGGTTCTGGTCTCCCTATCTGGTGGTAGCTCCCTAGGACTCAAGCCAGAAGCCACATCTGAGTGGACAATGGACAAGGGGATTCTGAGGGCTACAGAACTAAGGAACCGGTGGGAATCTTTATTGGCAACAGAAATGCAAATTTATCTTTGGTCAGGTTTAAAAGTCTCGTCAATGATTGCATATTTTTATTATTTACCTGGTAAAAATTCCCTAAAAAGAGAGAGAGAGAGAGGTTTGACGTTTCCCCTGAACTTTAGGCTCTGTTCAGTGTTTTTGTGGCCGTGTGGTACCTCTGAAATGCCTGGCTTCTGGGCTGGGCTCAGAGCAGGGAAATCAGTTGAGAGACTTAAGCCCATAGACCTTGGCCCTTTGAGGGTCTGCTAGAGCAGAAAGTTTGGAGCCAGAGGGAGGTAGCAGCCCAACAAGGTAATTCTCCCAGCCTCCAGATGACAAAGGTTGCATTTACACCTGCCTGGGAGGTTTAATCATCTACCATTTCCAAACACAGCAGGCTAACAACCGGCTGGGCTGAAAATCATAAATTAAAAAAAAAAAAAATTACCAAGAAGAGCCAGTACAAGGGGGAAGGAAGGAAGGAAGTCGGGGGTTAGCATTTCTATTCCAGAGGACCCGGGTGGGGTGTTCTGGGTGAGGGGCTGTTGGTGAGGACCCTGGGTGGGGGGCTGTGGGTGGGAAGCCTTGGAAGGGGGTCCTGGGTATCTGGGTAGGGCGTTTGGTGAGGGGGCCCTAAGTGGGGAGCCATGGGTGAGGGGCTGTGAGTAGGAGGCCTTGATGGAGACCCTGGCTGAGGGCTTTGTGTGGGGATTCAGGGCAAGAGGCTGAGTCAGAGTTCCCAGACAAGCAGGAGCAGTCTAGTTGCTCTGAGCCCCATGAGAAAATGGCCACCTGTGACATGGTCACCTGTGACCATGGCTGTGAGGAAAGAAGTCTAAGAATCTTCCCTCAGGGGTTGCCATTGGTGCTTATATGTCCCTGCCTTCTTGTTAGGGGAGGCCAGGCTGTCTCTTTGTCACCAGCCCAGACAGCCTGGCATAGGGTTGCACGCACTCCCCCTAAACTCCCACCTTCCGGTGCCAGCCTGCCTGGGTTCAGATCTCATGTGTGGCTTTGGGCAAGTAACTTTGCCTCTGTAAGCCTCCATTGCCCCACCTATAAAAAGTGGATGGTAACAGTCCCTGCCTCATAGGATATTGTCGGGGTTAAATGGGACAATGTGTTGTTGATACTTCATGGAAAAATGCCCCTTGGGGGACCAGTGGCCAGCTTTGGCCGTAGGTTGATGGTGTCTGAGCTCAATGTGTATGAATCAGATGACGATGAATTTATAGGTGGGAGGGACTCGGAGGTCCCGTGGTCCACAGGTTATGTGTTATATGTTAATCTTTCACACATTGCTTTGAACATACCAAGACAGAAAGCCATAGAGCCTCACTGATGAATAGGATCTTCATCATAAAGTTTTTATTGCAGAAGAAAAATCAATCTTTTAGGTAATTAGCAATAAGGATTATTGAATGCCTGCCATATACACGACACTCTGGACAGAGTGGGGGACATGGCGGAGTTGGATCCAGGCCCTCCTCCCTCAATAAATTTACCATCTTGATAGGGGACAAGACGTACATGTAAATAGATAAATAACAACTCAGATAACATATGTCAAATACCAAATGAGTTGCATTGTAGTGCAAATGTATTTGTGTCTTATCTTCTACTCTCTCTATGAAGACAGAATGCATATCTGTCTCACTCACGGTGATATCCCCTCTGCCCTCCTGTGCATCACAGCTCAGCCTTCCTGAACATTTACTGTGCCCCAGGAAATGTTCTGAGCCTTTTTTGGTGTTAACTCCTTTAAGCTTATAATATAAGTTAAAATGGGAATACCACCAACAACCCCATTTTCAAGATGAGGAGAGTGAGGCACAGAGAAATTTAAAAACTTGCTCAAATTTACCCAAGTCCACTCATCGCCTATACACATTGTCAGGCACACACCGTGCCTAGTGGTGTGCCTGGCACAGATGGTGGGACAATGCGTTCACGGGACCCCACCAGTGTTCCGGAGATTGGGCTGGGCACCTTCATGGACTGCCTCGCCTGCCTCACTTCATCTTCACAAAACTCCATTGAGGAGAGTATTGTGACTTCATTTTTTTTTTTAAGATTTTATTTATTTATTGCGAAAGTATGAGCAGGGTGAGAGACAGAGGGAGAAACAGATTCCCCGCTGAGCAGGGAGCCGGATGTGGGGTTCGATCTCAGGACTCCAGGATCATGACCTGAGCTGAAGGTAGATGCTTAACTGACAGAGCCACCCAGGCACACCTTGTGATTTCATGTTAAAGAGGAAGGAGCTCAGACAGGGCAGGGACACATGCAAGTTACTGGCTGACAAAGAGTGCTGGCCAAATGTATTCCTATACCAGGGGACTGACCTGGACTTGAACAAATATTTGGAGTTTAGAGGACTGGAGTGGTGAAGGACGTTTTCTCCAAGATGGAGTGTGTCTCTTGGATTCTGAAGACGGAACCAGATTCAGATAAGCGGAGAATGTGAGAGAGAGCTGGAAATGGGGCAGGAAAGGCTACACAGAAGTCCTGTGGGCTTATACCAGCATGGTGGCTAGAGTGACTAACATGTGCAAGCAGGAAGTGGCAGGGGCAGTGAGAAAGTAGATCGGGGCAGATTAGAAAAGGCCTTGAGTACTAAGCAAAGGAGGGGGAATCTGAAGGAACAAACTTCACAGAAATGAGCTGGGCATGTCTTAATGTTTCTGGATCTCTAGCTGGGGCCAAACGTTTGATAAGACTGGCTTGGCCTTTAATTTCTTCAAGCTATAGTTATACTCAATTACATAACATGTTTAATCAAGGCCACTGGAAAATTACATAAAGCGTTTGCTTCATATGGCATGGGAAAATTTAAAAGCCTTGCAGAAAAATGCCAATGTCCCTGCCTCCCTCCCAATCTTCTCTCTGCACTTTTGAGTTAGTGGACACTATGAAGTTGTACTGCCTTATCACTGAGAAAATGGAGCCAACAATGAGTCCAAGGTGTAGACGTGCAAGGTAACAATCAAGCTTCATGCTGCCAGAAACTGTTCATTTCAGTTCCAGGGGCCCGGGGGTTCCAGACCTGGTTCTAGGGAGTTTCACCATAAGTGTCTTTGCTGCAGCATTTTTGTCGTAAATATTTTTTGCCAAATAACTAATTGGCCATAATGCATTTTTGCCATAAAAGAAGAAAAAAAACAACTGGTTAATAGTTTGGTTTGACCACTTGTTGGTTTCATCAGCCAGTTGACAATTTGGCTTCATTTCTCCGTTGACACAATACTCCCATTTTTCTGTAAATCTTAGCCATCATAATGATGTATATGGTGACAGAGAGTTTTGAATGCACATTCCCCACAGAATTTTGGAACATTCATCAATGAGCATGTGACAATATGCCAAGAACTAACAACAGAGTTAGAAGGCTTTCACAATGCTGTCCAAAGTTCAGTTACAAATATACATCTTAATACTGGAAACTGATACTTCTCTTAATGAGAGAAGACATTTTAGTGAAAATAAAATGTGATGCCAAACGAAGAGATGAATCAGCAAGAAAAACAATGTGTAATACTATGAACGAAAGACATTGAAGACAAATGCTTGCGTACAATCCACAAAATACAATTGGATATTTGAGCAGTATTACCATGAAACCACACACATTTTAAATGTGCTCAAATATTTTGCATTTTGCAAGAAAGTCTTTTTAATTTTGTTATTCATGTTTCATTATGTCCTTTTTAATGAATGTCTCTCTTTTATTTTTCATGATTTTATCTTTTACGGCAAAACTGCCTTTTGGCCAGTTAGTTACGTGACAAAAATGTTTGCTGTGGAAATACTCGTGGCAAAGATGTTCACAACAAAGATCGTGGGACCCAGAGCCATCCACTAGGTCGAGCTTCCAACTGTGGGTGTGAGCCTTGCCACAGCTCCTTGCCAATATGTTTGTTTTTCCACCCGTGGTACAGAGGATCCTAACGGTTCTGCTCCCTCTGCTCACACGAGCACGGTGATGAATAAAGCAGTGTTTGCTGAGGCCAATGGGAACCTGGACACCACACAAGCACCTTAGTTATGACTCCTGGTAGAACCCAGATGGTGGTGGTGTTTCTCTATTTGCTCTGTTATAAAGCAGAATCTCATTCCACACCCAGGCCCTTCTCTGTCTATGACAGTGAGGCCAGGATATTGGGTATGGAGGTGGGTGTATATTGGGTCACATGGTAGGTGTTATGGAGGAAATAAAGCCCCCGGGACCGTGTCTTGATTTGTGTTGGCATTTCTTATTTTGTTGGCTGTGTTTTCTGGACATTTGGAAAGTTGAAACAGTGTATGTAACTTGGGGATCTCACAGGTTCCTACGGAAAGTATACAAAACGTTGCTGTCATTAAAAGTTGGAAGGTGAAGACACTGGTATTCAACTCTTCATTCGGTATATAATGCTTTGTATTTCTTTTTCATTCTTTTTGAGAAAAGATATTTTTTAAAGGAGAAAAGACAAAAGTTGCTCCTTAAACTACACAAAAATATGTATTAAAGGTCCTCTGTAGCTGTTGTAGGATATTCTTTTATTTGTTTGGAGGTTCAGAAGAGTAATATCTGCATTCACGGTATTGATCGTGGGTCCTGTGGGACTTAGAAAGGAGGGGCGGACTCCTCTGAAAATCCTCCATGTATTTTCCAAATGCAGACTTGAAAACCTTTGCTTGAGCAAGCCAGCCTTCTTGTTTTCCTGTCCTCTATCAAGATTCAAACTAAGTTGGCCACCCACTGATATGGATCTGTAAATAGACTAAATCCTCCCTTTGAACACACTGGTCCCTAACTTGCTATCTTATGAAAATGTTTGGGGGATGACAACATCACAGTGCTCAGCAGAGACTAGTGTGTCTGCCCTTTGCTAAGGAGACCTGGAAGACTGTGGGTCTCTTGGCGAGGGAAGGGGATGCTGGGAAACTACAGGCCACAAAATATGCCTGAACAGAATCTAGGCTCCCTGACGCCTTCCTATCACTGCACGCGTTGTGTTGTTTGTGTTGTATGTGGTATGTGTTGTGTGGTGTGTACGGTGTGTGATGTATGGGGTACGTGTCTGTATGTGTGTTATGTGTGTGGTATACGTGTGTGTTGTATGTATGGTATCTGTGTTGTGTGTATGTGGTGTGGTATGTGTCCCTTTGTGTGTGGCATGTGTGTTTTAGATGTGGTTTGTGTGGTGTATGTGTTGTGTATGGAGCGTGTGTTGTGTGTGTGCTATGTGTGTATGGTATGTGTGTTGCATATGTGTGTCGTGTGGTATGTGTCTCTTTGTGTGTAGCATGCGTGTCGTGTATGTGGTACGTGTGTTGTATGTGTGTTGTGTGTTGTGTATGGGGTATGTATTATGTGTGTGGTGTAGTATATGTCCCTTTATGTGTGGCATGTGTGTTGCATATGTGGTATGTGTGTTGTATGTGTGGTGTGTGTTGCATGTGTGGTGCGTGTGTTGAATGTGTGTTGTGTGTTTTATGTGTGGTATATGTGTTATATTGTGGTGTGTGTTTTGTATGTGTTGTGGGTATATGTGGTATGTGTGTTGTGTGTGTTGTGTGTACTGCATGTGGGGGGTGTGTTGCATGTGGGGTGTGTGTGTTATATGTGGGGTGTGTGTGTTGTATGTGTGGTGTGTGCATTGTATGCCTGGTGTGTGTGTTGTATGTAGGGGGGTGTTGTATGTGGGGGGTGTGTGTGTTGGTAGTAGAGGTTGCTATTTCTGCAGAGATTTATTTTTCTAGTCAGTTTTGTGCCTTACGGTGGAAAGGAGAAATGTGGAGAACAGAGTTTTTAAATGTTTTTTTAATTGTATTTATTTATTAGAGAGAAGAGGGAGAAACAGACAGCCCACTGAGCAGGGAGTCTGATGTGGGGCTTGATCCCAGGATCCTGAGATCATGACCTGAGCTGAAGACAGACGCTTAACCGACTGAGCTACCCAGGTGCCCCTAGTTTTTAAATTTTTTTAAGTGGAACTATAATCTGATATCTAACACTATATTAGTTTCAGGAGTACAACATAATCATTTGCTACTGTATATATTGTAAAATGATCATCGCAGTAAGTCTAGTTAACGTCCATCGCCACTCATAGTTAAAAAATTCTCTTTTCTTGTGATGGGAACTTTGAAGATCTACTCTCTTAGCAACCGTCAAATATAACACACAGCATCGTTAGCTGCAGTCACAGTGTTGCGCATTACATTCTTATGACTTATTTTTTCACATTATTTTTAACTGCCACATTATTAAAGCCCAATTTTTCATTCTGCTTTCTTCACATACCTTTCAGTGTTCCCTATTTTCTTGTTTCTCTATTTCACTGTTTTCTTTAAATAAATCCTCTCTGCTCCTACCTCTTTTAACTTTTCTCCCACAATCCCTTTTTCTCTCTTCCCTAATTTTTATTTTTCTCTATTTCTCCTAATTCTACTAAACTTCCTCCCCTCCTCCCATTTCTCTCTTACTCCTCTCCCTGGGAGCTGATGATCCCAGAACTTGAACTTGACCCAGAGCACAGCCAGAAGCATGGGTTGTACTCTATATCATGTTTCTTTAAAATAAAGCTTGCCAGCATGACAGCCTTGCGGGGTTAACTATGGCGCATGTGCCCAAGCCTTTGCTTTTGTTCTGAATGCCGAATTCATGTTGTGATTTTAATTGCTGCTCATCAAACTGAGGTGGCCGTCTTTCGAGTTGTTGGTGAGTGGCTAGGACCAAAAGCACAAGAGTGTGACAAGGAGTCAGGGAGGAGGTTGAGCTGGAGAAATAAGCAAACAGTTGTCTTCCTTCTACGATGTGGGCTGACCTGCATTCTGTTGACCTGCTGGGTACAAAAGGGATCTCCAGAATTTCTAAATTTGAAATAAAGCTTTAGAAATAATTTGCAAAAGATGTCACAGCTGCAGAAAACTGATAAAGTAGCTGGGTGGAGGGTAAGGGAGTCTGGAGAAAAGAGAAGACTGACCGAAGTTAGGAACCATCTGAACGTTTTTTTCTCTACGCAACCTTGAGCACCTCTGAACCCCACACTGGTCGTTATTTCCTGTCTGCCTTCACATTGTGTCTGTGTCCCAGCAGCACGGGACTTCTGCACAGTGGTTAAGGTTCTAGGGAGAGGCTAGGTTTGAATTCCAGCAAAACGACCTCTCTCAGCCTGTGACCTCAATGGAAAGTAGGGACAATAGGACCTGTTGTTAAACTAGATGATCCAAGGGAAACGCTTGGCACTGTGTCTGACACTAATAAGTGCTCAGCTTGTTATTACCCACCATCGAGGAAGTCTTGGATCTCAAAAGGAGAGCTACACATGCACGTTGTCCTTGCTCCTGCAGGGAGAGCGAGAGAAACTGAAACCACACGGGCTCGCCTGCTGCCGGGGACCGACCCCCTATTCACAGAACCTGTGTCATAGTGAGTCAGGAGCCATTTTGAAGGAAGGTGAGACAGTCTTTCCCTGTGATACTGGCTGTCTTCTACCATGGAACAAATCAACTCAAATGGGCTAAACAACCATTTTTGTTCACCCATGACTCTGTGGGTCAGCAATTTGGGTTGGCCTCAGCAGGGCAGTTCTGCGGTCTTGCCTGGGTCTGCCAGTGGGTCGGCTGGGATGAGGGGGTCTCGAACATCTTCACTCATGTGTATGGTGGTTGGTGGGGCTCTTCATGGGCTCTCTCATCCCCTGGGAGGCTGGGCTGGCCTCCTTACAAGGTGGCAGTGTTCCAAGAAGGCAAGAGCAGAAGCCGCAAAACCTCTTGGAAGCCTAGACTTGACTGTTGCCCTTCTACAACCTGCCTTTGCAGGTTCAGAATGGGGTAAGCGGGCTTTTGGTGGGCACCACAGCCATGTCCGGCCTTAGGGGTTTGTGCGTACAGGGATGTGAGAAATGCTTGTGTCCATTTTTGCAAATAATCTACCAAAGTCCACCTCTGGCCATAATCCATCACATCCCTTCTCCATAAAAAAACACTTATTCCCCAAAGACTCATCCCATTGGCTTGAAGCCAGAGATGTAGGCATTAAAGATAGGGCCACATCTGGACGAGGCCCCTCTGGTGCATCATACAAAGTGCTACCGTGTATAATTTGGGGGTAGAATGGTGCAGATTTCTGTAAACTAAAAATACAAGTTCCCCACACCGTTCTGCCCCCTAACATACTATGGCAAGAGAGGCCCGACAGCCCTATAGACGTCCTCACTCAGAAAGGGGAAAACAGGCACGGCACAGTAGTAAGCTCATGACAATTCTGACACCCAGCTGGACTCATAGTATCAGGCCCCTCTACTGTAAGGGCAGGAATTTCCCCCATTAGGATCCAGTCTTACTCCCTGGGAGTAGTTGCTATGTTCATTGTTCCTCCCGACTCTTGGCTCTCTCCTGTATGGGCTCTTGGCTCTTCCTTCTCAGATGTTGCTTCCTTTCCTGCAAGAATGGTCCAGGCTCGGGGCACCTGGGTGGCTCAGTGGTTAAAGCCTCTGCCTTCGGCTCAGGTCATGGTCCCAGGGTCCTGGAATCGAGCCCCACATCAGGCTCTCTGCTCTGCAGGGAGCCTGCTTCCTCCTCTCTCTCTGCCTGCCTCTCTGCCTAGTTGTGATTTCTCTGTCAAATAAATAAAATTAAAAAAAAAAAAAAAAAAAAAGAATGGTCCAGGCTCTCAGCAGAGCAGTGTTCTCAGCTTGCTTCCTGCCCTAGGAACTTGGGGGACCCAGACCACTCCGTCCCTTTTAGTCTGATAAGAGTCTGCCTCCTCTAACAGTGGTGTGGCTTTCTGGAATAATCAGCCAGCATACCACTCCAGTAGATAGATTCCTCTTCCCTTTGGACAGTGAGTCAAGCGGCTGTAGGGAAATGCCTCTAAGATTTGGAGTGTTCTTTTGTCCACTTGAGAGGGTCTGCTGAGTTTTCTGAGGCATAATAGAACGTATTTAAGCTACACCTTTGGTTTCATCTTTTCCTGAAGGCATTTCTGGGACTCTTTTGCCAAATGGAGGGACTTGGTTAAAACTGATTTTGTCTGGCAATCAGGCCCATAAACAGGCCTTCCATATTCCCTCGAACTGCTGCTTGCAGAATGAATGGGTCCTCCTTGAGCTAATTTCTTTCTCCAAAAGAGAATCTCGTTACTCAGATCCCCAGCTCATTAGGTACATTGTCTCCCTCCCGAGTTACTGCCGGCAACCTTTTGCCTGTTGCTCTGTCCCTCCATAAACCAGGTGGCCTTTTCCCCGGTCTCTTCTGGTAGTTTCCCTACTGCAGTTCTGGCGCAGGTAGTTCACTAACAGTTTCCTCATTACCTTTCTTGCCTCTGCCCTCCACCGGCTCCTAGAGCCAATGCCTACTAATTTTAGGTTATTTGTGGCAGCGCCTCTCTTCTAGTACCAACTCCTGTCGCTGCTGTTTCTTGCTGCATAACAAAGCTCCCCAAAATGCAGTGTTCAATGCTAACCAGCTATCTCCTCCCAGCTCTGTGGGCCAGCGGTCGAGGCTGGCCTGAGCTGCGCAGTTTTCTGTCAGCCTCACTTGGGGTCACTCACATAACCGCGTCAGCTGGTGGGAGGCTGGGACTGGCCGTCTTCTGGCCTCTTCACGTGCCTGGGCCCCTAGGCCTCTCTCTCCACATGGTCTCTCATCCTCCACAGGGCCAGTCTGGGCTTCTTCCCGTGGATGGCATCATCAGAGGAGGGCAAGAGAGGGAACTTTAGGGCACCTCCTGGCCTAGGCCCAGAAGTCAGACGTCATTTCTGCTCCATTCCGTTGGTCAAAGCAAGTCGCGAGGCGGGCCCAGATTCAAGGGGCAGGGATATACACTTCATGGCTCAGTGGGAGGTTGACGAAGTCCCATTACAAAGGGGTGTGTATGAATTATGAATGGATGGGGGAAACATCTCAGCCATTTTTGTAAGCCATCGACCATAATCACGGTGTTGAACATAAAGTTTCTGTCCCATCTGTCCATCTGTCCCCTCCCAATTCTACATGTCACATAAAATATTCTTCCTCCTCATATTTCTTTTTTTTAAAATATTTTATGTATTTATTTATTTGACAGAGAGAGAGATCACAAGCAGGCAGAGAGGCAGGCAGAGAGAGAGAGAGAGAGGAGGAAGCAGGCTCTGTGCCAGCAGAGACCCCGATGTGGGACTCCATCCCAGGACCCCGAGAACACAACCTGAGCCGAAGGCAGAGGCCCAACCCACTGAGCCACCCAGAGGCCCACTTCCTCCTCATATTTCTTAACCTGTACACCATTATCTGAGCTTTCTCCACCTCACTTTCTTAGTCAATCCCCTCATGGGTTGCCTGGCTTAAAAGTACTCAGGCATCAACTTAAAGCCAAAAGTCCTCTGTGTCTCTTCCCATTCCACACCTTTCTCATGAAAAGCCAATAAAAAGGTGAGGCCTCGCTGTAGTAAATTCTCTCAGGTGCTCCTGTCTATTTTTCCTAAGAGTCTACACACACAAGTCACTGTTTAACTTCCTGGGTATTATATTTTACAGTCTTGATGTCTTAGTCATTTCCAGCATCCTGGGAATAAAGTTGGAAGTAGGTAAGAATTATTATCCCCGACATACTGCCGCGTCTGTGGCTTAGTTAGAAATAAACCCAGCCATCCCTGACTCCCCACTGCCTCTCCTATTCGAGTCAGAATGTGGATAAAATGTTGTATTCAGATGTTGCTTCCACATTTCATGGCTATTTTGACAATTACAAAATTGCTCAGTCGACCAATTGTTAGTGAACCTGGTTTACATCGTGAAGCTATTTTCTGAAGGCATCAGAATAAAATAGTCATGATGATTAAATCAATTTGTAAGAAAATCCCCTTTCCTAAGGATGAAATGATATCAAACCTTTAGCAATCAGCTGGGAAGTTTGGGGCTTTATAAAGGAATAACAGAATAAGGAAAACGTCCCATGATACATTCTGCTATTTTGCAATTTTCCACTTACAAAAAAGAAAAAAAGAAGAAAAGAAACCCCTAACCACTTTCTACCCAAAAAAGTCTCAATAACAATGCTGAGTTTTTCTGTGCCCCTGACTGTCCTTGCTCCACTGCTTTTTGTGATCCAAATGTCTGTTTACTTTCAGAAGAAACATGCAAAAGGAAGCACTGAAGGGCACCTCTTTCAACGCTGACCTTCACAAATGTTTTGACTCATTCAGTTCAGCTTCTCTTTTTAAGAACTGACTGGGTACCCACACCCTGTAAGGGGCCATGGAGAAGGCAACAGGCATGAGAACAACTAGGAAGTTGCCCTTGTGCGTCACTGAGACATGCTCCCTCGCACAACTCTGCAGCAGCTTGCTTCCCCACAGGCGGGAGTCAGAGTCTCCCCTTTCCCAGGCTGCTATACCGTGTGTCCGGGCATGCCGGTATGATGGTGAAAGCTTGGACTCAGGAAACTAACTGCCTGGATTTGAACCTGTGATCATGACTTACTGGCTGTGTTACTTTGGGCAAGTTGCCTAACCTTCCTGTGTCTCAGTTTCTCCATCTGTGGAATGGGAATAATAATAATCCCAACACCCCGCCTTTGGGTTATTGTGATGCTTGAATGATTAGAAGTGTGCTTTTTGGCACTCAGAAATGGTATACACTCAGAAATGGTATACAACAAATTAAGAAAAAGAAGAGGTTTGTTTGTTTTGTTTTGAAGAGAGGAGCATGGGAGGGACCGAGGGAAAGGGAGAGAGAGAAGCTCAAGCAGACTCCCCAGTGAGCAGGGAGCCCCACATGGGACTCGATTTCACAACCCTGAGATCAGGACCTGAGCCAAAATCAAGAGTCTGATGCTTTAACCCAGGTGTTGGGTTAAAGCATCAGACTTTATGCTGAGCCACACAGGTGTCCCAATAGGAGACATCTTTTAAAGCCTCTTTGATGGATCTGTGCATGCAAAGGGAGCATGAATACATTAAAAAATCCAATCAATGTGAACGTGTGCTGTGAAGAGGGGCTTTGTTTCCTAACCAGTGTCCTTGTTAGGAAAAATTGTTTTCTGGGGTGTAAGACGAAACTGGGCACCACTGGGACACGCCCTCTCACAACAGCACACAGCTCTGCAAAGCAGGCAGCCTGCTTCACTGCAGACACGAGTTAGCATCTCCCTTTTCCCAGGCAGCTGTACTGTCCAGGGACACACGGTGTGGGGGTGAAAGCCTGGACTTGGGAACCTGTAAAACATATAATTTGTATGTAAATAATAGGTAAAATACTTAAGGGTTCTCTTTAAGGAAAGAGCCCATGTTATTTCTTTTTCTCTTGTGTTCCCACTTGCCCATGTCAATTTTCCCACTGGAGACAGTATCATTTAGTGTTTAAGGTCATGGGCTTTGGACTGAGATCTACTCTGTGACCTTTGAGCAGATCTCAGTTTCCTCATCTGTGAAATGGGTGTGGGGTTTAATGTGAGGGCTAGAAGAGACAAAGAAGTAAAGTACTTAACACTTGGCTCTAATAAAATTTATTATTATTATTGGAAATGTTTCCCCAAATCCCAGATCATATTATCCAGACAGAAGCTCTGTGAAAGTAGAGACTTTATCTCCTTCCACTTTTAGGCCCCTACAAAAGTCACTTATGATAATTAGCAAGTGTTGATAATATGATGACGATTGATGCTAGAAATTCTGGAATTTTTTGGAGGACCAAAGAAAGAACAAGAAGAATCCTGGCCTGGAATTCCAGAAGATCCGTTCTGAGGCCAAAAGGAAAACAGAGGTATGGAAGAAGATTGTGCTTTCCATATCCAAAAAATTCTTTGGTCAAGAGCCCCATTCTTGATCAAAGGAGCTATTAATACCTAGTTTATGTTACTGTTGAAATAGCAGCTGTGTTATTATATTTAAACTTGTTTTTTTCCAGGGGCACTTGTGTGGCTAAGTTGGTTAAGTGTCTGCCTTTGAGTCAGGCATGATCCTGCAGTCCTGGGATGGAGCCCTACATCGGGTTCCCTTCTCAGCGGGGAGTCTGCTTCTCCCTCCCCAAATAAATAAAACCTTAAAAAAAATCCACAAAAAAACAACAACTTAGTTTTTCCAAATCCCATTTTCTAGCTCTACATGAACGATAATTAATGTTAATAAACGAACTGTCTCACACACACACAAAGTCCCAGTCTTGGCCTTGCCACTGAGTTGCTGGGAAAATCATCCGTTTTTTCTAGGTCCTGGTTTCCTCATTTAAAACTGCAAGGATATCCTGAAGGTCTTCTTTACCTCTGAGACGTTTGAGGAAGGTCCCAGATGGAACTGGTTCCAGCCAGGTCATCCACCACTCAATACTCGAAAGGAAACCAAACAGCCAAAATGAGGAATTTCCTTTCAACAAATATCTTGTAATTATGCTGATTTTTAAGCCACATAATCAGTCTTAAAGCAAATCCCATCTCAATGGAATTTATAAAAGGATTAGGAAATGGAGAAAATGGGGGCAAGTTAGCAAGCCCATTTGATTTAATTTAAGCCCACTTCCCCTTTGTCCTTTCTTAGTTTTTAACGGACTAGGAATAGGTTGGAGCACAAACAGGTTACTAGCTGCCATGCCTGCATTTAATTTTCTCTTTTCCGGGCTGGGTAGTAGTTGATCTACTTTTAGGGTGTCCATCCCCGCAGTTCTGATGCTGAAGGAACAAGAATAAAGAATCTCTTTGGGGGCAGCCTGTTGATACCCGAACGAGAAAAACCTAGGTTAGGAAAAGCCACAAAGACTCTATTAGCCTCCATCTGGAAAAGGGACGGACGCTGCTTTGACTCACAGTTGTGCTGTGGGATTGGGATCGAAAGCGATCTTCTGCTTTGCTCACGTTTTATTTTTGTACATAACTTCACATTCTGAATAATCAGGCTGTGGATGAAATCCTACTCCACCTGGTCAGCACCAAGACAAGCTTGGACGCCTTTTTGTCATTGTGGATGGTCCAGATTAGCTGTCAGTTTATACAATGTCAGCCCTATCCAAACCTCCTCCCTGAGATCTGGCCAAACTCTGGGCCACATTGTCCCGCACAGAAATAAAGCAGTTAAAAGAAACGATGTCTAGGGGCACCTGGGTGGCCCAGTGGGTTAAAGCCTCTGCCTTGGTTTAAGGTCATGATCCCAGGATCCTGGGATCGAGCCCCGCATTGGGCTCTCTGCTCAGCAGGGAGCCTGCTTCCTCCTCTCTCTCTCTCTGCCTGCCTCTCTGCCTACTTGTGATCTCTCTCTGTCAAATAAATAAATAAAATCTTTAAAAAAAAATGAGCAAATTGCGATTTGTACTTTCAGTGGCTTCCCCAAGGTTTGAGGCTGCTCAGCGGTCCACTAAGGACACCAGATCTCAGTCCCTGTTCATGAGTGTCACTGAGGCGTTCTGACTCCACACGATACCAGGTCAACTCCTGGGCCTTGGAACCTCAACTCTGCTCTCTTCTGTAAATCTGATGCCCTCATCAGAGTGCTGACTTTAAAATATTTTAATTGCCTGCTGGCTTGCCACCTTCCACTCTGTGAATTAAAGGCAGGAAATGTTTCCATCCTTGTTTTTTTTAATGCCCCAAATAAGTGTCTGACACATACGGGAACTTGATAAATGTCTGTCAAGAAAGAGACAAACAAACAAATTCCCCTTACTAGGCAGATTCTAAAACCTGTAAAACACTTTACAGATACTACAATTTTTGCATTTAAATATTTTAGTGTAAATTAGAGTTTTGACGACTCCTGATTAGGAGCATTAAGAGGTTTTGTGTATGAAACCATTCATTTTTCCTTAGACAAATGTTGTCCAGTCACTGATCTAAGCCTTGGAATCTTATCAATCAACAAATATTTGAGTATCTACTATGTACAAGACACTGTGCTAGGCGCTGTAGGGGATCAAAGAAATCCAAGAGGCAAACCCTTCTTTCAAGGAATTTATAACTTTGTGGAGGCTAGGCTTTTCTTTGTCCACTCAAAGGTATTTCCACGGAGTTTATCATACAATAACAGTTGGGAGGCTTGGGAAGAACCAGAGTGAATGCGAAGACCTTTTTCAGAAAGCCATGCAATTGTCCATTAGAGTCTTATATTTCAAGGCCCTCAGCTATGGCTGGTTAGGGAGATGAGCATATCCTTTAGAAGTTAATTCTCCAGATAAATAAGAGGGTCACTGCAGAAGCCTACGTGTTACAAAATGCAGGAGGTGGGGAAGTGTGGGGAATACCAACCCTTTCATCTTCAAGGCGAGAAAAAATATTGCATGGGTCCCTGGACCCAAGCAAGCCATAAATTTCAGGCTTGAGCCCCAGTAGAGCTGCCTCCTAACTGTGAGGTTGTGAGGTCTGAGTCACTCTCAAGGCATGAGACACGAGAGAGGAAGAGCTCTTCTCTACAGCCAGGGGCAGCCAAATTCCCAGGGACTGGTCCCGTCTCTTGAATACAGCTTTCTTGAGGATTCCAGCATCAGAAAGTGATGAAGAAGTGAAACAAAACAAAACAAAGCAAACAAAAACCACGGCACCCCCCCCCAACAACAATAACAACAACAAAAAAACCCCACAAAAAACAATGGTGATAGCCAAGAACATCTCACACTCTAGGAGGAAAGGGTCCTCCTGGAAGCCAGAACTGGTAAAATTCTCAGAGCCAGACAGAGAGAAGGAGCAGATTTCTTTGGGGTTCTGTTGTTTATACTTAAGTGTTTGGTCTTAAAAGACCCAAACGGGCCTGTAAAGGCCTTGCCAGTAGAGATTACAAAGAGCTTTGGTGTAGCCACACACAGCATCTGTTTCTATGCATTTTCTTTCCAATGTCTTAACTTTTCTGACAGTATCAGAAGATACTAATATGGTTTTGTGTCTCAGAACCTACATGTATTTTATTTTATTTTTTTAAAGATTTATTTATTTATTTGACAGAGATCACAAGTAGGCAGAGAGGCAGGCAGAGAGAGAGAGGAGGAAGCAGGCTCCCTGCTGAGCAGAGAGACCGATGCAGCGCTCGATCCCAGGACCCTGGGATCATGACCTGAGCTGAAGGCAGAGGTTTTAACCCACTGAGCCACCCAGGCGCCCCCCTACATGTATTTTAAACAACTAAGTCCCAACATCTATTAAATACTTACCACTGCCAAGCCCTGTTGTAAATGTGACAACCCTGTGTTATGGGTACTATTACTGTTGCCATCGCATTTTCCAGGTGAGAAAAATGAGACACAGAGAAACTGAGGAGGGCTGGTAAGTGGTGAAATTGGAATTTGAACCTAGGTCATGTGTCTCCAGAATCTGCTCACACAACCACTAAGTTAGAGTGACTTTTAACAGCATAGAGTATAGGTTCATATGCACAAGAAAGGAAAATCCAAACATGGAGTAGAAAATTCTTTCTGAAGGTGTCCTTGGAGACTCAGATTCTGAAGGCACAGAATCAAAAGGGACCAGCAGACCACTTCTTATCCTGACTGTCACACTCTTAAGTCAGAGGGTGGAGGGTAGCCAGCCACATACCCCAGATGCAGCCTGCTGGACGTGCTTGTGGAAGAATGGAGATGGCCTCAGAACCGAGAAAGCACTGGGGTATGTGTGGGGAGGTGGGGAGCAGGAGCAAGTATGGAACACTAGGGAACAAGATCAGTCAACATTAGTGGTATGAACTATGGTGTTCTGTCCAGCATTTGGAAGTAAAGAATTTGGTGTAGATGTACCAGCATGTATTTTTTAAATGTAATGTTCATTGAAATGGTAAGAAATAGAACAAGATCTCTAGTCACTAACGTTAAGGTAGACTGAAAATATGTACACAAGTAAGCACAAGGTATTTTACAAAGATACATATGCTTGGAAGCCTAAGAAGGGGGAGAAAATGGGAATGAGAATCTGAAAGAAAAATTAATTTAAAAAAAAGAAGAAGAAGAGAAAAACAAAGGCTGGAAAGGATGTAGTCCATACTGGAAATGTGGATGGTAGGTTGTTAAATTTCATGTCATTCATTCATTCTTTCATGTCATTCATTCATTCACTCATCTAACAAACACGGTATTCATGGCCAAGGGGGCAAGAGGCAGGTGGTAGAGGGGAAAGTGCAAAGGCTTTGGGAGCAGGTAGACGGAGTTCCAATCCTGGTTCCATGTGTGTTGCTGGGTGACCTTGAGTGACCTCCTGAAGATTATATTTCTTAGCTGCAAGATGGCAATAACATCTAATTCACAGGACTGATGTGAATAATGTATGCAAAGCTCTTTGCGTGCAGTACAAGCCCAGAGTATATACAGCAAGCCCACAGTAAACAGTTAACTACAAAACTCTGCTATAGTAGAGATCCAAACCAAGACCAAGAGGATCTTAAATAAGCATACAGGAAAATATGACGACTGAAATTGGTGCCACAAAGGAAAAGGTATAGGGTGCTTTGAGAGAATTTTTTAAAAGTCTGGAACTTATTCTGGGGACTGTTAGGATTTTATTTATTTATGATTTTATTTATCTGGCACAGAGAGAGAGAGCACAAGCAGTGGGAGCAGCAGGCGGAGGCAGAGGGAGAAGCAGGCTCCCCACCAAGCAGAGAACCTGATGCGGGGCTCCATCCCAGGATCCTGGGACCATGACCTGAGCCGACAGCAGACACTTAACTGACTGAGCCACCCAGGCGCCGCTTGTTAGGACTTTGGGGATGTTTGAGACATTAAATGATCTTAGAGCCAAGTTGAAGAGATTGACCATGAACAGGTACCAACGCTGTTCAGCAACACCGTCAGTGCCTGCAGGAGTGAGGATGCCAGGCGGCGAATGTGTGCTGAGAGCCAGCTGCATGGGCATTCAGAGGAGAGCAGAGGCCCCCAAGAGCTGAGGGGAGCTAGGGTAGCCTGTGGGCTGGTAGCAGGGGCAGAGGGCTGGAGGGCAGTGGAGACGCTAAGCACTGGAGGCAAGAATCCGCAGAGTCCGCCTGGGGACTGGGAGTAGACCCATCGCAGGAGAAAGCAGTCCTGTTCAGCCCGTGCCCCCTTTTGATAAAAAGAAGAATCCTGTGCCCTTCCCCACATCCCCACACCTAGAGATACCGATCTACTTTAAATTGGGCTGGCCCCTGGTTATCTTCTGCAGATCTCTATTGGCCAAGATTTTACTGAGCTTTTCCTTCTGATTTATATTGGAATGGCAATAAGCATCTCTTCTCATTTTCCACGGGTAAGATGCAGCACACTGAGTATGTATATTAAGCTGGACCTCTCCCTCCCGCTGATTTTCCCTTAGACCACTGAAGGTAAAATCAGTAGTGTGGGTGGGGGGAGAGATAAGCTGCTCTGGAAAGTAGGTGAGGGCCAGATAAGAGGGCCTTAAATGGCGCTAATGTCTCTGCTACCATCACTACCCCCACCGAGGCACAAATTCGTCCTACAAGAAGAAGACCGAGGGGGGCCATTTAGGGGCCCACAGGAGTGAAGTGAGCTGAGTTCTGTGGGGCCCCCTGTATAGCTGGTACTTGGCCCTAGATGAATGGGGAGGGAGAAAGCCCAATATATGAAAGACATTGATTGTTTGGTTTACCTCAACGCTGCGGAATTGAGAGGTCAGTTTTCTACAAGTTCTGTCTCTGAGCCCACTAGCTTTTCTTATCCCAGAAAATCAGAAGAAAAGAATTCTTCCCATTCTGCAAGCTCCAAAAACCTCACTCCCTTAGGAGGAGCTCAATTTACTGTCTTTAGTTCTAACTTGGAATCTCCAGGTAGGACTGGGTGGGGGGGCAGCAGAGGAAGTGTTTGAATTCATTTTAATATTACAAATGGCCAAAAAATTAATGTATTGACCCCAGATGAGATGCACAGGCTAAAGGAACGTAGGTTTTTGTTTTGTTTTGTTTTGCTTTGCTTTGGGCTAGAACCACATCTACCCAATGTAGTAACACTGGTCATCTACACTAATTGCAAACATGTTGTCATTCATTCATGCATTCATTTTAGTTTCAGATGTAGTGTTGAATAAAAGACATGTCACTTAATAAATGCAGTTTGTATGGTAGACGGATCTTTAGGCCTGGCATCTATGGAATTCTGATAATGATAAGAGTAGTGGTTGAGCAAAGATTGGGGTCCTCTGTTCTAATAGTTTTGTTGAATAATTGAGGAGGGAATCCAGTTCTACTAAGTAAGAGGGAATAAGGATATGAGAGAGTAGGTAAGCTTTGCAGAGCCACCTTTGACCCAGGGAAGGGGCACAGTCAAGATCATGGAAGAAAGGAAAGTGAGGCATAGGTGTTCTGCCACTCATTTCTGATTTGTCTTTGAGTGAGTCGCCCATTGCAGGCAACCTTAGGGAGGTATTGTGAGTCTCCATCAGGCTCCCTATCCAAATTTGGCGTTAGCTGTTATCTCTCTGCTGGTGCATGAGCAGGACTGTATTTACAAGGACAAGGAAGCAGCCTAAAACCTACTTCCCTATTCCTGCCCCCACTGGACTCCCAGCCCAGGGAACCACACTGAAGAGAGCTCTGTGCAGGAGATGGTATTTAATTCATTCAATTTTGATGATGGGAAAGACTTTCTTTATCCACCCATTTTCTCATTGATTCATTCATTTGTTGGTTCATTCAACAAATGATTTGTGCAAAGTATTATGGGGCCATGGGGACCTCTATCTCTGAGCCCAAGGTCTGTGAAGTTGATGATGCCCTGAACATTGTGATATCAGCTCAATGATAGTAATGTGGCTGCTGATTCTGACACTATGACAGCTTCAGTGATGAACTGGGCAGTGTTTGATTCGGCAGTTGGAAGACTCCTAGGCCCAACTGGCTGGGAGAGGGGCCAGCTGGAGTGGAGGCAGCTGTGCTGTCAGGGGGAAGTGAGTCTGTACCAGGACTAGATTCAAAGAAGTGGTCTGAGCAGCATCAGCCCAAGACACTGCAGTCTCCCAGGGGTACACACCCCTATAGCTTCTGCTTACACACCTGGATAAGGGCTTCTTCCCAACCTATTTCAGGAAGTGGATCAAGAATGGATTGAGAGAGGGTCCTGAGTGCAAGCGTCTCACACACAATGCCTTTCTGAGCTGTGGGTGTCATAGAAGATGGTACTCAGGAGACCAGAGATCCATGTGCCCTTCAACTTCTAGCCTTTGTCTCCTAAAACGCTCAAGCTTGGGTAATGGAGCTCCTGGCTGTTGCCTGCATTGCTGGGAAGGGCAGAAGCAGGCTTCCTGGTGTCAGCTAACCCCAGTGCTCTCCAAAAGACAATGAGTGAACATCGGTACACTTGACCGAGCACAAGCCCTACATTCTCTAGATGTAGCCAATGGGCCTGCCAACCAGAGGCTGATAGAAGTGCGCTGCTCTTAGGTGAGAAGGAAGGAAAACAGGGGCCCCATTGAGGACCTACCAAGGTAGCTCCCACTTTGGCATCTATAATGGTCAATTTTAGCTGATTGGGTTCATTTCGCAACTAGGTTATGTGATTCCCAAGCATTACCTCTTATCTCTAAACAGAGGTGTGAAAACAGAACGGACTTGGCACAGACTGGCTGCCCAAAGCAATGTCTTTGTGTAAGGCTCAAGGCTTGCAAGGTAGAAAAAGACACAGGATGCCAGTCCCGATGCCCTCGCCTCAGCTCACCCATTTTTGGTTCCCTTCATTCCAAGGAGACCAGACACGGGTCCATTACATTAAAAAAGTGGTCCCTGGAGAGAGAATTAATACTTGTGGCATGATGTAGGGCTTTGGCCTCTGCCTGGGGTTAACCTGCGGCCCCAAACGAACTACTCAAATAGCTTGTGGACATTTCCCAAATGGGTCATGAGGCTTACGCACAAATACGCAGCCGGCACTGTTCACTGCCTCTTGGGAGTGAGAAGCAAGATGGCACCACGCCAGCAGCCTCACAAAGCGGCGTTGTTAATCTCCTTTAGATGCTCCTGTGTGGCTTCATCCGAGCAGAGGAGGATCTGTTTACGCCACTGACTCCTATTGATTCTTCTGGGGGAACTACAATGCTGGCCTCTGTTAGTCTCTGGAGTGTGCTGCGAGGGTTTGGCCAAGGCTTGAGGGTGTCCTGTGATCCTCTTGGTTGATGTGATACTGAATTATACCATCGGAGGGTGAGCTCATTCCTGGGCCCCTGAAAACAGGTTTCTGACTAGGTTTGGGGCAGAGGGAAAACTTCAGGCATCGGATCTGCTGAGAGGCCCATTGTCTCCTTGCAGTGAGTTGAGGGTAATGTTTCTCAGAGTTGAGTCCCTGGAAAATTGGGGGGAGGGGATCTGAGGGCTCCTCCAAAATATACGTGACAGTGAAATCTGAGAGGCTGAAACACATCTTTCTCCACTTTCATCGCCACGAAGCAGCAACGGTCCCTTTTGTTGAAAAACTTGAGCAACTGTTTGGCTGCTGTTTTAGTTTCCTTCTTCAGAAAAGCTGTGGGCACTTCAGACCCTTTGTTCTGCTTAAAGGGATTACAAACTGAATCCTGGGAAGCCGGCAGCTAGATCAGGAGGTAGGGCCCCAGGTCAGAGAGGACCCAAGGCCAGCCCCACCTGCAGAGCCCAAATAACCAAGTCAGGCTTGAATCTCCTCCCACTTTCTTCCAGGGATTGGCCTCGCGCTGGGCTCTGTCGGAGATATACTCTCTGTCCCACGCCTTGCCTTCTGCGGAGTATGGGTCTACTACAGCTCCTTGCTGATTGGGCTTCATCGAGGGAAATGCTCTCCCATCAGTAAAATCAGGATAGTCCCCATGACCTAAAGCAGACCCTTTAGGGAAAGTATCCCTTGAATCTTGACCCCTGGCCCTAAGCCTCCCAGTTGAATGAGACACAAAATCCACACCACTCTTCGGCCTTGAAAGCTCTCTAATTTGGCTGAGGGGGGGGTCCTTCATTGGGTCCCTATGTTCAGAACCTATGACACTTGAGCCCATTTCAGCTCTAGCTGGGGCTCCCTTCAATCCATTTCCCACCCTGTGGGCAGAGTGAATTTCTTAAAATGAAAATCTGCACGTCATTCCCCAGTTTTAAAGGCTTTCATAGTACTCTATAGTTTCTGAGAAAGAGTAGAACGTCCTTAACATGGCAATCAGAGGGTTTAAGGATCTGGCATCTTCCTCACTCTCTTTTCCTCATCCTACCCCAGCGCAAACCCAGTATCTTCAGGCTGGTTCTGCTCCATGTCTCTGGCCGTCTATGCTCTCCTGCAACCCCTTTATGACTTTTCTGCCGTGACCACCCCTGCCCTTCCTTCCAGACTGTGTACAAATGCAGACAGACATGGTGTCACCTGTCTTCCTATCCCCAGCACCTTGCAGAGGTGGTGAATACAGGTGCTCAGTAATCGTTTGCTCGGTCATTTCAAATCGGGATCTTCCCAATGTGGGAAGTGTTCTTGACGACAATTAAGACGTTCTTGACAACACAGGGCTATTTTGGGTGGCTCTGCTGTTTTCCTGAAGAGACTGTGCTTGATCACAATTGCACCTAGGAATCATGGGGAGGAAGCATGAGGACTCCAGACCTGGAAAGGAAAGCAGAGCATTTTCAGGAGGGCACTCCTATATTAACGAAGCTTCTAAAAAGGAGTTTGACCAAAAAATTCCACTTCCAGAATTCTAAGATCTCATGGAAATGCCACTTTTGAGAACAAAATATTGGAGCCGAAGACCCAAGGAAATTTATATCATGGAAAATGATAATGACTGTTAATAAGGAGTCGATGTGTATTTCCAACATGGTAGGATGTCCATGGTATTGGGTGTGGAAGTGAGTTGGTGAAAAATTTGAACAGCATCATCCTCAAATATCTGAGGATAATATTTTGTGTGTATGGAAAATGGTCTGGAAGGACACACATCAAACAAAACCCATGCCCATTCCTGGGAATGGGACACGGAAAAGAGCAGGGGGAACTGGTCAATTTTACATGATATTTCTTAGAGTGGCTTGAATGCTGAATCACCTGGGTCCAGCAGGTGGACTGAGTACGTGACAGGATTAGAATACATGACTTTAAATCTCTGGCGTTCCTGGCATTGGCATGAGTACTTTTTCTCTGCCTCCTATCTGATTTTTGTCTGTCTCCTGCCTTCATGGCATTTAAATTGGGATTCTGGACGATGGGGAGGATTTTCCAAGAACCAAGGCTATGGTCTGCCCATGGAGAAGGTGATGGTGAAGGAGAAACTTTTGGTCAGTGGACTTCCCTGAAATGACCCACGAGGGGCAAAGGTGAGTCCGAGGCCACAGGTCATGTCTGACGTGTGGCCGACCTTGTGGGAACACCTCGTTCTGGTCCCTTCTGGTACCGGAGAGCAAGTCTGGGTTCAGGTCCACGGGCAGGGGTGTGGAGTAATATTAGTACTAGTTAACTATCGCTTACTAATTCCCATTTATTAATTCCGAGCCTGGGCCAAACACTTCATAAACATTTCTCCACCTAAGCCCTGGATTAATTCTTCTTCATTTAATGGATCTGAGTTTTTTTTCCCTTTCCTTTTACCTGACATCACCACAAAGCTCCTAGATAATAAGTGGTAAAGCAGGATCTGAACCCAGGTCTGACTGAATCCAAACTGCGTGCCTGTTGCCACTAGACAGCCTACGGGGGTAGACAGGGAATGAACCCCAATCACACGGGCGAGCGGTGGGGGGCTCTCAGGAGGCCACAGTGTGTAATGGAGAGCGCACAGACCTCACAGGCAGACACGCCTTGGTTAAATCCCAATTCTAACTTGATCTCAGTGAGAGCAAGCGCCTCTCTGGGTCTCAGTGTTGTCATCTGTAAAGTGGGCCAATGGTCCCCACTTGGCACGTAGGGAAGCGAGCTCTTGGCAGTGTGGATTTGGACACGGCTTCTGGCTCTAATCATCCTGAGTGTGTTTGTCACCTAGCGCCAGGGTCAGCCGCGCCCTTCCACAGGCTTTATCCCCTTTGACCCTCCCAAGCAGCCAGGAGCTATCTGCCCGACTCCCTATCACCCTGCTTCAGGCAAGAGTTGTTTATGCTCTGGCTTTGCTTCCTCACCTGCATTTACACCTCAGAGCGCTGGAATCTGGTCTGGACCCACCACTCCACCTGAACCTCTCAGGCCAAGGTCACCTACGTACAGCTTGCCAGGGGCAAAATCAAGCTGATACTATTCTGTCTCTGTCTCACCTGATCTCACCGCGAGCACTTTCCCTTCGGCTTCCGGATCTCGCTGTCTCCTAGTTTTCTTCCTTCCCTCAAGTCACTGCTTCACTAACTTGTTCCTACCTGTTTCCCAAACCAGGGGAGCGCATGGCCGGCCCCATTGGGGGTCTGTGTGTGACTCTTGATCTCAGGGTTGTGAGTTTGAGTCCCCCATTGGGTGTAGAGACGACTGAAAAATAAAATCTTAAAAAAAAAAAATACCCCACAAAACTCCCCAAACGCACAGATTTTTCTTCACCTGGCAGCCACGGTAGTTTTCAGATCGGGTTGTGCCTTCTGCTTCAACCACCTCCCTAGGATGAAGACTGCGGTCTTCACTCAACATGCTAGGAGGTCCAGCCCTTCAGGCTCTTGGACCACCTTTCAGGCTTCCGTGCGTGTGTGCCTACCTGGCCCTGTGCCCTGGGCTCTGCCTGCCGGGCCCCTGCGGGAGGACGGGGTCTTTCCCCTGGGCCCATGTGCTTCCTTTCCCAACCCGCTTCCCCCGCAGCCCCCCACACCCTTCCACTTCATTGCCCCCCTCCTTACCTTTGCCAAACCAACTTCCAGTCGGTTTAAATATCACTTCCTCAGGAAGCCTCTTCTTGATGCCCCACGCCAGCTGGGGCCCCCTGCGTGTATGTTTTTCTTGGCACCCTGCACTTCTCCTTCCCAATGTTTATTGTAATTGCAATTTTTGTGTGATCATTTGTTTAATAGTTTAAAATAATTCCCTCCCTAGAGGGAAGCTCACTGAAAGTAGGCCCCGTGGGTCTTACTCACCCCTTGATGAAGCCGGTGCCTGTAAGGGTCAGGTGACAGGATCCGTACAGATGTTGCCGCTTTTCCCCTCCCGACGGCTCCCCTCCCCCACTCCAGTCCCCATCCATACTCCAAACCACAGCATTAGGATTCGAAACACAAACCTTGACCCTGTCATTTCCCTACTTAGGAATCTTTGCTGACGTCCAACTGCCCAAGATCGTCACTCTGCTTCTCTTTCTAGTTCCATGTTTAAAAACAAGCCCTGCCTTGGAATCCCAAGGATGGTTGAATTTAACTGAACTGCTTGTAGTTCCTGTAACGGGTCATCTCCTGTCTTCCGACAGGTTCCATATGCCTTGGTTCCTGCTGTTGCCTCTGCCTAGAATGGAATGACTACGTGGTCACCCCCAATCTTTTTCTGGCTATTTGGTCTCCCTGGAGTGGCTGGGATGTGTCCCCTGTGTGCTCCAGTAAAATCCAGTGCTATGCCAGTGTCGGTCTCCTTGTCTGTCTCCTCTACCGGGTAGCAAGCTCCCAGAGAACAGGGCTAAGATTTGTTGAGTACGGTGCCCTCCAGCCCGTGAAACACAGAGCTTGCCTACTGAGCTGTTGTTAGTGTATTTGGTGGGTGAAGACCTACCTGATTTCTGTAGTCTGTGGCTCAAATGAAGCTTGCTCCATGTCGAGTGGTCGGTCCTGCCCTGCTAATGTCAGACCAACGTATGGCTTCCTCTGGAAATGGAGGTGTGGTGGCTCCAAGGAGAGCTCTGTGATGCATTATCTGCTGGTGGAGAGAGGAGTGAGAGGGGAAAGAGCACTTTTGGGGGCACTCATCTTTCTAGTGCACCTCTAATGAATCCTATTTTTCCAGAATGCAAATCTCTTTCTGCATTCCCTGGCTGCTCTCTTTCAACTTCTCCAAACAGTGCAGCTGTCTTCTCCTCAAAAGTCCCCCAGCATGCTCATCCTGCGCTTTGGAAGTAGTTAGCAACTCAGGCTGTGTACTAGAACCATCTGGCTTTTAAGAAATACAGATGCCCAGGACCCTCCTACAGCCTTTGAATCAGAATTTCTGGGATGGGCTCGAGCATGAGTAATTCCGAAAGATTCCAGGGTGACTTCAGGGCTCAGCCAGTGTTGAGAACCACCACCCTAGACCTTTGCTGGTCTTCCTGTTGGAGGGTCCTCTGTGCCCCAACCAGAGGACCCTCAGTAGCATAGGTCAGAATACGCAGAGCATCGTAGGTTTTTAAATAACTACGATTTAGATTGAATCCAGTGGAAACTTTAGCTGTTTCTGAATTCCCACATATTGTCAGGGAATTAGATCCCCCCTTCCTCACCCATTCTGGGCCAAGAGGCTTCACTCTTTTCTATTTTGCTCTGATAATTCACCCTTCAGGAGGTGGCTCATGCTGACTGCTGTAAGTCTAACCTGGCTCAAGCATTAATTGACAGGATTGTCTTGAGGGCCTGGGAATGGACTTGGAATGGTTCAGGCCAACGTATGTGAAGATACTACAGCAGGGAACTGAGCACTGTTTTGCAAATAGATGGAGCAATTGATGAACCTCATAGACTCTATCCTAAAAAAAAGTCCCCCACCTCACCAAGTCCCAATTGCTTTGGCATCTGAAGCTTCCTTTTTCAAACTCAAATCTGCCTCTCATAACTGAAACCAGTTTCCCCTGCTCCTTTTTCAATAGTCCACCCCAACAGACCAAGGGCCACTCTGTTATGAATGTGCACATCATTTATTCCCGACTCTTACCTCACACCCGTCCCTGACCTGGCATGGATTTCATGTCATCCCAGGAAATCCTACCTACTCTTCAAAGTCTAATTCAGATGTCAGCCCCTGGGGGTCCCCAGCCAGGAACAATCCCTTTCTCTTCTGTGTTTCTTTTCTTTTTTTTTTTTTTTTTAAAGATTTTATTTATTATTTATTTGACAGAGATCACAAGTAGGCAGAGAGGCAGGCAGAGAGAGAGGAAAGGAAGCAGGCTCCCCGCCAAGCAGTGAGCCCGATGGAGGGGCTCAATCCCAGGACCCTGGGGTCGTGACCTGAGCAGGAGGCAGAGGCTTTAACCCACTGAGCCACCCAGGCGCCCCTCTCTTCTGTGTTTCTAACATACTTATTTTCTTACCATTTAATCCCTTATTCATTCTGTAAATATTTATTGAGCACCAAGTATGTGCTGGGCTCCTTTATCCATGGTCTCATTCTATACGCCATCATAATTATTTTTGCTTTATCCCCTTGAGGGCAGTGGCTGAATTTTGTCCCTTCCCCCCTCTCCCCTCTGGGCTCCCTTCTAAGAACACGGGGCCAGGTGTAATGATGTGGTTGTTTTGTCCTAGACAACAGGAAAGTGGTCTGTCCAGGGAGAAGAATTCCTTCTCCCTGGGACACCCAGGGTCCCCAGCTCTTCATGGGGTCATGTGTGACGATGTGGTTGACGGAATTGGGTCTCGTTAACAATATTCTTGATAATGCGAACTGGGCACGAATTTTCTTCTGGACAAAGGAGTCTGCTGGACCTATCAAGGCTCTGTAAGTCATGACATATGGAAATGACTCTAGAATGAAGGAAATTTTCCCTTTAGGGCTCTTAAGGTAGTGCCACCCTCCAAATTCTTCCAACTGTCTTTTTCAGGGACAAGGAATGCCTTCCTTGGTGGTGAGGACCTGAATAGCTTGGCTGCTGGATAATAGTAGCAGTGTCTTCACTGCTCTCCTGCCTCCTCTGTCTCTGTCCCCTGAATGTGATTTGCACGTGGCTGTTCCCTGCCGGGGTCAGTGCTCTGTGTCGGCAGACGTTTTGAGCTAAATCACTGGGGTGTTCGCCCAGGATCCCGTGCACGGGTAAAGCTTCACCAGTCTGTTCCTGGGAGGGTCGAAATTCACCCGAACGTTCTTGCCACACACCTCCCTTGGGTTTGCTCTGCTTGTCTTTCACTGCATCTTTTGGTAGCCGTCGAAGGCTTCTCTGGCAAGGTGTTTTGCTCTCCCAGTGACTAAATGGAGAGCTGCTGTTTGATTTTTCTTTTTTTAAGATTATTTATTTATTTATTTGACAGACATAGATCACAAATAGGCAGAGAGGCAGGCAGAGAGAGAGGAGGAAGCAGGCTCCCTGCCGAGCAGAGAGCCCGATGTGGGGCTCAATCCCAGGACCCTGGGACCGTCATATGACCTGAGTCAAAGGCAGAGGCTTTAACCCACTGAGCCACCCAGGCGACCCTGCTGTTTGGTTTCTTAACTAGACTGGGATTTTTCTAACCGAAGACTCCCAAAGCCGTTTTTCTGCAATGCTGGAAACAAATCCCACGCTAACTCTCCTTACAAGTTTAGAACATAACAAACTCGCGAGCCCCACATCCATCCCAAGGTCTGTTCCACACTTATGAGGGCAGGTTCTGCCTTTCTGTCTTCCGAGGTGGAGAGTGCTTTCAGCTCGCCTAGGCTTGTCAAGGACAAGAGAGCTAAAAGACTGGGAGGGAGATGTAGCAAACCTGTGACCCAAACCGAGAGAAATGAAAGATTACTGAGAGAAAGGCAGCTTCTGGGAGAAATGAAACGCTGCCGGGTGAAAGGGCAGCCTTCAGGTGACTTTGTGCAAAACGTCATTTCTGTGGGAAACAGATTTTACAAAGTCAAGAGGAATTACTGCGTTAGCACAAAGATTTTTTTCCCTTCCTTCTACAAATGATCAAGGAAAATGGATTTTTAAAATGTAAACATTCTCTTGTAGTATTTACAGCTTCTCTAATACAGGAGGACAAAGGTCTCAGAGTTTAAAGTAAAAAAGCAGGAACAGAGAGATAACAGTCCTTTTACAGTTTGATTGTAATCTAAATATAACAGGAAAATCACTCTTTACATAAAGGCACCGTGAAGGAGAAATATCTGGGTGAGGAGATTATTGGGTCTTTTTTCCTCTTTCCTTACTTTTTCTTCCCTATAAGTTTTCTTTGTCTTTGAGAAAGGCCTTTAGTGATGAAGACAAACAGTGGTTGAATGAAAAGCCAGTGTTGGGCTTTGCTGATAGAAGGTTTTGGGGAAACGATTTGTTAGGGCAGAGACGCTAATAGATTAAGAGGGAGACCTCAGAGATCACCCAGTTCAATCCTTCATGTGACACACAAGGGTACTGAGCCCAGCAGGTGCGCAGGCAGAGGAAGCTCAAAGCCTCATTTTGGGAGATTTCAGGACTCACCTATGTCATGATACGGAAGAGGGACACTTATTTTTTTATCAAACTGCTGACCTAATGAACCCCCTCTTTGCCCCCCCCAGGAAAGAAATCCTTCAATTACTTCCAAATGACCTCTATTCTCTTTGATAGCAAAGTCACTTGCTAATAGAAAGTTTGTTGTTTGGGGAAGTTATACTGTGCCCCCTCCTGCCCCCCCCCCCACCCCATGCCCAGCCATCTAGTTTAACATTTGGTGAGTTTGTATTGTGCTGGGTCTCACTCACTCTATTGCTGATCTTTCAGGGGTGTCCGTCCCTTTAGGTTTGGTTCCCTGCCCCTTGACGCCCAAAGTCTGACTTTCTTGTGCTCAGGGCACAGGTCTGTGGGCTCACACATGCAGGGTGACAGGTGACTTCTGCCCTACTTGGCTCCATCCACTGCTACCGGCTGTAGGCCTCAGCCTTTGTTAATGCAGGGGCGTTCCCATCTGGGAGAAGGGTGAGCCCCCTCAGGCCCAGGAACCCAGCGGTGAGTTTGGGCAGGTTTTCCCTCCAGGAAGAGGGGGCCAGCTGCCCTCTCTCCTCCTTGCCTGGACTACTTGCTCCCCAGCCTGCCTGCCCCCACAGAGCCCTTGGATGATACTGACTGGGTCTCATCTGTCTCTGCATCCCTGGCTTGAACCCAGAGTGGGCACTTAATAGATGTTTTGCAAGAAGTGATGCTAAGTGGCCATTCAAGTCTGTGAAAACCAAAAAGTGAAAACCAAAAACCAAACAAACACACCTTTCATTTCGACTAATTATGAAGTAAGGAGCTGCTGAGCCCGTCGTGCAGGGGGCTCGAGTATGGCGAAATCCAGTCCTTGCTCTCCAAAGACTTCCAGGGAACTCATACAACAAACAGAGTTGAGTAGCTCAATCAGTATGTGCTCCCCAGCGGCCCGAGGATGGGGACTAGACCCTCATCTTCACCAGAGACCACTAGGAGTCAATGGCTTCGGCATCATCTTAGATGTTAAAGTCGCCGTTGATTAAGCACAGCTGGCATTTGGCAACGCGTAGATGAAACATCATGATCGGTCTAGCCATTCGTGGTCTTACCACCCATGCAGTCTCTGTGTGTTCCAAAGAAGGTCTTCCTGCAGGAGAGAGAACAGCTCAAAGCTTTTAAATAACATCGCTTGGCATCTCACTCTTTTCCAAGGTCCTTGATTGGTTATGAAGACACTGACTTATCTTCTGCATCCTTCTCTATCCACAATCTTCAAGAAATTCGATGACGTTTATGTCCTCCTGGAGATACTGCCCTTTACAAAAGATTCATTGTGTGACTCCAGCAGGTGAACTTGCAAAATGTGTTCCGAACCCCCAAATATATCATATTATGCCTAAGAAAATAAACAAATTACACCAAATGTGTTTGATAAAATGCACTCCTCTGCCTCTGAAAAATATTTCTGGCTGGAGAGCAAATTCTGCCCTTCTTTTGTCTGTTTTCAGGGAGGGGAACTATGGTAGGGGACGCTCTGTTTGCTCAGCATCCAATGCCAGCCCGCGCTCGTGACCGTCCAAAACGCGGCTGTGAATAGCAAGTACATCACAAGGGTTCTCAAATATGAAAGTGGGGTTGGAACAAAGAGCAGGCACCAGACTTCCTCTGTTAAAGATTATCTAACTTGTCACCTGGGTGCCAACATTCCCATAAAGCCCAGCAGTTCTGTCTCACCTAGGGTAACTTAACGGCTTTGACACTCTGCCCGGGCCTAGTAGCATTCCACGAAACGACCTCATCACAGGGGAATGAACTTTATCTCTAAGACTGTAAGTGTGTTTGCTTTAAAGATGATTTACCACGCGCAACAATTACCACATTTTCTAAATTAAACTTGATCCCTTGTTAGAATTATATATCTCTGACAATTTCATCGAGAGGAATTGGGTTGGCTTTTAAATGAGTCTGCAGGCTGGTTCCCAGTTTGGGGGAAGCAAAGAGAGGAAGGTTTCTCATCTGGGGAAGGCTGAAACCAGAACCAGTGCCCAGTCAGAAAGACAGGTTGGAAGAATCTTCCTCCTGACCTCTGCCCCATCTTCCTCTTTCTAGATCCTAATTCCTTGTCTCTTTTTCTTTTAGAAATTGAGGCTCTCAAGGTTCATGCTTTATGATAGAGAAAATTAGTTTCTCTTTTTCCTTTGCCAAGGCCAGTAGGAGAAGCTGGTCATGGCAATGACTCCACTGAACTCTCAGCGAGCCCAGTCCCCTCTCTGGTCAGCCTCTGCTCTGGCTTATTCTATTCATTGAGCAGCAACTCCCAGCAGCTTCCAATCACATAGCCTGGTTTTGAGAGAGGAATGGCTTACATCCCTGGCTGAATTCTGTTCCCTTTGCTGCACTGGCTTCAAGGCTTTAACGATCCAATTATAGGATGAGGGCTCATTCAAGAAAACCATTCGAGAACCAAGATGGCAGCATTCAAAGGGAGACTGGATGGTGCCTGGGTGCTGAAAGGGTCTGCAAGGCCTTGTGGTGCGTGTTAATCCTTAAGCTGGGCCTTTAGGAGTGAGCAGGGTTTGCACGGGCACAGAGCAGGCACAGTGTTCTAGATGAGGGAGATGTCATGCCGTCAGTAGAAGGCAGTTAGGACCTTATTTTATCGATGGAGATTTGTGGCACCATCTTGTAGAAACTGTAGCAGAATACAGAGCTCCAGCACTGTGTTTCTGGAACTGGGCAGTGGGCTTTGGGGAGAAGCTGGATTAGGGGGCTGTGGAAATGCTTTTCCAGGTCTGAAAGGTCTGAAACCCATGTCCTTTCCAGATACACAGATGGATGTGGGCACTGCTGACCTGGGTGGTTTACTGTTGACCGAGACTGCTTATCACAGGTGACAGCAAGGACTGCAAGGTCAGACGTAGCTAAGAAGAAATTCTGACTCTACTCTTGCCAGCTTGAGCTATTTGGGGTATAGGTCTTTAACTCTTTACAAAACGGGAATCACGATGCCCTCTTTCCAGAATTAATCTGCAGGAAAATCTGAGGTAATGTATGAAATGCCAGGGGCTCCATAAATTCTAATGTCCTTTTTTTCCTTCCTGTTTCGCTCTTCTGGAGGATTTCTCTCCTCCTCTCTTTTATTTTGCCTGGCTGGAACTTCCTTTCTCACCGCTCCCCCAACCCACCCACCCCAAATTGTCCCTGGGCTCCATTTGAAGGACCCAAGTGTGTGTACTGGAAAGATTAAGCTGTCCTTATAAAGGAGAAATGTATTCAAAATGGGGCACATCAAAAGTGAATGCAGGTGACAAATGTTTATATTTGGAAAGTGCTTCTGCTTTGATCCTGGTTTCTATTTTTTTGAGAGCTTGACAAATGTGCCCTCTGGGCCTTGGCTTCAAACGTCTTCAGTCAGCAGAGCACTTTAGAGGGGGCGAAACTCATTTGATCCCACTCTTGCTGTTCCTCCCGGCCCAGGAGATCCGCAGTCACAGCATAGGTGTCCCCTTGTCTCCCCGGCACACCGAGGGGGCCGCTCCTTCCCTCAAGTCCGGCTCTAAGGAAGCACTGGAGGCTGCCCCTGGCTCCGGCCTTGGGAGGCTCTGGAGTGGACGTGGCTGTCAGGAATGGCTCCTTGACCCCTCTGCCTGCCTTCCTGCTCCATAAGGTCACGCCAAACCTTTGCGGACCAGCCTCCGACCCCCGGCTTGGGAACGGGCCGAAGGTGACTCCCTGGGGGAAATTCATCAGGGGTGGCTGTGCTGTGGCCCAAGTCAGGCAAAAAGTCTCCATACAGACAGCCCAGAACTGATATTTCCGGGGTTTGGAAGAAAAATCTCAACGGGCCTTAAAAACCACGTTTAGCCGCCACCACTCGCCCAATTCTTGCAAGCAGGTTATAAAATGCCTCTGTGGGGGCGCCTGGGTGGCGAGGTTGGTCAGGCACCTGACTCTTGATTTTGGCACAGATCTCGAACTCAGGGTGGTGAGATCAAGCCCCGGGAGGCGTCGGCTTGTCCCTTTCCCTCTGCGCCTCCCCTGGCTCTTCCCCCTGCTCCTGCACACACGCTCTCCCTCTAAAAAAATTAAATAAACAAAATTAAAAAAAAAAACCATAAGAATAAAATAAACCATCTCTGTGGGCGCAGTAGGTGGCCTCCGTGGGGCATGCAGCTTTCACACTCCAAGCATGAGCTCCCTTTGTCCGTAAGTCATTTCTTTCCATTTACTTTCTTCCCATCCTTGGATCTTTGAGCTGAAAGCAGACAGAAGGACACTAAGGTGTGTATCCGCTGTTCCTGCCCGAGTAAGTGTGCAACCCGCGAAGCCTGGACAACCCTGAGTATTTCCAACAGAGGGACTTCAATGCCTGGAGCTGGTTCTGTAGGTCGAGGAATGCTGAGAAGTCAAACAAGGGACAGCAAGGCGGCCAAAGAGGTTAGCTACAGCCAGAAGCCACTACCGCCTCCGCTGCAGGGACAAAAGAAGGAGGCGGCATTACATGCAAGTGGGATCTGGGGTCATCTGGCAGAAGCAGGTCCGTCGTGCAGGAGCTGGAGCTGGAGGAGATGCATGCTTTCTTTGTAGAAAGGAAGAGAGAGAGAAATTCTCCTCCTCCTCCTGGTCTCCCATGGGAAGTTCTCACTGCCCATTGCTGAACCCAGCCATAAGCTCGGTGACACAGATTCTGGGATACAGCTTGCAAGGGTCAGTCCCTCTCTCTCCACCCTTAAGATTTAGAGCAAAGCAGGGGAGAATGAGAAGGTTCTCTGGCTCTCTGGGTCTAGAAGCTTTGGGACTTTCTTCTCTAAAAACCAGAAAGCCACAGGAGGGGAGAAGGTCAGGGTACTGGAAAGACAATGGTATGATGTTCTGTCACACCTGCGCTAAGTACAGACAGAGCCACACTCCCATGGGGGAGGCTCACCAGGCACCCGTGTTCTCACAGAAACACTCTTCCCCACAAAACTTCTGGAGCTCCCTCCCCAGGGACTGTGATCCATGCCTCTGCTCTCAGAAGGGTTGGCTTAGGCAGGTGGCATTTCCAAGAAGGCACTGGCTGGGATTAGCAGGTTATGAATTCCCCCAGGAGGTCACTGAAAAATGTGACATGCCTTGATAACTAGGAGGCACAACTGTTTGGCTTCTTATGGTAAATGCTGGGTTGTGGTGACATTTGGGGTGTGAGGACACTGTCGATTCTGGGAATCTGTGGTCCTCTTCAGCATCTTTTATTGGATGGCTCTCTTACAGCGGTACAGACGCTGCCTGCTTTCTTATCTAGATGTGTCCTGTGTGTGATGTGTGAGAATATATCTATTGAGAGCTTATGGCGGGGGGCACAGGTTGCCAAGCAAGTCTCTGGGATTGCAAGGCTGTAGAGTTTATACTTCTGGGTCACCTTAGGAAGGATGTTCTGCTGCCCTGGGCCTCATCTTTCTCTCTTTGGTAAATGGAAATGATAGGCACTTCTTAAGAACTCTACCACCCTTGGGGCGCCTGGGTGGCTCAATGGGTTAAGGCCTTTGGCTCAGGTCAGGAGCCTGCAGTCCTGGAATCGAGCCCCACATCAGGCTCTCTGCTCAGCGAGGAGCCTGCTTCCCCCATTCTCTCTGCCTGCTGCTCTGCCTACTTGTGACCCCTCTCTCTCTGTCAAATAAAAAAAATCTTAAAAACAAAACAAAACCTCTACCACCCTCAAACATGGCCCTTAAATACACACTTTTTGATGGTGTTTAATAATGTATTTTTTCCTTTTTTGTAAATACGTGTTCACCATAGAAGGTTTGGAAAAAAATATTTAGAGAAGAAATTAAGGATGACCTACTCTTACATAGCTCAAGAGTAACCAGTGCTAATCATTTTGTGAATTTACATTTAGCCCTTTTTTTAATCTAATGGAGTTCATATTTTAAATTAGGGCCATACTATATATATTGTTATGTACCTTTTTTTTTTAAGTATACTTGAGGTGGGGGGGCGGAGAAAGAACACTTGTGCATGCATGCATACAACTTGGGAAAAGGGGTAGAGGGAGAGAATCTTCAAGCAGACGCCCCGCTGAACGTGGAGCCTGATGCAGGGCTCAATCCCGCCACCCATGAGATTATGACCTGAGCCAAGAACCAAGAGTTAGATGCTTACCTGACTGAAACACCCAGGTGCCCCTGTTATATACTTTTTCATCTAATATTCAGTAAAAGGTATAAAAGTATTTTAATTTGTATGAAAAATGTGTTTTTTAAATCAGTGAGTAACAGCCTAGTTGCATGGATTTAGGTTAGTTATTTCTTATTATTGGATGCTTATATTGTTCCAGTTTTTTTCTTTTATAATTATACTGTGATCAGCATTTGCCCCATAAATTTTGAAGTTGGTTCATCTAAAAATGTAAATACAATTGGGGTGCCTGCTGGCTCAGTAGAAGGGCTTGTAACTTTCGATCTCAGGGTCTGTGAGTTTGAGCCTCATGTTGGGTGTGAGGATTATTTAAAAATAAATAAACTTTAAAAAGTTTAAAAATACATATAAATAAAATTAAGAGGTATTGTTACAGTATGAAGAAGAAAATATTTGCAAAAGAAAAAGTTACAAAGGATTAGTGTTCTTACTATATAAACGGTTCTTTTCAATCATTCTGAAAATCACTATTGCCTTAATGGAAAAATAGGGGAATGAAATAGAAGAATTACCCAGTACCAGTAAATACATGAAAAATGTTCAACGCTGCTGGTAATCAAGACACACAAATTGGGGGTGCCTGACTGGCTCAGTCATACAGCATGCTGCTCTTGATCTTGAGTTGTGATTTTGAGCCTCACACTGGGTAGACAGATTACTTAAAAATAAAATCTTAAAAAAAAAAAAGGAAACAAATTTAGACAATAATGTGACTTTGTTTTTCCTGTAAAGTTGGCAAAGATTATAAACAAAACAAAACACAGAAATGCTGGCAGAAGTAATCATACATTTGAGAGAGATGTCAGGATCACAAAATTCTTTGTGGAAAAGCTGAATGATATATTATTTTTGTTTTAGAAAGATTTTGCTTGGGAGCCTGGGTGGCTCAGTGGGTTAAACCTCTGCTTTCAGCTCAGGTCATGATCTCAGAGTCCTGGGATCGAGGCCTGCATCAGGCTCTCTGCTTGGCGGGGAGCCTACTCCCCCCTCCCCGCCCGCCTCTGCCTGCCTTTCTGCTACTTGTGACCTCTCTCTCTCTGTCAAATATATAAATAAAATCTTTAAAAAAATTTAAAAAAAAAGAAAGATTTTGCTTATTCGTTTATTAGTAAGTAACTAAAAAGTCCCTACTATCCTTAAATATATTTTTAAATATATTTTTAGGAGGCACCTGGTTAGCTCAGTTGGTTGAGTGCCCAACTCTTGGTTTCTGCTGAGGTCATCATCTCAGAGTTGTGGGATCAAGCCCACAGGTTGGTGAGGTTGGTGACCTCAGCACGCAAATCCAATACCATTCTCCAGGGAAAGGCATAAGAGCTCCTTGGAGAAGAGGCCAGTGCTCCAGACTGGGGCGGGGAAATGCAGGATAAGCCAGAAGCATTTTATAGTGCTGGAAAGTAGGAAAGTGCTAAACCAAACCAAATCCAACCCAAACAAAAGGATGGGAGCATGTCAGAGGGACATGGGAGACCACCTGAAAGAGGACTTAATAACCAAAGTCTTGGGGCGCCTGGGTGGCTCAGTGGTTTAGGCCTCTGCCTTCGGCTCAGGTCATGATCTCAGGGTCCTGGGATCGAGCCCCGCATCGGGCTCTCGGTTCAGTGAGGAGCCTGTTTCTCCCTCTCTCTCTGCCTGCCTCTCTGACTGCTTGTGACTTCTCTCTCTCTGTCAAATAAATAAAATATTAAAAAAAAAAAAATAACCAAAGTCTTAATGGTCAAACAAAATAAATCACGTAGTACAGGATTATAACCCAAAGTATAAAATAAATATCCATGTGTCCATACTGATACAAGTAAATGAGGGGAGAAGAAGCAAATCTTTCTTGTCAAGAATTCCAAATAATTTCCATAGATACTTTTCCTGCCAGCTCCTGCTGAGCTCTCCTCCCGCCCCTCTTCACCTTGAGTGTGGGTTGTGGTTAGTGACTTGCTCCCAGCTTGTGGAGTATGACGAGAATGGGCAGGGGGAGTAACTTTACTAGGGAGGAATGTGACAAATACTCTCTTGGCTTGGAGCTCAAGGTCAACATCTTCAGCAGTAAGTTGTGTTGCCAGCATGTACCTTGATGTGATGAGACAGGCACGTTCCTCTGTGGTCCCTCTGATCCACAATCCTAGTGTGTAAACATAAGAAAATTATCAGATAGACCCAAATTGAGAGTCACTCAGCAAGCTGCCTGACGAGCACTCCTCAAAACTGTCAAGGTCTTTGACAAGCAAGAAAAGTCTGATAACCTGTTGCAGACCTGAGACACAGCAACTGAATGCAATATGTTATCCTGGATGGGATCCTGGAACAGAGACAAGTTATTAGTGGAAAAGCTAATGAAATAAAAATAAAGCATGACTTTTTTTAAAAAAGATTTTATTATTTATTTATTTATTTACTGACTTACTTAATTAGAGTAAGAGTGCGTGTGTGCATGGAATGAGGAGGGGCAAAGGGAGAGGGAGAGAGACCATCTCAAGCAGACTCCCTGCTAAGCACAGAGTCCCATGCAGGGCTTGACCCCATGAACCTGAGATCATGACCTAAGCTGAAATCAAGAGTTGGATGCTTAACCAATTGAGCCACTCAGCCACCCCTAAAGCATGAAATTTAGCTGATTGCCCTCTATCAGTGTTGGTTTCTTAGTTGGGACAAACTGCCCGGTGACATGGGACCTTAGCAATGAGGGTGACTGGATGAGAACTATATGGGAACTCTCTGTATTAGTCTTTTTAAAATAAATCCAAGACTATTTTAAAGTGGAAAGTTTATTTAAAAATTGCTTTTAAAGATGAGTGAATACTGTAAAATTCACTGTAGAAGGTAATAAACAATTTTATGGTGACTTTGACAGAAGGTACGTCCTGGGGGCAGGCATAAGGAACAAGCTGATTGGATAGAGTTTCTACACTAGACAACCTCATAATTTGACTCTCATCTCCCTTTATGTGGTATTGAAGGCTGTGTTTTTCCTCCTCATAGTTTAGGAATTTAACCTGGAAGAACACACACAGACACACAATGTCTTACTAAATCCCTCCAAAAAATTCAGGTTATTTTTCTTCAGATCCCTTCAAGATTCCTTTGATAAGCGTTAAAGATAAAACTTGCCAAGTTTTCCTGGACACTTTTCTTTCTTTCTTTTTTTTTTTTTTTAAAGATTTTATTTATTTATTTGACAGACAGAGATCACAAGTAGGCTGAGAGGCAGGCAGAGATAGAGGAGGAAGCAGGCTCCTTGCTAAGCAGAGAGCCCGATGTTGGGCTTGATCCCAGAACCCTGGGATCATGACCTGAGCTGAAGGCAGAGGCTTTAACCCACTGAGCCACCTAGGCACCCCCTTGGACCCTTTTCTTATAATCATCTTTTCTTTTCTTTTTTTTTTTTTTTGAACCGCAAGGATAAATATGACAGAAAGATTCTTCAGTCTCAGGCCAAGTCCATAGTACATTTTACATTAACTTCCATCAGATTCTTCTCAGAGTCTATCATCTTTCCATTGAAGGTTTATTTCTCACTAAATTTAGAATAGGCTTTAAACAAATTTAGAGTAAAATAATTTCCCCTTTAATCCTGTTACCCTCCCACTACAACTTCTGAATTTCTTTATGCTTCCTGCCAACAAGCCTCTGAGTCAAATCCAAGAAGCGTCACAGGCATCAAAGAATGGGTGCTCCGTGCTCACCACATTTCCTTCAAGAAGAAGAGACTCCTTTCCACCAAATTTGCATTTATAGGTATTTCCTGTTTACAAGCTGGCCGATGATAAAAGATAACCACTGGATCTTATTTCTTTTCAAAGACATTATTTGATAAACTTACTTGGATTCCACTCTTCCATTTACTCCCTGTTAATGCCCTGTGCCTGAGAGACAGGACTGGCTACATAATTTACAGGACCCAGTGCGAAAGGAAAATGCAGAGTCCCCTGTTCTAAAATTATTAAGAATCTCAAGAGAATGACAGCAGAGCACTGAGCCAAGTATGAGGTCCTTCCAAGCGCCAGGCAGCACGGGTAGCAAGTCCTTGAAGCTGGCTCTGCTAAGGGGCCTTAAGTTAGAGGGCTTCTCATTGTGCTGCTTGGACTTTGCTCCAAAAGAAAAGAGGAGGAAGCATTTTAGATGCCACCATCTATTATTCATTCAGAGGTAGTAGGAGCTGGAGAACTATGGCGTGTGGCCGTACAGAACCAGGAGCTCTTTGTCCAGCAGCTCAACCCAGTCCTGTGTTTAGAGAGGCTGGGGGTGTTCAAGGAAGGGACGCAGGATGTTAAGTCTCGGTAGACAGGTGACAGCACCTTCCTTACAACATCCGTGAAGGGAAGGAGAAGGAGACACACGGAAGCCTGCTGGGACCATTGGTCTCTTGGACTCTGGGGCCTTGGACCTCAGTTCAGTTCAATAGTTTTTGAGCATCTACTGAATACTAGGGACAGAGCTAGAAGCTAGAGGTAAATGTGAATGAATGAATGAGTGAAAGAAAGAAATACTTATCCTTGAAGAGAGAGTCTAGTAGGGGGAGGGCAATGTATAGAGAAATAATATCAGAATAAATATATTAGATATTTTAAAAGCCTCTTAATCCTGTTTTGGTCTTGGGGACCTGGAACCCCCTGATCTGATAAAACAAAAGAGACTCCAGCTCTCCACATGTTTATTCCATCGTGGATATGGCAGGTAAGAGAGGTTGCATATTCGAGCTGGGAAAATGCTCTCACTGAAGCATACAGCAGGGTTCCCCAGTGAAAAACAGTGTTGATGCTTTATTTAAATTCTGTCTAAACGTGTCTTAAAGGTTTTAGGTATACACATGAATGATAACCTAACATATGCCAGAGTTTTAGGGGGGCACCTGGATTGCTTATTCAGTTAAGTGTCTGTCTTTGGCTCAGGTCATGATCTCAGGGTCCTGGGATCCCAGGGTTCAGGGAGACCGAGTCAGACTCCCTGCTTAGCAAGGAGTTGGCTTCTCCCTCTCCCTCTCCTTCTGCCCCTGCCCCCACACTGTGTTTCTTTCTCTCTCTCTCAAATAAATTAAAAAAGATCTTGGGGACGCCTGGGTGGCTCAGTCGGTGACCGTCTGCCTTCAGCTCAGGTCATGATCTCAGGGTCCTGGGATTGAGTCCCATGTCAGGCTCTCTGCTCAGCAAGGAGCCTGCTTTCCTTTCTCTCTTTCTCTCTGCCTGCCTCTCTGCCTACTTGTGATCTCTCTCTCTTGGTCTGATAAATAAATAAAATCTTTTAAAAAATCTTAAAAAAAATATGCCAGATACCCCTGAAACAAATAATACATTATATGATAATTTTAAAAAAAATTCATAAGGGTGATGAGCACTGGGTTTTTGCATGAATCACTATATTGTACACCTGAAACTAACATCACAACAGTATGTTAACTAACTGGAATTTAAATAAAAACTTGAAAAAAAAAAACCCAAAAGCAACAACAACAACAAAAAAAACCCAAGACCAAACCAAACCGAAATAAACCAAAATATGCCAAGAGTTTTTAGTGGTTTAGATTTATTTTTAAATTGACCAGTTGAGATGATTAAAGAATTTGCTGCTTTCTTTACTCATTTTTATTGCATTTATTTATTTATTTATTTAAAGTAGGTCCCACGCCAGGCATGCAGCCCAACATGGGGCTTGAACTTGCGACCCTGAAATCGAGACCTGAGCTGAGATCAAAAGTCAGATGCTGAACCGACTGCACCACCCAGACCCTCCTTAACTACTTTTTTAAAAACAGCAAACTGAAGAATCCCATTGTAATGCAAAAAATGCATTTCCCATATGTATCTGTCACAACTGGAGATGATCTTTTACAGTGCTTTCTCAAAATCAAATTCTTCTCTGAGGTGAGTTGCTTGTCACTTCATACCATGTGATAGGTTTCGGCTATCAAGAGGAGCTGGTGGGTGATTCCACACCGACTGTTAAAAACTCAGTCGGCTTACCAAGGCACCAGGACATGCAACAGATCAAAGCAGTCGTCTCCCAGGCTATGAAGTTTTCCCAATCCGAAATTGCTAACGATCTTTTTTTATTTGAGAATCATCCCATCACGGTGAGCACACCCATGGGGACAACAGTCTGAAGGTTTAGAATTGGGACCATTGCTCACATGCAGAATGTCTCCTGCCTTCATAGCTGGGGTCACGGGAGACATTCACCTCTCTTCTCCCCTGTGGCTGTCCCCACGCCCTTCTCTGACCTGACTGAGGCCCACTGGATGACACAGCAAGGCGTCTCAGATGTCATCTCAGAGGAGATGACGCCACACCCCATCTCCTCATCCCTGGGCCTGGGTCAGTGCCTGACACACACATTGTGTCACACGGGGAGCTGACTGAATGAGTAAATGAACAATTCCCATTTTTTTTTCTTGCCAACAGCTTTGCAGGTACTCTCCTATGAATCGTGCAAAGGCTCTGAGTTGTTGGGAGGCAGAAAGAAAGTCCATTTTGCATGAAGAACCAGAGACCCAGTAAGCTAAGTTAATTACTCATAGTGACGCAGCAAACTGGGCTGAAGCCAGGGCACCGGCCTGGCCTCCTGCTGCTTCCCCATCGCTGGGCCTGCAGCCCGGAGCCCTCACCATGCCTTGAATAACCAAACAGCGAGAGCAACAAATGTTGGCTATAAACCGTCCTGATCCATTGGTTAACTTGGGGACTTGCCGGCAAAGAACAGCATCAAAAGTACTTGACAATTTACCGTCAGTCTTCCCTGAGAGAACACATTTTTGGAAACAAGATGTTAAAAGAGAGAGAGAGGGAAACAAGATGTTAAAACCCTCAACGAGAAACAAAAGAGGCATGTCTCCTGAAACCTAATCTATGTGTAAGCATTCAAGCTTCTCTTTACTACCTGTCCCCTCTCTGCGTTTCTCTTTTAATCGACAACGCATAAAAACTAGGAACAGCATGTCTAGGATTGTAAGCCAATTTTCTACGATTTAAGAAGTATTTTAAAAACAAAACAAAACTCTGGAAGATAGTTTGAGGAAATAAAAGTCTTAACCTCATGACAAAAGAGGTCAGTGGTAGTTCTAGGTGTCTGCAAAAGGGGAACTAATACATCCTTGTTATAAGGAAAAGCAAAAGGAGAAGCAAGCTGTGACCGTTCCCTGCAGGGCAGCAGAAGGGCAAAGCTTGTGAAAAAGAAGAGTTAGCAGAATAAAGCACAGTCATCCTGGAAAAATATACTGGGAGAAAAAGAAGAGAAAAGAATGAAAAATCTGATGTTTCGGTTGTTTTTCTGAAATGTCATTTTTTTTAAGTAATACTGCTTTTTTTCTCTCCTACGCACAGACACACACACACACACACACACACACAAGCGTGCATATACACAGATACGTAGTTAGATAGAAAAATTTTGGGTTTTGTTTGGTGGCAGAAAAGTAAGTGGCAATAGAAAAATACATCCATATGAACAACGCAGAATTTTGGAACAGAGTGAAGGGGCATCCCCATCTCTGGTAGATAATGAATAACCAGTTGCCTAGAATGGTCGAACTGTTCATTTGCTCAGCATCAGAGCAGACTATTCTAGACCAGCCCAGGAGTGTGGGCAGGCAGTGTGATTCTAAGTGGCAACCAGCAGTTATATGGCTTGTGGGGACTTCATCGCTGTGTATGTTTTTATTATCAGGTAGCACTACAGTTCTCATTCTGCAATAGGATTTGGCTCTCAGATCCAACAACTGCGCTTTAAGGTTTCTTTCTTTTCTTTTTTATTTTTCTTTTCTTTCTTTCCTTTTTTTTTTTTTTTAATATTTAACATCTCTTCATGGGCAGGGCTGCAAAAGGAACTTTCAATTGGGGGTTAAAATACGGAAAAGCCTATACCCCGGTTTGGAAGGTAAACCTTTCACTTCTGCCCTTCTGTCTGCCTTTTTTCTTCTCATTTCGCAGATGTGCTGCTTGAGAAGAACCCAGCTTCTTGGTTAGAGGGTTACTGCCCAACCCTCTGGGCAAAACAGACAGTGGTTCCCCCGCAGACTCGCTTGTGGTGGTCTAAGGAGAGGATGCAAGAAGGAAAGCCATTGGGGAAATGTTAAATGTAAAAAGTAGTATTAGAGAAGAAAATTGGAGCAGTTTAGTGAAATACTGACTCAGAGCGAGGGCACTAATGCCTCCTACCCGCCCCTCCCCCCCCTTCATTTTGGAGTTGTGTCCCGGGTGGATGTGGACACTTTCTCAGTGGGGTTTGCTTGGAGGAAATTAGAACCACCCTACCCTCCCACCCCTCATCTGTCCCTGGTTTGCTAGAGGGGAAAGACTTCGGGCAACACAGTTCTCACAAATGAAGCTCAGCTCCACACCTGTGTTTTTTTGTAATCGAGATATAATTGACATATAGCATTGGATTAATTTGGGGTGTACAGCATAAGGATTTGATACAGGTTAACAGTGCAAAACGATCACCACCATGTGTTTCGTTAATATTCACCATGCACAGTTACAATTTTTTTTCCCCTTCTGATGAGATCTTTTAAGACCTACTCTTAGAAACTTTCAAAGACACAATGTCAGATCATCAACTACATGACTGTGCTGTATGCGTTATATATTACATCCCCAGAATATCTTCATCTTATAACCGAAGTCCAAACCCACATTTTACAGCTCAGATTTATTTCCATTCTAATCCAACACCCCTTCCCGGACTCCTGAAAACTGTTGGTGCTGCTAGGAGCATTTGGGGGTTGGAATGGGAATGGGAGCAGGACAGCGCCATGGGGGAAAGTGGAAGCCTCTTTAGGCTTGAGTTGTTCTTGGCTCAGGGGTCTTCGTATAATGAGGTGACTGTCAGTCTGCTTTCTGAGCTGCTCACACAGGCTGGAAAAGGCTTTGAAGGACAATATTCCTTTCCAGTCAGAACTCTGAGAGCTTTGGTCGGCAGGACCTTATACACCCTTTCTTTGACTCATGAGAGCTTTGGAAAATTCCCTCTAAACCAAAATTTCTGCATGGTGGTGGGCAGATACACAGGCAGATGCCACTGATTTTATCCTGGGCTGCTTCTGATGCATATAATCTGATGTTCCAGTATTAAAATTTTAAAATGAGCATTAATCATATTCTTCCAACCAAATGGGGGAAACAGGCTGCTTTTCTTGAGTAAGCTCTTATTTTCTTGTATCTTTTTTTGGTCTGGAAATATGAAGTATCTTTTGTGGAATCCAGTTCTGATGAGAGGTGCTCTCCAACGGAAAAAGTGGAAAATAATGCCAGGAGTTCCCCCACTTCTATGGGGACTAAGTCTTTCTGAGTTCCCTGGACTTCCAAAAAACCATAACCAGAAGAAGAAAATAACTATGGACCTTTTGTTTCTTGACACTTAAACCTGCTGTGTTCTTGGGGTAATTCATTTTGGGTTTCTTTTATCTCTCTCTCTTTTTTAAGATTTATTTATGTATTTCAGAGAGAGCAGAGAGAGCAGGAGCAGGGGGAAGGGCAGAGGGAGAAGCTGGCTCTCCACTGAGCAGGGAGCCTGACATGGGGCTCGATCCCAGGATCCTGAGACCATGACCTGAGCTGAAGGCAGATGCTTAACCAACTGAGCCACCCAGGTGCCCCTCATGTTGGGTTTCATAGTCTGATTTGAAACCTGGCTTTTCTTTTCTTTTCTTTTTATCTTTCTTTCTTTCTTTTCTTCTTCTTCTTCTTCTTCTTTTTTTTTTTTTTTTTTTTTTTGTGAGGCGGGGGTGAGAGGGGCAGAGGGAGGAGGGAGAGAGAGAATCTTAAGGAGGCTCCACACATATCACAGAGCCCAACATGGGGCTCCAACTCATGACCCTGAGATCATGACCTGAGCCAAAATCGAGAGTTGGATGCTTAACCGACTGAGCCACCCGGGAGACCCAGACCTGGTTTTTCTATAGGTTTCTTGAAACATGTGGGCCAAAGTACTGTTATGATCAGTTGAGTTAGAGAAGCTTTTGCTAAAAAAACAAAACAAAACAAAATAAAACCCTAGAGATTTTAATCCTCTTTTCCTTGCTGCAGAATGGGGAGGGTGCTGAGGGTGGGGAAGAAGAAAAACGGTAGGGAATGAACAGCATTTCCATGAGTAAGTTTAATTTGACCTTTAGGAATTTATTAACTTGTTGTTGGGTTGAAGTTCTAACCTGAGATCTAAGGGTCCCATTCAACAATATGCAGGATTTGGGGGTGGGTGGGTGGGATGTACATTAGTCATGGATTCAGTTATCAAGAAAGCTCCGGGTCGGGACAAAGTGTGGCTCTGTATGCAAGTGTCTCCTGATATACATCGGCTTGATATTCGGACTTCACATTGTTCTCCTTGTGAGATTACACCTTCCAACCCACCCCCTGATCCCCTTTTGAGTTTCTCTGTTCTCAAATTCCTCTGAAAATAAGGCTACCAGAGGGGCAGGCAGGCAGCCATGGTGTCCGGACAACTTGCCTCCGTGTTCTCTCAGCCGGGAGGTGTTGGGATCACAGCAGTGGCCTCCTGGCCAGCCCTGCCCCCGTGCAGCCGAGCTCACTTTGACAGCTGAGGGCACAGTGGGCCGGGGTATGGAAAGAACAATAAGGAAGAGGAAATGCAGAGGTAGGTCAATGAGCTCGTGCAAGCTCTGGCCAGCAGGACTCTTCGCCAACTACTCAACTCTTCCTTTTCTTTCACTCCAAGGGACAAAAAGGTCAGGATTTCATGGAAGAATTCTCCCCCCTGGACTCCCCTCATGGCATCTTCACAGGCTCAGCAAAGATCCAGAAGGGACTCCAGTTTTGGAAAGCTGCGATTTTTGTGGGAATTGCAGAGGCTGCTCTGCTGTGCATGAGTCTGGTGCCCATGCCGTGTGGAGGTGAGGCGTGAGGACAACAGGACCAGCGCGAGCCCTGCAGAGCCCTAGGAGCCTGCGCCCGCCTGCTCAGTGAAGGAGGCCGTTGCTGGGCAGAAACAAGGGACTGTCCCTTCTGGAGCCCCATGAGAAGCCTGGGCAAGAGGAAATGTGCCAAGTTGAAAGGGATTTCATCCTCAAGCAGAAAACATTTAGCAGATGTCTGAACCCCCGTTTGGAGGAGGGGGAGATATTATGCCAATTAAATCAAGACAATAGCATCTTGTTCCCCCGGCAGTGAACCCTGATAAAATTGCCTGTCCAGGGGAAGGAAAGTATTTCATTATTGCACCTTTGAAAAAGGATAATCCTTTCTGAATTTCCTCTCCGGGGGATGGTGTCCTTTGTTCTTGTACCTCTGACTCACATCTACTCCCTACGTTTAGTTACAGGAAAAAAAAAAAAACTTGCTGGTTTAAAAAAAAAAAGTGTGTATGTGATTAAATGACAAAGCTGTTGGGCAAACGAGGACCCATCTCAGGATTCAATAAATCAGGGATGAGAGGCGGTAATCTCACAGCGTCCCCAGGAAAAGACCTTTTAGAACCCAGGGACCACGGGTTACCACCCTGATGACCTCACTCCAGGACAGAAACCCAGAAGGCATAAGAGGGGAAGGAGCTGCTCTCACAGAATCACAACACTTTAGAGTGGGAAGGGATCGTAAAACCCATCAAGCCCAGCGTCTCCATTTTACAGCTGCAGGACACTGAGGCTGACTGGGGCTGTTGGAGAGACAGTCCCAGGTCTGCTAAATGAGTCTGATGTGCTTTGCAGCACTTGGGAAGGCTTATCTCCTAAATACTGTAGGTTCCAAGAGCATCAGGGAACAAAAGGGAAAATCAGAAGCTCTGCCTAATGTAGTTCTCCAAGTCATTGCATTCTTAGCATGATCGGGAAGTTGCAAGCATCCTTTTATCAGTCGTTAACATTGTTTTAATTATAAAGTGTCTCTTACTAAGGGACAAGAGCCTTCCCAGGTATGAGCGAGGAATGTCTGTTTCTCAGAGTGCCTTGCTTCTTCCAGGTGACCCTTTATTTCCGGTGAAAAGCAAAGACCTGGCTTTTTCGCAGAAGGGCAGGTGACTGGCTTTTTCAGACTCTGGTCATCCCCTTAGCATGGTCCTAACTCCCAGGGAGCGGTGGCAATCAGGTTTCAGAGCAAAAAGTTGGTCCTCATCCCACCCCGGGGGGGTTGGGAGGACCCTTTCTGAGAACAGCCTGGGTGTCTTTAGGGAGACTCACTAATTGATCTATGTTGGGAACAGTGGCTTTCCTGAGGGCCCTGATCCCGGCACCTGTGCCTATCTTTATTGTGTGCGAATGACCTGAAATGTTGATTTTGGGGTGAGCAGTAGGCTGGAGAGATTGGATGACACGGCGGGGGGGGGGGTGGGGTGGGGTGGGGGGGGTGGGGGGGTGGAATGTGTGTGTGTGGGTGGGTGGGTTGGTGGGTGGGTGTGTTGAGAGTCAAGGGGCTGCTGGCCTGGTCCTAGACTTAATCTTTGGGGAAGGACATTTACTGCAAACAGTCCTGGACTGGGGGTGGAGCCCGGGAAATACCTCTCTAACAGCGGATGTTCTTTGATGGTGAGACACAAAAATCTGCCAGTACCAAGAGCTCACCCCGCTGTTGTCACATGGCGCCTGTTTCTTAGGATACGGAGACTATTTTAACCCTCCTCAGGTACTTTTTAGCCTTTCCCATCAAAAATCCTACCAAATTCTCTTCCTTTAAAAAAAAAAAGTAAAATATCTGAGATCCTAGGTTTGGTTTGTTTTTTAAACATCTTATTTATTTATTTTTTTGTCAGAGAGAAAAGGAGAGCACAAGCAGGCAGAGGGGCAAGCAGAGGCAGAGGGAGAAGCAGGCTCCCCGCTGAGCAGGGAGCCCGATGGGGGGGCTCCATCCCAGGACCCTGGGATCATGACCTGAGCCAAAGGCAGACACCCAACCAACTGAGCCACACAGGCATCCCCCTAGTTTTACTTTTATTTGGACTTAATAGTAATTTTGATAGTTTTGATAGTAAGAAGACGGTAAAAGATAAAAGATGGAGAAATCTCTGCTTAACAACTCCCTGATCCCCAGTTTAGCTCAGAAATAGGGCAGAAGGTTCCCAGGACGTGGACATGCATATGTGTGAATGTGCCGCCTGCTGGACAGAATCCCAGTGCTGGGAAGGAACCCAGGCATGACCTTCCACTGTCCTAGCCCTGACTTATACATTCATTAGACTTCTCCAGTATGGAAGACAGCTGTCCTGGGAGGGAACGGGAGAGGGCTGGGGCAGGGACAGCCAGGGGAGGGTTATTAGGCTTACTTGTCAGCTGCAGGGAGCACAGACAGTGGCAAAACATCAAGCTATTCTGAATTAGGGACAGCATGGTTCCCACTCACGGGAGGCCAAACTTAAGGCTCTAACAGCCTCCCCAGAGCTGATGGCGTCCCCTCGGCAGATAGGACCCCTCCCATTTTCTGAATCGTGCAGAATTTCAGGTTGTCCTAAGCCTCCAGAAAAATCTGCTTGAAATCCCTGACACGTGGGTGCAGAACAGCACCACACCTACCATCCAACAGCCTCTGCCCTCCGGCGTGAGACTCACTTGCAAAAGGTGAAAGATCAGCCTTTTATTATTTGTTAAAGCACTCAGCAACCCAGAAATAAACATGGACGCTGATGTTGATTTGAGAACGGAGGGATATCTTTCAAGTCTAATAAATGTGATAAAAATAAACATCCTTTCATAAATTTAATGGAGCATGGCTCTGTGTTTATCTTGTGTCATGTACTTGAGATTACCCCACTGGAAGAAGAAAACACTTGATTAATGCAGGGACCCTATTTTGTAATCGGCGGTGGTTGGAAAATATTTTTTCTACTTCCTGCCATGCCCTTTTCTGCTTCTCTAAGGAAGTTATTGATGGCGTACTTTACAATAGTGAGAATGCAGCGATTTCTAGTGAGAACTCCAATAGGCTTCTTCCTTGCAGCCACTCTGCCATTTGGTAGTTAGTTAAAAAGGGGGTTCTCTGCTCTTTCTCTTTCACCCTGTGGCTGAAGATTTTTTTTTAGGTGTTTATGATGAGGAACCGCTAAAGTTTTGAGGTGAGGTGTCTCGCTCAAGGTCGTGCAGCTGTGCGGTGGGAGGCGAGGGGCTTCCAGACCAGCTCTGCCTGACTCCCAACCTCGCCGGGGCAACTACGTCAGTCCTCCAAGGCACCGAATGAAGGGCGTTCCTCTTATTCACTCATTTATTGGGCTGACTATGATGACAATATCTGCTGGGTTGCCAGGCATCGTTCTAGATGCTGTAGATACCGAACCAAAGCAAACAGAACCCCTGCCTTCCCAGAGCTTACATTCTACTGAGGTCCAGTGAGGTGAGATATAAAAATCAGCAAAATAAATGAGCAGATATATACTAGTTAAGTGGTGACTGATGCAATGGAGAAAAAGGAATCAGAAAATGAATATGTAAGATTCGAGAGCAGGAGCTGCAACTTTACATTGAGCAGTCAGGGAAGGCTTCCTTAAGAAGAGGAGATTTCTGGAAGGAGCTGAAGGAAGTGAGGGAGTAAGCCACGCGGCTATGTGGGGAAAGAACCGGCTAAGCAGATGGAATGTGCAAAGACCCTGAGGTAGGGCTGTGGTTGGCATGTTTCAGAAACGAAGAGGAGGCTGGCATGGCTGCAGAAGTACTGAGCAAGATGGGGGATGGCAGGTGAGATGAGAGAGGCCCATGGAGGCTGGCTGGTGAGAGCCTTGTAGGTCACACAGGGACTTCACCATTTTATGCAGAATGAGATGGAGAGCCATTGGAAGGTTTTGAGCAGAGAAAGGACATGCTCTGACTCAGTTTCAAAAGGATCTTTCTGGGGTGCCTGGGTGGCTCAGTTGGTTAAGCAACTGCCTTCGGCTCAGGTCATGATCCTAGAGTCCTGGGATAGAGTCCCATATCAGGCTCTCTGCCTAGCAGGGAGTTTGCTTCTCCCACTGACCTTCCTCCTCTCATGTTCTCTCTCTCTCTCTCAAATAAATAAATGAATAAAATCTTTAAAAAAAAAAAAGATCTTTCTGGCTGCTGCATGAAAACAGACTCAAGAGGGCAGGATAGAAGCCAGGAGCCCCATGAGGAGGCATTTACTGACTGGAGACCAGGAGACAGATGGAGATGGCTGGGGCCAGGGGGATGATAGAATGAGGAATGGATGGGTCCTGAAGATTAATGGAGGTAAACTGGAGTTTGCTGATGGACTGCGGGGCATGGGATGAATGGAAGTGTTAGGATGCCTCTGAGGTTCTCATCTTGGGTGGATCCCATGAGAAGAATTATGAGGCAAAGACTTGAGGGCAAACCGGAAACCTATTTAATTAAATTAATTAATTTATTTTTTAAGCCATCTCTACTTTCCATTTGGGGCTTGAACTCATGACCCTGAGATTAAGAGTCATATGCTCTACTGACTGAGCCAGCCAGGTGCCCTCAGAAACGTGTTTTACTGTGGAAGAGATCACAGAGAGGGGTTTGAGCAGGGCAAAAGGGATTTACATCCGATCTGAGAAATGGGCTTCTCTAAACGTCTTCTACTTCATGCAGTCTTCTCCTTGACAAGCAGGTGACACCGAAAGGGGGCTTCCAAGAGTGTACTTGGTAGATACAAATTGACAGGAGTTTCTTTTGTGTGATAGAAAATTCTACAAAGATAAAGCCTTTTTCCTGTCTTTTTTCTTCCAGAGAATATCTTGCCTAACCCACCCTGAGGGAAGAACATTTTGTCACAAACCATCATCACACAGGAACCTACAATTGTCCCTGAATGGGGACAGGCCAGTTAGTGGATTACGGAGGTGGATATTGTAAGCGCGGGGGTGGGTTCTGAGATATGCAAAGCCTTTCGATATGCTTATCAGAGCAGAATCCCGCAGGTCCTTGAGGAAGTAGGGAATAAGAATTGGGGGAAGGTTTAGGGAGCTGAAGGACCTTTATCGGCTTTGGAAGGCCTAATCCAGAAGCCATTGGACACTCTGTGGTAGGAGAGAAAGAAAGGGGGTCATTTCCATGAATCAAGGTACTTTGGGATTGGGAAACTCGACCATGCTAGAATTTCCAGGAAAAGCTCTTCTACCTTCATACCCAACGCTCACTTATCACAGTGTTCTAGACTGAGACATTGATCTTGAAATTAAACTTGTTCCTTTGAGGGCATTGAAAGAATTTCTTGACACTTAGTTGGGATAATCCTCAAACTCTGGGGTGTCCCAAGATCAGAAACCTCTGGGAAAACCAGGGGCCTGTGGTACAGTGATGACAATGGTTTACCTTTACTGAAGGCTTGCTACACTCTGGGCTCTGTGGCAGCCAACTAATGTGCATCTTGTCCGCTAATCCTCATGCCATCTGAGCAGACAAGTGCTATTATTATCCATATTTTGTAAATATAGAGATGGAGACTCAGAGAATCAGGTAACCTGTCCAGTCTTACGGAGCCAGTTAGAGGCACATCTGAGAGCCTAAACCCATCCACGTCCAGTGGACTCTAAAACCAGTCCTGTCCCACTGAGACCAGGCACAGGACACACGACAGGGTGACTGAAGGGGTATTTGGGGGGAGGAGGAGTTTCTTTTCCCTGCAGTCTCAGAGTTAGGCCACACAAGGCTGAAAGCTAGTCAACCTTGATTTCAAATTAAGGAGTCATTAGTTTTCGCAACATTTGCCTCAGAAAGAAAATACCTCCCTTCTTCCTTTTTGAAGTAATTAAATTTTCACATTATACTTTAAGGGATATCCTCTATTTACCTAATGCTTTCCTGTTCAGTCCTTTCAGACTATGAATCTTGTATATTTTATATACACAAAGGTGACTTTTTTCCTTCCTTGAATGACCAACGCTTATCAGCACAAGCAACCGATACTGAGCTCATAAATATATCACTTGGAGTTCAATCCCTGCCCTTCTCTTCTCCAGGAGTAATTCTCACATGACACTTTTTCTCTCCCTCTCTTTCCGTGACCCTGTGGAGACTGCACTGTACCCCTCCCCCCACCCCAGAGCCCCCTCGGAGTCTGTGTTGGTTGCACTCCCCACTGGCATATATAAAAATGAGTGACTGGTGCTTATGCACCCCAGTCATTTCGGCAGGAGCCTGCAGACAATATAAAGCAAGGCCCACGGAGCCAGCGCCTTCCGATTCCAATTAAATATTTCCTGTAAGTCTGTGCCAATTGTGCATCTTGTAAGAACATTTGAAAGCAGAAGTTTGAACTCACAGGGACCCCGTTGCCTTCAAAACCTGTTTCCTGTTTGACAAGATTTTACTAGTAGGAGCAAAGTAGCACATTCAGCAAGAAAAGTCATTGTTGGTGGCTGAGCTGTGCAAAGGTGGTGGTTTCCTCTCCTGCGTGGCCCCCAGCACAGTCTTGCTGGGTTGCAGATTTCTCTCTTCCAGATAAGTCTCTCTCAGAACATTAGATCCCTATTCTAAAGGGTCCTAATGACATTTCCAGGGTTAGAGAAAATACTTGCTTATTTCCCTGTCTGCACAACCTACCCCTTGACATCTTGTAAAGTTTGAAAGCTCTTCGAGAGAACCCTGTAGATGTTATTCATCCCCATTTTATAGACGAGGAAACTGAGGCTTGGGGTTCATACGCCACTAAGTTTTGTATGGTGTGTTTTAGATCGGCGGGGACTAGGTGTTCGAAGTGCCTCTTTGTGGTATAGAACCACTTCACACAAGTTACTAAAGTTGTCTCAGTTTCCCAATCCATAAATTGGGGTGAATGGCAGCAGGGATGTGACATCATAGATTTGAAATACCTCTAAGTGGGTCACAAGAAAGGCACTACAATAATCACAAAGTATTATTATTATTATGCCGGGACGGTCGGGGACTCGTGGCTTGGGACTCAGTGTTGCCCAGGTGGAGGCCCCCAGGCCCAGGACCCTGGCAACGGAAGGCTGAGCAAGCAGGCCTGGGTCCGGGCCTGGCTTTCGGGTCAGGCCAGGCCCCGGCTGCCAGCGCCAGCGACGGGACCCCCGGGGGTAAAGGAGCGGGAGGTGTCGGCCTCGCCGGCCCACGGAGCTCTTCCTGGCAGTGCCCGGACACGACCCCTCGGGATCCCAGACCAGGCTCTGGGGGACGGCCCTGCGGACTGCGGCGCCCGAAGCGGGTTCGCCGGGCGTTTGCCGGCCAATTCTCACGAGCGTTCTGCCCAAATCGGCATCGGTTTGGGCAGAACGCTCGTGAGAATTGGCCGGCGTTGGGCAGCCCTGGGGAACGCCCTGTTCCTCGTGGCCCAGGGCCCTTTCACGCTCGGGGCATGTCGCGGCCACCCGGAAAACGCGCGGAGACGACGTGGCCCGGCGGGGGGCCCGGCGCAGGGGAGCTTTCCCGAAGCAGAGTTGATGGAGGGGTTGTGGCCCGGCGTCCGCCTCCACCTTTTCCGGCAGCCGGGGCACCCGGGGATGGGGCTGGCCTCTGTGGGGGAACGAATGGATCTCTCGCTCCATGGCTGGGACGCAGCCGCGAAAGGCACCGCTGGCGCCGGCGTGGTCGGGTGACTCCTGGTGCGGGACTCAGGGTTCCCCAAGTGGAGGCCCCCAGGCACAGGACCCGGGCAATGGAAGGCTGAGCAAGCAGGCCTGGGCCCGGGTCCTGCATTTGGGGCAGGCCGTCCCCAGCCATCCCCAGGAGTATCATTATCATTATTAAAAAAAAAAAAAGTTTTAGGACAGAAACTCCAAGTACCCCGGGATCTGGCCCTTGCCTCCTAATCTCCCAACCCTTTTTCCCGCCACGATTCCCTCCCTCCGTTCCCTGATCACCCACACACATGTGCACACATGCTACACCCTTTCTTCAAACTTTGTCCTTTGGATCTTTTCCCACATGGTCCCTTCTACCTGGAACCCTCACCAGTGCTTCCGCGAGGCCTTCCTGGCTCACCTGAGATCAGGCTGGCGCAATACAGAGCTGGTATCAGAACCAGAGAGCTGCGCATTTGAAGCCTCATGTATTATCAGTGTGGTTTAGGCAAGTTACTTAGGGTCCCCAAATCTCTGCGCTCCTCTCCCAGATGGACTAATGGCCTTTACCTCACCATATTTCGAAGACTCAGTGACATAAATGTGGGCCACCTGCAGGGCCCAGGATAGGCACGGAGTGCACCTGAGCCCCTCTGTCTGCAGGTCAGATTCCCCTCTCCCTCTCTCGTGCTGTGCACCTACTTTGCTTGTCCTTCTCTTATACCAATTCTCCAAACTCTGTCTTGAGTTATTGTCCCTAGCGTATGCCTCTGCTGCTCACATGAAATTGTGGGCAGGCTCTTTGAGATCTAGGAAGATGCTGACTTATTTTTATGTCCACCATTGTCCTTACCTCATAGTAAGCCCTCAGGGCTGCCGATGGAACTCCAGAAATGTTATCAACGGGCTCTCCTGGACCTGCCTGCCTTGTGGCACAGGCCAGTGACTAATACTCAGGGCTGATTTGTGGAGTTTGGAAAGCCGAGCCAGGGAGGGGTGAAGTGAATAAACCATGAGGCCCAAACATTCCAGAACTCATTCCGAGGCTCTGGCCCCAAACGCCCTTCTTTTACCATGTCAGCTTTGGACGAATTTTTTAAAAAAGAGTTTATTTATTTATTTGACAGACGGAGATCACAAGTAGGCAGAGAGGAAGGTGGGGGTGGGGTTGGGAAGAAAGCTTGCCGCTGAGCAGAGAGCCAGATGCGGGACTTGATCCCACGACCCTGGGATCATGACCTGAGCCAAAGGTAGAGGATTTAACCCGCTGAGCAACTCAGGCACCCCGGCTTTGGATGAATTTAAACAACTGAGTATTCCACTTGACCATGTGAGTATAAGTTGATAAAATGAGACTCAAGCATTCATTTAACAAACCTGTGATACTAATACTTTTAATGGGTGAGTACTATATTCTAAGCAACTAGACCTCTTGACCTCTTACTTAATATGATATTAAGCTCATAGAAGTCCTGAGATGGGGTATTTCCACCCCCCTCCATTTTGCAGCCCAATGATGCTTAGATAGTACTCATGATACCTTATGATAGGTTCTAGAGGTATCCATTTGTGAACCCAGCTCCTGTTTATTAAGATCACTATGGTCGGAGACAAACAAATCACTGACTGAATTAGGAGGTACATATACTATTAATCTATAAAGTGGGGGCACAGAAGAGTGGAAAGTTACATTGGGAATGAGAAATTATCAGGAAAACAGGCACCATTTGAACAGAATCCTGAAGGATGAGAGTTCAGAAGACAGATAAGGGAGAAAAAGCAATTCTAGGAATAGGGAACAGTGTGTTGAAGG